>NC_061120.1:151638983-151986785 GCF_002878395.1 Capsicum annuum | reverse complement strand
ACACACACACACACACAATATGAATAGATAAGGATAAAGAGGAATATGTGGTAATGACATAAATACACATACATATAGGACTAAACTCAAAGATAAATACCTGAGGGAGCCAACCTAACATCTCAAGGATCATAACCACGTAGAGGGGAGGGGGGATAATACTAGCATAATCAAGTCTTTAATCAAAGTGTGAATAATTATGAAGTAACCTATAAGTGATGTAACTTACCAATAATAAAGAAAAATAAGGAATTAAAAAATATACCAACAATCTTGGGTACCAGTCTGTAACCATCATGCCGCGAACTAATTATAATAACGAGTAATAAAGTAACTCAAACAAATAATAACCTAATCGAGGCTACATAAGCTCAAAAGGTGTAATCAAGTACTCAACAAGCACTAATCATAGCTTATATCTATACAACCCTCTATAAGGCCGATAGATATAAACACCAAACAATTATATTGGTGATAGGCAATGCATATGAATGAATGCAACATAAACCAACAGTAAACCATGTACAATCTACATTCCAAATTCATCAAGTATATAAATCTCCTATAGATCAGTATCACCATGGCAGGACCTATGGAAATTGTCCTTATCCAACACTGTGGCTCACGAATAAAGGGGCCTATAGGGGACTCGGGATATCGTATACACTGCCTGGTGCGAAACTAGGACTTTTAATTACTATCATATTAATCTACTCCATCTAGGATTAGAAATATATATATATATATATATATATATATATATAAATATATATATATATATAAAAGTCTAATAAGTGCAAGTACTCAAATCATGACTAAAAGAGTGTGAATCTTTAAATCTATTATCGGAGGTCAAGTTTTAGACTAAATCATCATAATGACATAGAAAGGTTGGAATCTCTTTCGATCAAAGTAAATACTAGTGGTAAAAGAGTGGAATAGTACTGGAATAGAATCAATCTCAGTCTAGTTTTAAAAATGTCATATTTAGTTTCAAGGATCATAATTCATTAAATAAAGTGGTACGATTCCCGTTATAGAAGAAATTCATGTTTAAAGTGAAAAGTGGAAATAAATTCATTTTTAGAAACAATAGTAAAATTAAAGTTTTGTTTGGAATCATACCACTAAGTGAGCATGAACGCGCCTAAAAGTATGTATTCCATCACCAATGTTCAAATAATACAACTATAAGCACCGAAGCATCTATAAACTAGAATTATGTCCTTTATAAAGATATAATACTCACCTAGAGTCCAGTTGATTTTGTAACCATTACATCAAGCCCAAAAGTATATGATTTACATAATAAAGCCTCATAGCTTAAGAAATTATGGTAAATAAGGAAATAAAATCACTAAAAGGCTCTAATCAGGGAAATACTGCCCAAGTCACTAGTCACATGGTAAGTATTATACTAAAGGATCATTGATATCAATCTATGTTTAATCATAACTATAATCAAGGGTGATAGGATCCTAAGGCTATAACAAGTATCCTATGCTAATGTAAGACCCTGTAAGATCTTAGCTCTCTATTGCATGTTAAAAGGTCCAAGAGTTAGAAAATTTCACTAAGTGTTAGGACTTAGTGATTTCTAAAGTTTTTGATCTTCTCAACCTTAGAACATTAATTTTTAAGTTAATTATTGATCAGGGTTATCAATAGTACAAATTGGATGAGTTTTGGAATTTTTAGACGAGTGTAGGGGTGTGTTTGGATCACAAAAATAGTAGCAGCACCGGGATAAGCCTGCAGTGCGCCCTCTAATGCACTGCTAGGGATGCTTATGGAAAATACCATGGTGAGTAGGTCAGTATGATGGTCCAGATCCCGCGGTGTGTGCCCCATCATCTGCCCCTAATTTTTCCAGCTTTTGTTCTCATTTTTGCAAGGGAAATTCGGTCTTTTCCCTTCACCAAATTAGTCCATAACACGGGATTGAGCGTCCCGAAAGTATAATTTTTCATCTTATTCACAAAATTCTCTCAAAATAAAGCATTCTCTATCAAGAACAAAACCTAACCTTTTTAAAAGAAACAAGGGATTCAATCTTAATTTTCAAGAAAAATCATCAAAAACCTTTACAAATTCACCAGTTAAGGTATGTGTGATGTTCATCCATTGGACCTTTTCACCCAAGGAGTCCAAGAATCTATATTTTTGTTTAAACTATGAAATTACATATTTATGATGAATTATCTCTATGAAGTTATTATGAATTTTGAATAGACATTATGTTTGCAATTGTTTTCAAGGGAATTTACCCTTACATGTTGGAATGATAATATTTTCTTGTTAAATCCTTGGTTCATGGTTTTTGAATTAAAGTTATGTTATTACTACATGTTTAAATAATTCTCATGCTTTAACACATGACCCTCATGTGTTTGATGAAATGCCTAAGTGTTGAATTTAGAAGAATGATCCACCTTTTTTTGGTTTCAAAGCTCTCATGTGTTCCCATTGTTATTCTATTGAGTCCTAGAGGTTTATGAAGACCCGTTACTTAGCTGTTTACATAGTTTCAGTATTTACAAAATGGTTTAGATAAACTATGAGCATCATCATTCAGTCAGTTAATATGATCATTGCTAGTTTAGTCAAACATAGTTTAGTCTAAAAATAAGTGTCAGTTTAGTTGGGAAGAGGATTTAGCACCGAGTGAACCTAGGGATAAGGGCTTACTCATTAGTTAGGACTAGGTCCTTAGTAGCAGTCCCTAAGTTCCAGAACTACCTAGCCAACGTAGGATTATGAGATATTACCCGCTATTTTAGGACTGACAATCTCAGAGATGTCACCCACCAGTTTAGGACTGACAATCTCAGAGATGTCACCCACTAGTTTAGGACTGACTATCTCTTTAGGGTTACTGGCCAATTTAGTACTGACTTATTAGTCTTTCAGGATAGTAGCTTAGTGGATCCACACATCCATTGTTAGTACTCGTGGTACGATACTAACAACCTTTTAACTGGGGTCATAGGTTGGACCCCGATTAGTTTAGATTAGGGCATGTCAGTTAGATGATACCTCCCATAGTCTTGATTCAGTATTCAGTACATAATTTAGTTCAGGTTTGCTTAACCATAGTATACAGCTTAGCAAGTATTCAATTATTAGATTTTAGTATTTCAGTTTACAAACTATTTCAGTATCATGTTATATCCTTGGTCATGTATTCTCAGATTTTACAGCTTTTATTCATATTATGCATCAGTTATCATATGTTATTCAGTTAGTATTTTATGCACATAAACCTATGCATTTCATCCTAAACTCATCTCATATACCAGTACATTCAAAGTACTGACAACATGCTTTCTTTGCACTATGATGTCTTATATCATAGGTTTAGATCCACAGTTTCCTACATCCACTTAGATAAGTTTAGGACTTCAGTAGCAACAGCCATGGTGAGTCCTCATCTTTTGAGGACAAGTTTATCTTCATTTAGTATATTAGTATTTATCTATTTGAGTCAGTTTGGAGTTAGTTGAGGGTTTGTCCTATCAACTCCCCACTCAGTTAGTTAGAGGCTTTCCCTCATTCAGACAGTTAGTCAGTTTATCAGTCATTTTATCAGTCTTTTTAGATGCTCAGATTTATGATTTATCAATATTTTAGTATTTTCTTAAACCTTATGGATTTACTCAGTTGTTTTCACATAAGTTTTTTATTATCAGTTCACTCAGTACTCACAGTAGTTACCAACTCATGGGTTAGCTTGTGGTCACTTATGACCGTAAGCACTGTTGTCTTGACTAGGGGTAGCCTCGGGTCGTGACAAAACTTGGTATGAAAGCCTAAGGATTTATAGTTTCCTAGGGAGTCTAAAAAGTCACATTGAGTAGAGTCTTGTGCAGCGGTGTGAAGCACACCTCATTTATGGATAAGAGGCTACAAGATGTTTTAGGAAAAGTTTCCCTTCTTTCAATATTCATGTCATACGAATAAGCATGAGATCTATTTAAACTTTTTTTCTAATTCACACTTCCTTCTGTTTACAAAAAATGCCTCTGAAAAAGACTAACAGACAAAGAAATGGAAATCAACATGCGCCTCCGCCTGTTCAGGAAGATCCCCTGAATGAGCATGTATCTCAAGCAAAATTCAGAGCTACATTTACTACCTTAGCTCACTCAGTAGTATCTCATAATAACCAGTAGGCTACTGCCTCAACTAATCCAGTCGCCAATACAGCTGTAGCTACGATTTGGCACTTTGCCCGAATCAACCCTCCTTTATTTTCAGGATCTTAGTCTGAGGAGGATCCATAGAAATTTCTTGATATGGTTCAGAAGGTGATTGATATTATGGGTGTCACCTCAAGTGAGAGTAGAAATTTAGCTGCTTACTAGCTGCAGGATATAGCTCATTCATGGTATAACCAATGAAAGGAGGATATAGGTGCTGAGGTAGGGGCTGTAGAGTGGGAAGATTTTGACACAACCTTTTTAGACAGGTTCTTTCCTTTAGATTTAAGGAAAGCTAAGGTGCTGGAGTTTATTAATTTGAAGCAGGGTAATATAAGTATGAAGGAGTATTCGCTTAAATTTACTGAGTTGGCAAGGTATGCTTCTTCAATGGTGGCTGATAATAGATCTAGAATAAGTAAGTTTGTTTCTAGTGTAGCTGATAGTATGGTTAAGAAGTGTAGGACTACTATGTTGATTAAGGAGATGGATGTATCTAGGCTTATGGTCCATTCTTGACTGATTGAGGAATAAAAACTTAAAAAGAGAGAGAGGGAGAATAAGAGGGCTAGAAAGGGTAGCTTTAATTTCTCTCAGCTAAAGTCAGAGAATGATAACTCTTCTTAGTTCTGGCAGAAATTCCTCAGCTCTAACTCTGCCTTTAGCTAGTATGCCTGTACCAAAGTTCAAGAACGACAGTTGGGATAGAGTGCTAGGCCCTAAGCCCTAGGGTAGTGCAAACAATAGTCATACAAATATGATATACAAGAAATATAGTAGAAATCATCAGGGTGAGTGTACAACTAGCAGTGATATATGTTTTGGGTATGGTAAGCCAGGCCATAGGATCAGGGAATGTCGAATAGTTGCTCAGAGATGAAAGGACTTTCCCCAATAGGGCCATTCCAATCTGTCATCATCTCCAGCAGGTCGCCTGACTCAGCAAGGCGCTACTTCTAGTGCCACCAGTGGACAATGCCAGAATAGGTTGTATGCACTTTATTCCTGACAGGATCAGAAAAGTTCTCCTGATGTGGTTATGGGTATGTTATAGGTGTTTTACCTTTATTTTTATACTTTATTAGACCCCGAAGCTTCACTCTCTTTTATAACCCCCTATATAGCTGTAAATTTCAAGTCAGCCCTAAATCTTTAGTAGAACCCTTCTCAGTGTCTACCCCAGTAGGTGTCTTTATTATACCCAGGTAGGTATACAGGAACTTTCCGGTCACAATATCCTAGAGATTCACCTAAATTGATCTTGTGGAGTTAGAGATGATTGATTTGATGTCATTCTCGACATGGATGGCTCCACTCATACTATGCTTTAGTTGACTATAGAAACAAAGTCATTCAATTTTAGTTTCCAGATAAACCAGTTACTGAATAGAAGAGTAGCACTTTAGCACTTAGGGGTTGAATTATGTCATATCTTAGATCAAGGAAGATGATATCTAAGGGGTGTGTTTACCATCTTGTTCGAGTCAAAGACTCTAGTTTTGAGACTTCCAATCTCGAGTCAGTTTCAGTAGAAGGGAGTTTCCAGATGTATTCCCTGAAGATCTTCTTGAAGTTCCTCCTAAAAGGGAAATTGACTTTGGAATAAACATCTTTCCAGATACCCAGCCTATCTTTATTCTTCCCAATAGAATGGTTGTAACTGACCTTAAGGAGTTAAAAGAATAGTTGAAAGATCTCTTAGATAAAGGATTCACCAGGCCCAATGTTTCCCCATGGGGCACTCCAGTGCTTTTCATGCGTAAGAAATATGGTTCTCTTCGAATATGCATCAATTACTGTCAGTTGAACAAAGTTATAATTAAGAATAAGTATCCACTCGCCAGTATTGATGACTTGTTCGATCAACTTCATGGTTCTAGTTATTTCTCTAAGATAGACCTCAGATCCGACTATCATTACCTTAGATTCAGAGAATGTGACATTTCGAAAATAGCTTTTAGAACCTGGTATAGTCACATCAAATTTATAGTTATGTATTTTGGGCTAATGAATACCCCAACATCTTTCATGGACATGATGAACAAAGTGTTCAAGCAGTACTTGGACATGTTCGTCATAGTTTTCATTGATGATATTCTTGTCTACTCCCGTAGTGAAAATAATCATGCAGACCATCTCATAATCGTATTGCAGACTCTTAGAGCCCATCAGCTATTTACCAAATTTAGTAAGTACAAGTTTTGGCTTAAATAAGTTTCTTTACTTGGCTATATTTTTTCTAGTGATGGCATTAGATTTGACCCTCAAAAGACCGAAGTAGTGAGAAACTGGCCAAGACCATCTTTATGTTAGATATCAGGAGTTTCTTGGGTTTGGCTGGCTATTACCAATAGTTTGTTGAAGGGTTTTAGTCTAATTCATCCCCTATGTCTCAATTAAATTAGAAGAAAGTCAAGTTTTAGTGGTCAGATTCCTGTGAAAAGAGTTTTCAAAAGTTGAAGACTTGACTTACCTCAACCCCAGTTTTGACTTTGCTCGATAATTTAGAGAGGTTTGTTGTTTACCATAACATTTTGAAAGTTGGGCTTAGTTTTGTGTTGATGCAGAGAGGTAAGTTCATAGCCTATGCCTCTAGACAGCTTAAACCCCATAAAAAGAATTACCCTACCTATGATCTTGAATTAGTAGCTGTTATTTTTGCCTTTAAAATTTGGAGGCACTACTTATATGGGGTTCATGTTGATGTGTTCACGTATACCAAAATTTTGTAGTATGCATTATCGCAAAAAGATTTGAATCTTCGTTAAAGAAGATGGTTAGAATTGTTGAAAGATTATGATATAAGTGTATTGATCATTCGGGCAAGGCCAATGTAGTAGCAAAGGCCCTTAGTAGATTGTCTATGGGTAGTGTTGCTCATGTTAAGAATAATAAGAAGAAGTTAGTCCATGAGGTTCATCAGCTTGCTAGATTAGGTGTTCGGTTGGTTGATTTTGCCGAGGGCAGTATATGGGTTTAGAATAGTTTGGAATCTTCTTTGGCTACCGAAGTGAAAGAAAAGCAAAACAGGGATGCTAGTTTGGTTAAGTTGAAAGAATCAGTTAGAGATCAGAAAGTGGAGGTTTTTTCCCAAGGGGAAGATGGTGTGTTGCGATGTCAGAGTAGATTGTGCATGTCGTGTGTTGATGGGTTGAGACAACGGATTCTAGTAGAAGTGCATGGTGTGCGTTACTCTATTCACCTAAGAGACACTATGGTGTATCATGATTTGCGAGAAATTTATTGGTGGAGTGGTATAAAGAGGGATATTGCAGAGTTTGTAGCTAAGTGTCCTTATTATCAGCAGGTCAAGGTTGAGCACCAAAGGCCTAGTGGCACAATGCAGGAGTTCAGTACCCATACTTGGAACTGGAAAGAGGTGAACATGGATTTTGTGACGGCCTTGCCTCATACGCATCGTCAGCATGATTCAATATGGGTCATTGTAGATAGAATTACCAAATTAGCCCATTTCTTTCTAGTTCATACTTTCTATTCAGCCAAGGATTATGCCAAGCTCTATCATAGAGAGTTGGTTAGGTTTCATGGAGCCCCGTTGTCTATTATTTTGGATAGAGTTACTTAGTTTACCTCTCACTTTTGGAAAGATTTTCAGAAGGGTCTTGGTACCCAAGTTTATCTCAGTACAACTTTTCATCCTCAGACAGATGGTCAGGTAGAAAGGACAATTCAAACCCTAGAAGACATATTAAGAGCATGTGTTCTTGATTTCAAGGAAAGTTAGGATGATCATTTGCCATTGATTGAGTTTGCCTACAATAACAGTTATCACTACAGTATTCAGATGGCTCCGTTTGAGACTCTCTATGGGAGAAGATGTATATCTTCTATTGGTTGGTTTGAGGTAGGTGAGACTATGCTAATGGGGCCTTATTCAGTATTTGATGCAATGGAGAAAGTTTAGGTAACCAGGGAAAGCTTAAGACAACCCAAAGCCGACAGAATTCCTACACAGATGTGAGATGAAAAGATCTTGAGTTTGAGGTTGGTGATTTGGTCAATTTAAAAATCTCTCCTATGAAATGAGTGAAGAGATTTGGGAAGAAAGGGAAACTCAGTCCCCGATATGTTGTCCCTCAAAAAATCTTGAGTCGTTATAGGAAGGTAGCATATAAGCTTGACTTGCCTGGAGATTTGGCATCAGTACATCTAGTGTTCCATGTTTCCTTGTTGAAAAAGTGCATTGGTGATCCATCTATAGTGGTTCCTTTAGAAAGAACAGACATTTAGGTAGCCTTTCTTACGAAGAAATACCAGTCGAGATTCTTGATCATCAGATTCATAGACTAAGGAACAAATAGGTTATATTGGTCAAGGTTTTTTAGCAGAATCAATCCGTTGAGTGAGCCACTTGAGAAGCAGGAGAATGTATGCGTACTAAGTACCCATATCTTTTCTCCGCAAACTCACATTCAGCTTAAGGTAATGGTTTTCCTTAGACTATCATTTTTCTATTCTCAGTTCCAGCCCTATAATCATCTTCATGTCATTTCATGCATTTGTGAATCAGTTCAGTCATTCATCATGTTTTAGACTCAGTTATGTAACCATGTTTTCAGTTTGCGTATTCAGTATGTAATCTCAGTTCCTCAGTATTCTCAGCTTAATAGTCTCATTCGAGGATGAAAGTTCCCAAGAGGGATATATTGTAAGACCTCATAAGATAGTAGCTTAATATAAGTTCATTATTGTATGTTAAAGTGGTCCAAGAATTAGAAAATTTCACTGGGTTAGGACTTAGTAATTTCCAAAGCCCCTTAAACTTCAATGATTTTATTTTTGATATTTCCGACCTCGGTACATTAATTTTTAAGTTGATTAATGATCGGGGTTATCAATAGTACATATTGAGTGAGTTTTAAAACTTTTGGACGAGTTTAGAGGTGTGTTTGGATCACTAAAACAGAAGCAGAATCAGGATAATCCAACAGCGCGCCCTCCAGTGCACTAGTAGGGATGCTTACGGAAGAGCCCACAATGCGTAGGTCAGTTCAGTGGTCCAGAGCCCACAGCGCGCCCTTCGAGCACTGGTAGGGATGCCTACAGAAGAGCCCACAATGAATGGGTTAGTTCGGTGGTCCAGAGCCCGCAGCACGTAACCCATAGCAGAACCCTTATTTTTCCATCTTTTGTTCTCATTTTTGCAAGGGCAATTGTGTATTTTCCCTTCACCCAATTGGTTTATAATGATAACGCTCAACTTACACGCCAATTTAAGTTCAAGAAAATCATCATCTATATATTTACCCAACTTTGGAGTCGGGGTCGAATCCACGAGGAACAATGTGAGTGACGATCAAGTTAATTTGAAATGATAGATACAAGTTAAATTCAAACAAATGGTACAAAAAGATAAAATGGGGGAGATAGGTTCCTACACTAGTATTTCTTTTTGGATTTTCTAGTATAAATTCGGGACTATGAATAATTAGAGTTTAACAATTAAGCACGGATCTTGGGATTATGAATTACTAAGGGAGTAACATATGGGATTTAGTGATCAACATCAATTTAGTAAGTCAAATATGGGTAGGCCTGGTTATAGATTTTGATGCTAGTCTTTCGACAAAACACCAAACTTTCACCCATTGATTCTTTCGAATACCTAATAGGTGCGTTCAACAATTTGTAACCACAACCTTAATCTAGGCATCCCTATTTCTAGGATGATACCCATGGTATAGTCAACCTCACATTTACCCTTATGTGTAAGATAGTGAAATTTAACAAACTATACACATAATTGTCTATCATTAGTTTGGTTTCCATATCCCTCTTTCAAGGATGATATGGATTCCTACATTTCACCCAAAATCCTTTTTTAGAAGATAGAGCTTGGAGATTTCACTCATCAAACCTATGTGGGTATTTGGGGTTTTCACCCATCAAATCCTAACCAAATTAGCATAACAATGATAAAACCCATAAACATGAACTACCAAATAGATGCTAACAATAACAACCCACATACACATTAACCCCTATTCACACATAACCCCAAGAGGGAGATTTAGCTACACATAAGATAAATAAGCATTGATATACCAATAATCTCCATTGAAATGAATTGTTAAAGATTTAAGCAAATGTTAATTCAAAATTGGATCTCCCATAATATCAATAATGGTAATAAGAAAATCTTCCTCTTAGAAAGTCTCCAATGTATTCTTCACCCAAAATTTACACAATATTTTCTTCTAAAAAAAATGGAGGCTTATTCACTATAAAAGCTCAACCTAAAATTTGGGAAGATGGAAATATTATACATGAGGCTAGGGTTTGAGTCTTTATGCCAAAATTGTGATCATCCACGTCCATTTCCAATTTTGCCCTTGGGATGAATATTTCTAATGAGCCGTGATCGTACCAACTTGGCCACAATTGCATCTACCAAGACCACGGAAGACTCATGCAACAACGGTTGGTTGACTATCTTTGACTACTACGACCGCAGTCATCAGACTGTGACCGCGGTACTTGAGGCCCTTTTGCTGCGGGTCTTCAGTTGCACTTTTCTTGCTTCCTTTTTGTCATTTTGAGCTCCAATCCACATATTTTGATCTTATGAACTCTATACCTGCAAGGAGTGGATATTAGTGCATTTAGTCACTTTTATGACTCATTTAAAGCAAGGTAATGTGCACGAATAATTAGTGTGAATGAATGGTAAAATCACCACTCATCAACACCCCCAACTTAAAACATTTGCTTGTCCTCAAGCAACACTACATCTTACCATGAGATAACCATTATCTATGCCCATGCTTTACGCCTTAAATCTGACAATGATATTGAGCTCAGTCATCACAACAAATAGTTTATTGCGTACGAGCTAACCTAACTTCCACTACACCTCTCATCATAAGATACAACATTCAAGGATACATAGGATTTTATAGAGCAACTAAGAAACAACGACCAATACTTTAGAAATGACTCTCTTTTGACCACAAATAAGCTATACTCCATTTGCCTTATTGTCGGAAGGTAACAAAATCACCCACCTCAACTTGTTTCTCAAGCCAACCTTATAAGAAAAAGAATTCCTCACACCAAGCTACAAAACATGAAACAAGGAATTTTTAAGCGGACAACTCTCTCCCTCAAAAAAGAAATCTCCATGCAATAAATGTCATACCATAGGCTTGCCCCTATTTTCAATTGCCACCACAAAGGTTAGGGTAGGATATCATTTGGGAATAATATGGCTACATCCTTCCTTGAACATCCACATCACACTTTTTTAATCCTCCTTTTTGACCATGGGCCACTCTTCTTTATTTTCTCTCTTTTATCATGCCTACCTTTTATATTCTTTGTGTACCCAACTTTTTCCATATCTTTTTCTTGCACTTTTGCACAATTCTTTCCTTTGTACGACTTTTTCTTCTTCTATTCAGTTCTTCTCAAGGTCTTGGCACAATAGGTTTATAACTACGTCTTTGTGGCACCAAACTTACTTCCATAAATCTTTCCCACCCCTAACTTAGGATTTTAGCCTCGAATTACATTTTTAAGTTCAACAAAGGTATGGTTCAAAAGAGGAATAAAAAATGGTTTACGACTTATGATGTGTTTGCCAAAGAAAGGTCCAAAGGCTCAAAGTGGGCAACTAGGGATTATATTAATTCTTGGGTAGGATTTTTTTTAAGGATAGAGTGGGCTTCCAAAATCACAAAGGTGGCATAAGATCATTTCTCCAACCAAATACAATTAACATTAGCTTTGAAAAACTAACGGGGAAAGTTCTAGATAACACAGGTGTACAAAAGATGAATACCAATATCTCACCACACATGACATGTAAAATACACTAAGGGAGATCAAATGTCCCTCCCACTAGAGACATAAGTGGAGTATTTATCATTATTGACAAGTCAAAAATCTGTAGAGCCACAAAAAGAAAAGAAGTTTTGTTACAAAATTGCTCACGTCCATGCCCTTGATATTTTTTTTTTAAATTTTGGACGGAGGGGGTTTCTTGGTTTGCATTAGCATCTCGAACAATTCACTAAACTACGGCTACAACTAAAGCCTTAGTCTCACAATTAGGTTCAAAATGGGCAAGCTAACTATATGGCTACTCAGACTTCGCCCATGGTGTATAAATTTACCCTAATTTTAACAAAATAAAATGCCACAGGCACTCAAACTTACCTTGCATTCTTGACACTCATGCTACAGGTACTCAAAATTCCCCTGCACCTATGTCTCAATCAGAATCAAACTAACTGTAAGGTAAAAAGAAAACTAACACTAAAAAACATAATAATCCATAAAATGCACCAAAACAATATAAATAAATCTGGGGCCACCCTCTATTGAAAGGACTGCTGTGTCCGCACTGCATGGGCAAGAAGACAAGAGAAAAAAGGGCTCCCTATATCCGTATCACGAGCTATCTTCTCCTACTTACTCGATGTCACCACCACCTGCATCATCAGCAGAACACTCTATAGGTGACTCCTCCTCACTATCTAATCTTGGTGAAGGTAGTGGATGGTTGAATTTGAGCACCTTGAAGATGCCTTTCACCCCCTTACATAACTTTCTGAAAAATTTATCTCTCATATTTTCTTTCTTCATCATCTTCTTATGTGAGTCTTTGAGGTATCTATGAGAAGCAGACAAGGATGAATAAGCTCTCTCCAAATGGGCTATAGTGGCTCCTTACTTTACCTACTTCTCCCTATATCTCTTATAGTCTGACTAAGCTACGTATGGGTGACGAGTGGTGGAAGACTCTCTTGGTACCTGAGGTAGTATAGATAGTAGATCTCTAACAACCTACATCTAAACTAATATATCATTAAGAAAGTTGACTGATGAAGGCCTACAAGAGTCTGTGTCCTCTTGGGTCAATTTGTCAGGGTCCGTCTTCCTCTTCTTGCTTTGGCCCGGGGCGCCCTTACTTATAAATTTAAGTGGAAAGATGTGGGGGCTTGGGGGTCCCCAGGTATCTGTAGCATACTCTCCACTTATGCCCTCCTGCACAGCTCTGTGATAAGGGAAGGGAGGAAAAAATATGTACCTCTATGATTTCTGATGTACCTCCATTCTAAATGCACAATCTTGCCCATATTTAGGGTGATGCCAGAGAGAAGACATGTCACCATTCGAGTTCATAAGTTTGCAACAATGGTTATATAAGTGCATGATGATACTCGGCTACAGATAATATTCATCCAAAGTCTGGCCTCAGCTATGAAGTCATTCATCAGAATGTCTCTCTTGGTAGTGGCCCGAGGAACATCTTTGCCGGCACATAAAATATTTACCATCCAGGTCCCTGGCTTACATGATTTTTCATGGAACTTTCCCATGTTATCATTTGGGAGTCCATACACCACGTTGATATGCTCTATCCCAAAGTTTACTTGCTTCTCTCGAATCATTATCATTGGGTTTGTGAAAGAAACTACACTTAAGTTAGCATAGAATTCACGCACCTAATGCTCATTAGCAACACAGGATTTTGGGGCAAAGCATAACCACCAAGTTTGAGTGAGTCTAGCATCAAAGCTTGAGAACTTTTCCTCTACTTTATTGAAGCTAATACACCTTTCAGGGAGTGATTTTGTCCAGTGCAAATCCACATTGTAGAGGTTTCAACATTCCGACATCATGAATCTGGTGTTGTCAAATCCCTCTATTTCTGAAGCTTAGATCCTGTAAACAATGCACTTAGGCCATCATTAGTCCTATTACACCAAAAATATGCTAGATCAAACATATAAGCTCATGTGGTAGTGTTATGGTATGTTTCGGGGGCAACTAAGGATGTGCAAAAATTTTGATGTCGGCTTGAATTTTTCCTCAGGTATGGGGATCATGGAGTGATGACTGCGACCGGGGTGACACAATCACAGTCATTGGGACCACGATCATGGTACCTGAGACCGAAATTGACAGCTTCTGTGCAGTGCTCAAAATGAGATTATAACCCCAATTCCTTTTTTCAACTAGGCATGACAATATTATAAATACTTAACTAAAGCCTAGAATGTGTGATTGTAGCCCCTAAACTTGAAATAAATCAAAATAAACTCATTGGTGCATTCGATCGAACACATGGAGTACACGCTTATTTCAATCTTTTAAAATATCAATTTGGGTACTCAAGACTTTCCCATTAGCATGTACACCTACTATAACAGCTAACCACAGTAAAAGTTTCAACTAGGCATGTATTTTGCAATTGAAATTACTAATTTAGGTCGTTTTCTACACTACGGGTTCAAAGCATGTGATTATAACAAAACCAAAGAAATTGAGACAACTTTCCGATTAAGAAGATGCACAAGATGAGTTGGTTCTTGAAAATGCAATGCAAAGCCACAAATTAAAGAGTATTTTGAGAGAAAAATTAGAAGAATTGCGTGGTGGAAATAGCATTTGAATGTTTTTTAAGATGATTAGACTGCGATTGTGGTCATAGTTCTATGATCACAGTCACGCGGTCTCTATAATTGCGAAGGCAAAGACCGCGGTCACGGTAACTGAGACCAGACAAACATGGTTCCTGCCTTTTCTAGTCAGTCCAAACTTGCCAATTTCATACTTTTCTTTTCCAAATTTGATCAAAATTCCTCGTAGCACTTAGTTTAATATCATGGAGTGACGCCTCCACTCTTTACTTTTATATTTCCACTTAGAAAATTTGAATCTCCATCCCAGCTTTCATTTAATATTCAATGAGCAGCAATGGGGCAGAAGATTCAAATTTCCCAAGATGAAACTTGGAAAATATTAGGGAATGACGAGCAAGCTTCGATCTCACCATTTTCAGGACTTGAACCTTTTACCCAACTTCACATCAGATTTTTGATTTGGATCCTTAGGTAATAGTAAGTAAATCAATAGGCTATTCCTTGTACATCGGAAATTAACTCCGTAGAATTTGATGGATGGGGTTCTATATGGTCCCTTGGAATGTCAAACTCCAAAATATAAGAGTCGGACTTTGTCATCCCACAATCCTCCATTTTTTCAAAGGGATGGATCTTCATCACATCCTCAAAGCGTGATGTTGAAAAGTGGGTAACAAGATCCTACACCTAACTTTGGGTTAGCCTCCTCCGAAGCATTTTCATCACAAAATGAACTAGAGTCATTATAAGAGATTTGTTTTGATTCTTCTCTTGAATTTAGTATCATTTATTTTATTTTTCCTTCTTTTTCCTCATATGAGTCAGATTATTGGGAAGTCACCGAGGAGTTTTCGCTACCAAGCTTGTCATTATAGATTAGTTTCTCTTCTTGAAAAACCTCATCTCGGGAGATGGACATGTTAGGGGATGTTTCAAGCTTTTATTCTTTGCCCATTACCTCCTTCTTGAGACCTGTCCATTCTTGATACATGTATTTTATATTCTCCCCTATTGCATCTACCCGATCCAAAATAGCTAAAAACTTTGGGTTATAACTATCGAACTATGTGTGTTGCTCTTCCCTCTTCTCATCATAAGACCTATTAATCTTATAAGAAGAACTAGCAATTCGGTTAGTATAATAGGGGGAGGGGCATTTGGACAATCATCCCAATGTCCATTTCAACTACTACACAAAAGACAACCATACTTTTTATGGATCAAGATGGTGATTCCGTCTTTCTCCGAGGAGCATAGTTACAATCTCTCCTGAAGTGTAGTCCATCATAATATGAACATAGGTTGTTAAGATAGGACTTCAACCTATCCAACTCATACTTGGTGGAAGATGCCATAGGTAAAAGTAAAAATAAAATAAAATCTACCTACAAAGAAAATCACAACAAATATATACAAGTTTGAATTCAAGCAAGTAACTAAAATTCCAAACTAACTAATATGCCAAATTATTCCCTGGCAACGGTGCCATTTTTGATAATGCTCAACTTACACGTTAATTTAAGTGCAAGGTGGTCGTTGTCGATATATTTACCCAACTTTGGAGTTAGGGTCGAATCAATGAGGAACAATGTGAGTGGCGATCAAGTTAATTCGAAATGACAGATACAAGTTAAATTCAAACAAATGGTACAAAAATACAAAATGGGGGAGATAGGTTCCTACACTAGTATTTCTTTTTGGATTTTCTAGTATAAATTCAGGCTATGAATAATTAGAGTTTAACAATTAAGCATGAATCTTGGGATTATTCATTACTAAAGGAGTGACATATGGGAGTTAGTGATTAACATCAATTTTGTAAGTCAAAAATGGGTAGGCTTGGTTATAGATTTTAATGCTATTCTTTCGACAAAACACCAAATTTTCACCTATTGATTCTTTCGAATACCTAATAGGCGTGTCCCCATTTCTAGAATGATACCCATGGTATGTTCAACCTCACATTCACCCTTATGTGTAAGATAGTGAAAATTTAGCAAACTACATAAATAATTGTCTATGATTGCTTTAGTTTTCACATCCCTCTTTCAAGGATGATATGGATTCCTACACTTTACCCAAAACCCTTCTTTTGAAGATGGCCTTGAGCTTTCTAGAGCTTGGAGCATTCACTCATCAAACCCCTGTGGGTATTTGGGGCTTTGACCCATCATATCCCAACCAAATTAGCATAGCAATGATAAAACCTATAAACATGAACTATCAAATAGATGCTAACAATAACAACCCAAACATACTTTAACCCCTATTCATACATAACCCCAAGAGGGAGATTTAACTACATATAAGATAAATAAGCATAGATATACCTATAATCTATATTAAAATAAATTGTTGAATATTTAAGTGAATGTTACTTCAAACTTGGATCTCCCACAATATCAACAATGGTAGTGAGAAAATCTTCCACTTAGAAAGTCTCCAATGTATTCTTCACGTAAAATTTACATAGTATTTTCTTCTCCAAAAAATGGAGGATTATCCACTAAAAAGCTCAACCTAAAAATTGGGAAAGATGGAATTATTATACATTAGGGTTTAAGTTTTTTTGCCAAAATTGGGATCAACCACGTGCATTTTCAATTTTGTCCTTGGGCTAAATATTTTCACTGAGCCGCGATCGCACCAAATTGGTTGAACCGCATCTACCCTGAACGTGGTAGATTCATGCAACTGCAGTTGGCTGACCATCTTTGACTACTACAACTGCACTCATTAGACCACGATCGTAATACTTAAGGCCCTTCTGCTGCGGGTCTTCAGTTGCACTTTTCTTGCTTTCTTTTGGTCATTTTGAGCTCCAATCCACATCTTTGAATCTTATCAACTCTAAACTAAGATTGGATATTAGTACATTTAGTCACGATTATGAATCATTTACTCATTCAAAGCAAGGTAATGTGCATGGATAATTAGTGTGAATGAGTGGTAAAATCACCATTCATCACAAAGCACGAGATTGAGGGTCCTAAAGGCATAATTTGTCATCTTATTCAAAAATTCTATCAAAATAAAGAATTCTCTCTCAAGAATAAACCCTAGCCTCTTTAAAAGAAACAAGGGATTCAAGCTTAATTTTCGAGAAAAATCATCAAGAACCTTCATAAATTCACCAATTAAGGTAAGTGTAATGCTTATCCATGGGCCCTTTTCACCCATGGAGTCCAAGAATCCATCTTTGTATTTTAAACTATGAAATTACATGTTTATGATGAATTATTTCCATGAAGTTTTTATGAATTTTGAATAGACATTATTTTTGCAATTGTTTTCATGGGAATTTATCCTTACATGTTAGAATGATAATATTTTTATGTTAAATCCTTGGTTCATGGTTTTAGAATTAAAGCTATGTTGTTACTGCACGTTTAAATCATTCCCATGATTTAAATCATGGCCATCATGTGTCCGGGGTACATACTCAGGGTGTTACAATACCCTTATCCATCATTTTAGATAGAGGCACATATATTTACTTCACAGTTTTGGAGTCTTTTTAAAGGGTCCTTGGTACAAAGATTAAGCATAGTACTGCATTTCATCCGTACACTGATGGTTAGGCTGAACGTATAATTGAGAAATTGGAAGACATGCTGAGGGCATGTATTTTAGACTTGAAAGGAAGTTGGGATGACCATATACCTTTAAATGAGTTTTCTTTTAACAAAAGTTATCACGCTAGCATTCAGATGGATCCGTTTGAACTATTGAATAGGCATAGGTGTAGATCACCTATAGGATGGTTTGAGGTTAGTAAAGTGTCTTTGATTAGGTCAGACTCTATTATTGAAGCTATGGAAAAGGTTTAGTTGATTTGTGAGAGATTAGAAACTACTCAAAGCCATTAGAAATCATATGCTGATGTAAGAATAAGAGAGCTTAAGTTTGATGTGGGCGATTGGGTATTTTTGAAGGTGTCGCCTATGAAGGGAATTATGAAATTCAAAAAGAAGGGAAAGCTGAGTCCTCAATTTTTAGGTCTATATAAGATAGTAAAGTATGTAGGAGAGGTTGCTTACAAATTAAATCTTCCATCAGAGTTAGCTGCGGTTCATCCAATGTTTCATATTTTGAGGCTCAAAATGTGCATTGCATATCCGTCCTTAGTAGTTCCTCTAGAGAGTCTTGAAGTCAAGGGTAACTTGACATATGAAGAGACTCCTATGGAGATACTTGATAAGCAGGTCCGAAGGCCAAGGAATAAGGAAGTAGCATTAGTAAAAGTACTTTGGAGAAACCAATTAGTTGAAGGGGCCACTTTGGAAGTTGAAGCAGACATGATGACCAAGTATCCTCACCTTTTTTCTTCCAACTCAGTCCCTACCGAAGGTAAATAGTTATTTCCAGCCAAGACTCTTCCTTCTTAAGTCTGTTTAAGTATTTTTAAGTCATATATGTTATTGTGAATGATTGGATCCTTGTGATAGATATAGGCTTGATTATAAGTTCGGTGTAGAGGTGTGGTTTATTTTTCATGTCCCAATCCTAGATGAATTACATTCACTGATGAATATTTCCAAGGGGGAGATATTGTAATACCCCGTGTATGGAAGTGTTTGTGTGATATGACTCACTCCCTTAAGTAGTACATATAACATAAAAGAAGTATGTTGTAGTCATATCCAAGATAGTATAGGGTGGTGTACATTATATTGTAGGTACAACTTGAGCCTTAGAGTCATAATATCACCATACTATTAGTATGAAGAGAAGTCATAAATTTATCAGTGTAGGCTCCCTAAGATTTAGTCCAAGATACGAGTATGGGCTATAAGTCGTATGGAGATGATACTAGTCGTATGTTACCACTCGTATTATAATCAGTGTATACCATCCTTAATTCTGCCAAGCTTACTAGTTAATGGACTTAGTCATACCCTCACCATACAAGTAGTATGTTTGACTCATAAATACAGGCGAACAAGTTTTGTAAAGCTCAGTTAAAGGGATTTTTGGTCTTTTCCCCTTTTATAACTCCCAATTCACGCCTCATAACCCTGAAAGAGGCGTTATTTCCCTATATTACCTAATAAAATAACAATAATTTCCTTCTTCTATCTTCAAGAACATCAAGATTAGGGTTCCTCTCCCAAAATTCATCTTTCAAGTCCCAAGGTTCAAGCTCTTTTCACAAGTTAAGAAACTTCAGGTATGTTGGTTTATGAACAAGGTTATTCTTTCATCGTTATGTCCAAAGTTCATGTTTTTGAGATTTAATTTACTTATTTTGAATGGTTCATACCCAAATAGCCATATTCTTGAAGTATTATACCACCATGTGATTTAAAGCTTTAAGTGCATCAAGGTTTACATATATTCATGCTTTGACTTGTAAGATTTGTATTATGATTTAAATTTCATTATCTTGACTAGATATTATTGAAAGATTTCATGGTGATTATTGAGCATGATGTTTTATCATGAAATCCTATAAATTAAAGCATGAATTCCAAGTCCCAAGTACAATCATTAAGTTCACAAGGAAGTTTAAGCTTTTGAAACTTCATTCATATAAATTATAGTATGATTAAGGAAAGATTGATCTTTTGATCTAAAGATAAGATATGAAATTCACAACTATTCATGTTGATTATGATTTAAAGAAAAGAAAAGCATAACTGGTTTTTATTCTATAAACCATTATTCTATTTGAAGGTAGATTTCTTAAAGTATGAGTATATAAGTATTCTAGGGGTAGTATTTATCACTGAAAAGGGAATGCATATGAGTGTATCCTAAAATACTAAAAACTATAAGCCATCGTAGGTTAGGCTTTTTCCCAATATGGATGAAGTTCAGTTATCACTTATGGTTCTATTCCAATGGCAAGGATAGAACAACTCTCCCAACTTGGGTAAGACATTGGACTCCATGGTAGCTCTCATGGTTTATGTTAGTTAGAAGAATCCCCCATAAGAAAGAATGAAAAGTAAAGCTTTTAGAAACTATGTGTCATGGCTCACAAAGTTTACCCTTATGCTTCATCGTTCGTGTTTATGGTCTTCCAGTGTTTTGCCTTATTTAGATTCAAAGTGAGTCATTTATGCTTAGCATGCATCATTTGAATGTTTACTTATTTATTCAGTTATTTTTTACTTATTCATTCACCCCTACATACTCAGCATATGCCAAAGGTACTGACCCACATAAATGTCTATGTTCTACATTGTCTCATAATGTAGGTTTGGTGCTCGTTTCCAGCAGCATGATTAACTATTGGCATCATCACCTATATCCCACCTTTTGGTGAGTCCTTATATCCTGAGGACCCAGTTTATCAGAATTCTATTTTTTGATGATAGTTTTTTAATTATTTGATTTTGTTTTTATGTTTGGGTCAGCTGAGGTCTATCCCAGTGGCTCTCTAAACATTAGTAGAGGTTTTTCAGACAGATTAGGTTTCCAATTCAAAGAATTTGTTTAAAGGTTTCCAAGTTCAATACTTTTATTAAGATACGAGATTGTTTATCTTCAAGTTCATATATATGTGAGTTCACTTTTCATGTGAGTTTCAAGCTGAATAGATATCATAGGTTAACTTTGCGATATTTGTGGTCTTAAGCACCGTGTGACATCTAGGGGGTACTTCCGGGACATTGCAAGCTTAAACTTAAAATCATTCATTATCTCACAGAAATTCATGTAAAAATACTAAAATTCATCTCATTGTAACAATCATATAAGTGAAAGCATGAGTAAAAAAAAATTCTTGTTCTAACAGAACTTTAAACCTCGTAATAATGTCATACTTTCAAGAATATGGATATTGGGTATGAACCATAATTTAAATCTCATAAATTTTAATTGCAAAAATCAAAGATTTTGTTCATAAGGATGAAAGCTTATCCTTGTTCAAACCCCACATACCTGAGTTTCTTAACTTCTTAGAGGAATGATTTTAAAATAAAGAGGAAATAGATGGAGCACACAAATGGAAATTCATTCATGATTAAGTAGGATCAGTACAATTACAATATACCAAAAAAAATATAAAACAACTAGCTACAAAGACCACAAAAGAAACATGAACTGGAAACTAACACAGAATTGACAGACTAATACATAGAGAATAGGGCTCAGGTAGAGGGGGCTTAAGGGAAAGGGATTTTAGTAACATATCCATTATTGCATGCTCTACATCGTGGGAATCCAGTAACTGCTTGGTAAGTTTTTTTACTTATGCATTTTGTCCTTGAACCTTACCAATAAGTACTGCAACCTTGACCTTGAGTTGAGTGTTTTTTGCTGCAAGTTCTTCAGAAGAACCTGGTCCCTCAGAAGATAGCTACTGAATTTTTAATTTCAGTTGAACTATCTTTCCATCCCTAGAGTCTAGTTTAAATATCAACTTCTCTATTTCCTTGTTTAGATTTTCTTGAACAGTCAATTGCTCAGACACCTGGGACAAAGTTCCCACTTTCCCTTCAATGCATTTATTTTCCACTAGTATATTTAGACTGATTTTTTGTTTGAATGTCCCTTGTGTTCCTCTAGTCCCTACCACTACAAAAATATTAAAGATATTGTTAAACAAGAATCCATAAGGCATTCCATGGTTCCCTTCCTTTAAATGGATTACCATCTTCATATGCTCTATTATTAGAGAAAGCAAACTCATCAATTCAAACTTACTAAGACATTCTATTAACAACAAATCAACACCAGAGGAAATGGTCTTTTTCTCTGATCTTGACAGCAGAAACTTGTCAATAAATTCAAAAATTAGTTGAAACTCACTTTTTAGAAACTTCTTCTTTACTACAGCTGTTGAAGTCCTAATCACTTTTGAGGCCTCAATCAAGAACTTAGTTATAGGCTATTGCTTCACAACTGTCCCCAAACCAATAAAAGGTATATCCAAAATTCCACCCAAGGTTTTTTTATCCAGTCTTATTTTGTTTCCTTGCACCTATGTAGATTGACTTAATCCATCTTCTAAGAAATCTATTGAATAATAGAATTCTCTAACTTCATTTTAAAAAACCACTGGTGCTGCTTCCTCAAATAGATATAGCCATCCTTGGTGCCTGAAATACTCTACCAACTCTGCCATCCTAGTTTTCTCATAGATCTTGGGATCAAACACTCTTTATGATAAAGCCTTTGTGTTTTCAGGCTTCCAATCCTTCCTTCTCTAGCCATGTCTTTCTTTTCTTCCTCCTTTTTTTTATTATTTTGGGCTCATACTTGGATCTTTTTTTTCATAATTTTTTCTCTTCTTGGGACCAGGTCCCTTAGAGATTTTCTTCTTCTTAAAATCTATATGTTTCTGGTTTGTTCCTGTAGGGCTTCCAGACTTTGAATAGGAGGACCTGGTCCTCTCAGCAATATAAACTTCTTGTCTCCTCTTTTTAGTTGCAGCAACAACATCAGAGTCAATATCCTCATCTTCTCTAACCTCCACAACTTCAACATTTTTATCCTCCTCAATAATAGATTTCTTGAGTTTTCTTCTTTAGTGGTAGAAGACTTACTTTTCTTCATAGAATTTTTTAGCAATTTCTTTTCAGACCCCCTAGTGGAGTAAGATCTTATAACCTGTACAATAGAGTCAATCATTTTCTTCTTTCCTTTACTGTCCCTCATTCTCTTCATTTTCCAACTCACAGAATGTTCATCCTTATCTTCTTTTTCTTCTTTAATTGGAGGTAATATAAATTCCTCATCCTTTGTCAAATCATCCCTTTCTCCTTCTATATATTACTCTGCACATACTAAACTTTCCTTGGAATCATTTTCCAGTAAGAGTAAATTCTCAGCTACCCAGTTTACGCTGCTGAATGTATGAGACTTCTTTATAGGAATCTCTTCTTCAACTAGTTGGGCAAATATGGGGTTTGACTTAGAGTAAGTAGGGTAACCAGACACTTGTAATTTTTTTTTGAAATTTTAGTACCTTTCCATTCTTTAGAGGCGACATAGATTTGAGAAACATTGGGAGACTCTGGTTTTTCTGAGGAAACAGGTCCTTCAGATTAAGAAATCTCTTGTTTAATTGGAGAACCAAAGTCTTTATTTAAGTCCTCTTCCAAGACTAACTCAGCAAGACATTTACTGGAGCTTAGGTTTTGACTGAACAGTTTCACCTTGGGTTTAAGGAATTTCATAAGAAGGACTGATGGGTAAAGCACTTACTGACTCTTGAGGATGATCAGAAGATAGTTCTTTTATGGGGTTTGAAGAAGATGGATTTTAGTTATTTTAATTTTTTTGTGAGAGGAAAAGAAAAGAGCAGTTTGGATTAAGGAAGGAAATGATATTTAAAAAATGCTCTGAGTTAATTTTAAGAGAGTAAAATAAATGGATTTGATTTTATAATCAAGGAAATCACCGTTTGACATTTAAGAGGTACCTTTTTGAATAGACACATCTGATTATAGAGGTGTGACTCTTCATATTTGATTTAAATTGACAACTTTCCTTTATATATAAGATATGTGGCCTTTTTAGAAAGAAATTTTATAAAATTTTAAGGCACATTATTTTGGTACTCACCTGAGAGATGGGACCAGGTCCCTCTCTTTCAAGTGTGAATTATCAACTTGTGTTTGCTTCAACTGTTTTCCTCCAAAGTTGTTCCCATAGGTTTATACCTGCAAGGGTATGATACTGAGTTAGACTTATATTCACCCATTTTATCAAGGATATCTGCCTCTCTATCATAGCCAATTTTATAAGAAAACACAAATTCATATGTTAGGTCTGGTCAATTTGACTAGTTCCTCCTTCAACTTGAGCTGGGATCAGTAACTGGAGTTCTAAATCATAACTATTCTTATCTGTATCTTTAAGCCTTTTATCTTTCCTCCAATAAGCTCTTGTCTTGGAGATTTTTGCTATGTTTTGCAGCGGACCAGGTCCTCTGAAATCAACTATTTCAAAATGAGACACTTCCAACTTGAAGTGTCTTGAGAGAGAGAACACATTCAAATCATCCAATATTAAGCTTTGAACATATACTATCAATAGACCATTCTTGACTGCGATCCATTTTCTCATACCTGGAACCATGATCACTTGTTGGAACTGGGAACCCACTTGAGCTTGAGTTCCCAATAGAAGGAAAATGTTGTGATCCAATCCTTTTTGGCCTATCTAGGTAAATAGTTCCTTTTCATAATTTCTAAAGGATTGAAACCCTTAGAATGTGTATTCCTTTGCTGAACATATTTGGTCACTTGTTAGAACTGGGAACCTACTTGAGCTTGAGTTCCCAATAGAAGGATAATGTTGTGATCCAATCTTTTTTGGCCCATCTAGGTAACTATTTCCTTTTTATAATTTCTAGAGGATTGAAACCCTTAGAATGTGTATTCCTTTGCTGAACATATTTGGAACCATTCATTTTAGCTCTAATCTAACTCTGACAATTTACCTTTATGTTCCCATCTCTCCCATAATGAGTACACAAAGGTTTATGAACCTTGTTTCTAGCATTAAGAGCAGCCTTTCCATGATACCCAACAGGTTAAGTTTTTCCTTGATAACTAAGACCCTTTTCACTATTAGCTCCTTCACTAGTTAAGTAAGAAAGTATTTTTTTGAAGATGTAGTCCAATTAAGAGATTTATTAAGTTCTTCCCTTAAATGACTATGTCCCTTTGTAAATGTTCATTCTTATGAAGTGTAGAAATAAGATGATTTTGAGAATCCTTCAGTTTATCTTTAAGTTCAATGTGATTCCTTGAAGCTTCTTTCTTCCCTTTACCATTTAAACAATTTAACTTCACTAGCTGACTCATGCAACTCAAATTTTTAGATTTTACTTTAGTGACCATTTTTTCAGTTTCAAATATTTGGAGAGTTAGATCAATCAATTCAGTTCTTGGTTCTCTACTTTCTCCTCAACGGCATTCTTCACAGTAGTTAGTTCACATACAGAGTCTATTAACACATTTACAAGCCTTTTTATCTTCCTAGTAATGTAGTTATCTAGATTTTCCTTGACATTAGAGAGAGTTACCTCTTTTTATTCTTCATATTATATGTTTGCCATGAATTCAAAAAAGGAATCATATATGACTGGATTATCTTCCATAACTAGAATAGAAACATCTCTATACTTCTCATCTTTATCAGATTCAGTTTGGAAGAATCTCCCCATGCTGCTAGAGCTTGAATATTCAGCTGCACTCTTCCTTATTGATTTTCAAGGACCTGGTCCCTGTTCTTTCTTTTGTCACCTCCAGTCTTGAGATACTCATGATAATCAATTTGTGCATTGCACAGTCCTTAATAAAATGCTCAAGACATCCACACTTGTGACACAATTCAACATTGTTTCCTCTTTTACTGTTTCTTCCTCTTCTTTGGAGCTGACAACTCTTTTTCATGGCTTTGACAATATTTGTTGCTAATTAGGAAACATCAATTTCCTCTTCTACTGAATCATATTTGGAAGCCTTTAATGCTAGGAATTTTTCCTTTTTTACTTCATTCTTCTCCCGTCCTTGCTATTTCTTGAGCTCATAAGTTTTTAGATTTCCAATCAATTCATCTATAGTGAGGGTCTTCAGGTTTCTTGCTTTAGTTATGGCATCCCATTTGTTTTCTTAGGACTTAGGAAGAACACCAAGAATCTTTATCACCTACTTATATAATGGAATCACTTCTCCCAAGAAGTAAAGCTCATTTGTGATAGAAGTGAATCTTGTATGCATTTCTTAGATTGTTTCTCTTTTTTTCATGGTGAAGGTTTCATACTGAGTAGTCAACATGTCTACTTTAGAATCCTTCATATCCGTGGTACCTTCATGAGCAGTCCTCAAGCAATCCCAAAGCTCCTTGATATTTCACAGGCTGAGATCCTTTTATATTCATCAGGTCCAATACCACACACTAACAGTTTCTTGGTCTTGTAGTTTTTCTCAATTTTCTTTCTATCTTCATCATTGAATTCCCTCCTGCTTTTGACTACCATTCTTGTTATTGCTCCTTCTTTGACTTCTTTAACCGAAAGATAAGGACCATCAAGAATTATGTCCATATGTTCACTATTCTCAGCCATAATAAAGTTAAACATCTGGGTTATCCGCCATCCATAATATTGCCTATTAAATCTAGGTGGTTTAGTAGTAGATTTCCCTTCTTCTAGGTTAGGTGGAGCAGCCATGCTAACCAAATCACTCTAGGTATGAACCTTTTATAGTGTTATGACTTTGATACCAATTGTTGTAACCCTGGGGGTTACACCACATAGTGAGGGACCAGATACTTCAAAATAAGTCACAGGCAAAAACACAATAAGTCAACTAGGAATACCACATAGTGTAGGAAATGTAAAGAACACCAGATATAACATGGAAAACTCCTTGCTCAAGGGAGAAAAAACAAAGGCTTTCCCTCACAAGCTCTCAAAATTTCACTATAATCAACCTCTTGATTACAGACTCAAACTTGAACCTAACTCTAGGCTCCTCCTGCTTGTAGTAACTCTACTACAATCTCAACTTGACAACTCTGCCAAGACGCCTCAACATTGGTTAACTCTAACTAGTTTCAAGCATAGGTAACTCTAACTAAGGCATTCTCAAAACAAAAAAAAAAGATCATTACCCCTATAGAATGAGTAATTTATTTATAGAATTAAACTATACTCAAGAAAATTTGCAATTTTAGCACACAATAAATAATAACTTGAGCAATGTTGAAATTGAGTTTTTGCCTTTCTTTCACTCTTCAGCTTTTTGTGTTTGCAAAACCATTTAATAGAGAAACATCCTTTTTCTTTTATAGTTGAGTGATGATTAGGGTTAAAATGTAATTGGACCAAGTGTCTTAAATAGTACAAGCAACACTAGTTTTTTACATAAAAAGATAAAACTATGCAGACACGTGCCAGCTTTAGCATAGCCTTGAACATCCAGGGACCTGGTCCTTTGTAATCCAACTGCTCATCATCATAACAAGATACAACACTACTTCTAAAACAAAATCAATAGAATATATCAAAGGTTAATTTAATAACTAGAAGATATGCCATTCTTCCTATTTTGTTATGAATTGAGATACTATGGCTTTGATAACCTTAACTTCTAAATAATGTTATAGTTACCTATTCTTAATTAATAAGATGACATTAGAAATTTATTTTCAAAAAAATTTAATTGAGATATCAATTGTATTGATCCAAATGATTCATCCCCAAGATTATAAGCATCAATATTAAAAAACTGAATGTAAAAGTGGTTAGTTTTAGGTTGATTTTAAAAAATGAAAAACATTGACCTCATGTCAGTTTTTTATCATAAGATATCATAATAAATCAAAACTATATTATTTTTAGGAACCAACAGGTTAGAATATTGGGAGAAGGACATAAGGTGGTCCTTAGGAAAATCATCACCAAGTCTATACTTTGTACCATTAAATATACTTTAGAACAAAATAACGACAACATGTATCCAATCTCCCTCCCACTCCCGCCTCTCTCCCTCTCTTATATCTTTCTTTCTCTTTCTTCCTCTTTCTTACTATGTTTTCTAATGACTCACTTGGGAGACTAAATCAGATATACATAACAAGAACCCTCACTTGTTTGAAGATTTAGGTATTTCCTTTGCTAAATTTTTTCTTTTATTGTCATTGAGGGATAAACAATGAGTAAATTAGTTTCTATTGTAACAACACTTTCCATCATTAAGGTCTTGCCTAGCATGCAAAAATTTTGATTTATTTTCTCTACAGATGAAGGTTTTGAAATTTCAGGCTAGTCCCTAATAGATAACTTTCAGTCTTCTTTGATTGTAACTTTCATATTGTCATCTTTTGTTATACCATAACCATCTCTATTAGTGTTAATACTAAAACACACAAATTCTTAATGGATGTTCTGGTGGGTTACCATTGGATATTGTGTTTTTTTAAGTAGTGATAAATGTATAAAAACTATAAACTTATCATATGTTATGTTTTGCCAAAGCTGTGAAAATATAATGTGTTTAGGCTAAGAATCTCAGAGGTGGACTCATCAATACTCCTGTTTATAGATACAATATAATTTCTCATCACATGATTCTAAACATTTTTTATTTTCTCATAATGCTTTTTCCAGCTTTGTTTTGATTTAACTCAAGAAGTCAACAACTCAAAAGCTTCCATTTGAACATATGATTCCAAAATTTAGAAAGGTAAGAAAAAATAAACCCTCAATTTGTAACTTAATCTAGAATTCAGAGTCTGATATGTTTCTCTTCATTAACAGATTTTTCAAATTATAATAATTTTTTATATTTGTATATAGTTTTAATATTTGATGACAGATATACGTCCAAAGAACGAATCCTAAACTAGTAAAAAATAAATACACAAAGAGGTCTAGGGGTTCAACATCTACTATATATACGTAAAAGATTATTCTAATCATATATAAACAGTATAATTTTTATCGAAGGGTGTTCGGATGAAGTCCTGGTCCCTTTCTAGCTCTGCGCCTGCATACAGGATGGGGCTTAGTTAAAATTATTAAAATTTATATTAATTTAATATTAAGCAATAAAATTATTTTTTAAAAAATAATTATTGTCATAAAAATTAACATAAATTTAAGATAAACTTCAAACTTAAATTTATAAATATGCAAATTTAAAATATAAGTATGATTTTTCTAATTTAAGTGGACAAAACTGTTTTAGTAGGATGGAACGGGATGGGGACAAATACATAATTAGCTCCCCATATATTTTTTTCTAATTTTTGATATGTCAAAATACATAATACATCTAACGAAGATCCATTTTTTTCTTTGTATAGATACATAATTAGCTCTGGTATATGTTTTCTGATTTTTAATCTTGTTGAATCGTGGGTGGTGAACAACCTTATCAGGGACCTGTCCTCTTAGAGTCAAATACATGCAATAAAATAGTAAAGCAGTAAGGAAACAAACCTTTGTAGGAAAGTTAAGAACACAATGTTTTAACGTGGAAAACTCCTTACTCAAGTGAGAAAAAATCATGGCTTTCCCTCAAGAGCACTCAAGAATCCTCTATAATAAAACTCACGATTACAGACTACATTTTGTAATAACTGTATTACAAATTCTCATTGAAAACTCTATTAAGATCTCTTCTCAATATTGTTTAACCCTAACCAATATCAACTCAGGTAACTCTACCTAAGTACTTTACAGACACAAGAAAAACATTACCCTTATAAAATAAGTAATTCAATTACAGAATAAAATTTGAATCATGAACAATTACTCTCTTAGCACATAGAAACTTGGAACTTGAGCAATTTTGAGTTTTCTCCATTTTCTTCTTCGATTAATCAAATTGTAAGAACTATTGAATTGAGAAGCATTCTTTTCTATATAGCAGGATATTTATTAGGGTAAAATTTTTATTGAGTTAGGTGTACCTGTCTAGTACACAACTCACCTGCGCAGTTTGTTACACTAAAAGACAAAACTGCTCGGATATGTGATAGTTGTATGTTTTCATGAAGACCCAGGTACCTAGTCCCTTGTTTTCAACTGACCATCATCAAAATAAGATACAATAATTTTCCTCTTTTTTTTTTATGATAACAAACCATAGATCTTGGAGCATCAAAATTCATTCACCTAGTTCAATCAGAGTGATTATCACTACTGTCAGTGAATATTCCGCCTAACACTATGCACCATGCTTCCCTATCAATATACTAATATGCTTCCCCCTGTCAATATACCTGTACTTCTTCAACATATCATTCAACACAAGTGTCACACCTAATACCTGGCCCCTACTACATGAATTTGATATTCCCCCTTTTTGTATCATTAAAAAGTAAGAACAGTATATCAAGATTAAAATAAGTACAAGTCAGTTAACTCATGGCCACTGGGGTAACAATAACATGAATAACAAATTTTAAATTAAAGAAGAGACAGATGAAACACACAAACAAGGATTCATTCAAATATAAAAGTTAAGTATCTTTCAAGTGCAAGATTTAAATTTTATGTTCCATAGAAAAAGCATAGGAATTAAGAAATTTAAACAGGTGAAGGACTTGGGAAGAGGGTTTGGAAAAAAATGCTGGATTGTTATTTGCAATTCAGTATTCTCAGTTCTAAGTTCTTTAGAGACACTTGGATCCTCATTAGAAAGTTACTGAATTTTCATTTGCAATTTTCTAATCTCTGCATCCTTAGTAGCTGTGTTGATCTTTATTTCATCTATTTTTTTTTACTTAGCTCTTCTTGAAAGATGGTTCCTGATTTCTTTTCTACACACTTAATTTTGATCACCGTTTTCTGACTAAAAGTTGTATCAGAGTTCCAAGAGTTCCATTTTCGTAGACAATTTAAAAATAATCAAATGCTCCATTCAAATAATATCTATAAGTCATGCCATGTCTTCCATTCTTTCCCTGAACAACTTTATGTATGTGCTCCATCATTAGGGCAGGCAAATTGATCAACTCAAAACTACTAAGACAATCTACCACATACAAATCAGCTGCTGAAGCAATGTTCCTTTTTTGTGATCTAGGCAGAATCACTTTGTTAATAAATAAAGTCTAATTGTAACTCACTTTTAAGTGATCTCCTATTTACTACAGCTATAGATTTTTCTTTGACCTTTGATGCATTTTCCATAAACTTTGTTGAGGGTTTTTGTATTGAGAAAGTCCTCATAGCACTGATAGGAACATTCAGAATTCTCCCAAGTAGTATAAGATAAAGATTTAGCTTCTCCCCTTGAACTATAGCAGTCATCTTCAATCTTTCTTCAAAAAAGTCCATTGTGGAGTTGAATTCACTAATTACCTTATCAAATATGGTGGGAATGGGTCCTTCTATAATATGGAGCCATCTTTAATATTTAACAAGCTCAAATAATTCCATCATTCCTGGTTTTGTTAATACACTTGAGTCAAAAACCCTCCAGTCAGTACTTTTAATTTCTCAGGAAACTATTTCTAACTTCTTTAGTCACAAGATTTCTTTCTTTCTCCCATTTTCTTCTATTAGAAGCATTGATAGATTCGTTTTTAGTCATTTTCCTCTTTTTAGGACTAGGTCCCTCTGAAGTCTGTTGCTTCACAGTAGGTGATGTGTTTAGAAATATAGCACTTTTAGTGCTTAAAATGAGGAAAAGATGTAAGTTTTTAGGCTATTTTGTTAGATATGATGTCTTTTGGGTATGTTTTGTAGAAAATAATGTTTTTCATGATAATTTTGTGAAAAAGGTGTTCTTGGCCATTTTTGGAGCCATTATGTATATTCAGGATGTTTTCCAGCTTGTTTGTGATCAAAGCATATTTGGGAATCAAATAAGAGCTGAAAAGATGACTTTCAACACTTACCAATTCAACATGTGGCCGCATGTAGGACCTATAGATCGCATGTAGGCAAAGCAAGTACTAGACGTCCAAAATTTTGAGAGATGAACTTGTAGGATTTTTGCTCCCGATACATGTGGTTTGTACCTACACCCAGTGTCAGGACTGCAGGTACTACCTGTTCCTAGTCCCAGACCGTAGGTATAAAGAGCAGGTGGCCACCGACCCAATTTTCTCCTATTTTGTTTGGGCTTTGGTTTTAGGGTTTCCGCTTGTACTATAAATACCCTTTATGTGCTTTTTAGTTAGAGTTACACGCTTTTGACTTACACAAATATATTTTGATTCCAAAATCTGATTTTGATCTTGGGATTTTCTGTAATTGACTTTGGTTCATTAATTCAGTTGTGGTTGTGGGTTTTATTTCTTATTATTATTGTGATTTGATATTTGATTACAAACATGAATGTTATTGATTTCTTCATAAGCATGAGCGGCTAACACCCATAGCTATGGTTGTGGAAACCCTGGTGGATTGATGAAGTAGGGGAAGTACATTCGTTGTTCTGAACTAATACCCATGCATGTATTGCTTTTTCTTTGTTATGATCATTTTCTTAATGGGAGCACACATTAGGATCCCGCCTAAATATTGGTACTTACTCCAAAAGAGGAGCATTAACTAGGAAAAGATAAAGACAACAGTAATTTGGAGTTTAATTGTCGATCCACGCTTTCGTGTTCTATCTTAGTAAGATGGTTAGGTTTCATCTAATAACTAGAGACTCAAAAGGTAATAGTTAACTGGGATCAAGATAAGGGTTAGTAAGGCAATATCTTGAGACTCAACATATAATGGGCGAAATCCTTCTACTCATCCAAAAGATTATAGAAGCTGATAATGGCCAAAATACACTTCTAATTGAAGGATAAAACAATCATTTTCAAATATAGTAACCCAATTAGGTTAGGTCGAATCCCAAGGCAATACATTGAAAATGCTTATCGAACTTGCTATAATTACCAGGCAATGCAGAAAAGTAAAAAAGGGGGATTTGTTAAATTAGAAAAAAGAGAAAAATTGGTTGCTCTTTGTTGTAATCAATCTAAGATGAACACTATACTTGTGTTCCCCTAGCTTCTTAACTCAGTAGATTTATCATGCCCCGTCAAACTATTCTAATATCTTGTATGCAAAATATAGCAAGTTATGTATCACCAACTGTCTTGTGGACTTATTGGAAAATCTCACTCTTTACCTTGTGAGTCTCAGAGTGTCACTTTACTAACTGTTGTCTATGACTTCAGTTCACTTTCACCTTTTAAGTCTCAAGTGATTATGTGACATGGAGGGAATTATTTGATGGAAGTGAATCTCAAATTACTATTGTGATGTCTTTTCCCAATCTCTACCTCTCTTTTGAAGTAGGTATTGAATACAGGCTGGTCTTAACATTGGCCACCGCTAGAAATCAATTTAACTAAAGACAATCACAATACACACAAGAATCTTTATATAAAATGACTTAGCACTTTCTTTACTTCGTTAATCTGCCAGGGTTTCCACAACCCTAGATAAGGGAATTAGATGCTCATAGTTATGAGATCAATCATGAAATCCACAGACAAAATTACAAAATCAATCTCAAAATAATGAAAGAATAAATCCCAAAGTCTTAAATTGAATATCAAATCAACAAAAAACCAAAATATGTGAATTATCAATATATGAATGAGAATGAGAATTAATATTTGAATTGATAGATAAAAAAAGCCTCAAGGGTATTTATAGATTACAAAAATCAAATCCTAAATAACATAGGAAAACCCTAGAAATCAACTCCTAAATAAATAGGAAGACTCTAGAAATCAAATCCTAAATAAAATAGAAAAACTCTAGAAAACAAATTCTAAATAAAATAGGAAAACATAATTACCCATACATAATAGGACTTAAAAACATTATAGGAGTGTAATTGGAAAACATGGAAACCCTAGGAAACAAATCCTAACTAAAATGGAATAGGAAAACTAAGTCGGCCAAACTTACAACTCGTATCATCATCTTCAATCGACCATAAATTTAAGTGTATTTAGAATTCTTGATCTCAAGATCAAACAACAGATAGACAGTTGAATTATCTTTTCAATGATACCAATTTTGCCTTACTCCGATATACGGGTGAAATGTTATGGCCAAAATACAAAAGCGTTGTTGAAGCTATGCTGAATCTGTCCAAGATACGACTCGTAAGGTCTCCTTTCGGGTTGTTAGGATGAAGTCATATATTGGGAAGTAAAGGATGAAAATTGGTTTATGACTACGACTTAGGCCAATTTTCATAGTTTTTCTCGAATTTAGCATCCCAAAAACTTATTTCATGCAAAACACTCCCAAAAACACATCAAATCTAATAAAATAGCCTTAAGTACATGCATATTCTCATAGTTTAAGCATCATAAGTTCTATATTACTATACCACATAAATACCATCAACTAAGAATATTGCATGTACTCAGGCAACAAAACATAACAAAACAATAAGATGATGCTTAACCAAGAGAAACGTAAGATACCTATGACAGTCAATCATCAATTTTAGCTCAAAACACATTACCTTCTCCAAGTTCAATCACTTTAAAACCAACTGTGTGTATTAATGAAGCACAACAATATGACACAAAGGAATCAAGTAATGGTATTACATTAGCAACAAGCAACCATGCATATATACAAGTTACACTACCCAAACAATTAAGCAGCTAGCAATACAACCCATGTGCCCTCACAAAAAAAAAGTCCCTTCTCACTCATATATGAAATCAAGAATGTCAATGTGGGGATGGTTAATAGACACTCACTCTTAGAAAAAAGTTTCAATAAATGCATGTTAAATATCATAGGCTTGCCCTTATTTTCTTTACCTAAGCTTTTAGATAGTTAAGTTAGGATCACTATAGGACTTTTCTTTGGCTTGTAATGTAGGCTTGGGGCTGGTATGATATGTATGAAAATTTAAAGTGACTAATCCTCCTTGGAACTATACTAACTTTTGGGGTCCATACTTGACCATTTTTTTACTTTATTTTTGCCTTTATTTCTCCCTTTTTATTGGTAAGCACATTCAGGTTGGGTGAGGTCTTTTAGTCCTTCTTTTTCTCCTTTTCCCAAATTTTCTTTTTCTTTTTCTTTTTCTTATTCTTTTTCTTTTATTTTTCTACCACACCCAGCCTTACTTTCTTTTTCTTATTTTACCCTTTTCATACCCATTTTATATCATGCACCCCTATGATTGCCACCCTTAACTTAGACGATTTGCCTGAGTTAAAGTGCACAATGTCCAAGGAGGACCAGGTCCAAAACAGGTTCATTATAGTAAAAATTGGAAGGTGATAGGTGTAACAAGAAAAATAGTCTATAAAGCTCAAAGATCGGGATCAAAGAATACTAATTCACACATGGAAGGTCAATTAGGATAAAAGTGGACTAATATAAAAAATGGCCTATGATCCTTTCCTAACCACTATCCTACAACCTAGCAAGACTAATCGGGCAAGTTCTGGATTTAACACACAAAGGAAACTAAGTAGCATCTCACACACATATGACATAGAGTCAATATTGCAAGCTACCACCTATTCAATTCATGCATAAGTTCACAATGATTATCATGTTCCTAATACTAATGCCATAGAAAGATTCATAATAGTCGCATATATATAAATATCACACAGTTAAAAAATAGACAATTGGAGAGGTATTTATTATTTATCTCAAAAATTAACAAAATATGTAAACTGCCCTAGATACTTATTTTAATCCTAGTTAACTAGAAAACATCATGAAACAAAACACAATCTTCCTAAACATGTTGGCTCTACTAGGAACAAGATTCCAAGGAAAAGAGATGACAACAAAAACCTGAAGAGGACATCAAGACCCATAAGTAGCCCCACTCTCAACTCAAAATCATGCATTGTCCCCAATACATCAAACCAAAAAAAGAGAGTAAAAAATATACATGTGGCACATAGGTGCAGAGATTTGACATCAATCACACAATACAAATACAAATAACAAAATACCTTGGGTTTTCTCCCAAGAAGCGCCTGATTTTACATCGCGGTATGATGGAACTTTGTTGGGTTCTAAGACTTCCCCAACAAGCCCATGGGTACCTTGATTACTCAGACTTCATCAAGGTAGCCCAAGAGTTAGCCTACAAATTTCTCCTTCCACTTTGAACTTATGAACTGCACCCCTAATTATTTTTTGGATTCCCCATTATGCTCATGGGGTGGTGGTATAAAAATAAAGGGCACAAGATATAGATATGGCATGTTGTACTTTTTGTCCCTTACGTAAGGAATGTAGTTCTTTGATTTTGGCTCAACAAATTAAAGAATATAAACATAAGTTTCCTCCTTCTTACACTCTTATTTCGGCTCGAATGGCTCAATCAAGATCTGACTATCCAAACAAAATGTGGAAAAATACTTAGAATGAGGTCTAATATACCCCAACTCATGATTTGCAGTCTTCTTTACATCCCCACATAACTCTAGTATGCTTTTCTTTAGAGTGACACTATTCATAAGAGCATGAATGATTTTAGACTCCTGTAATTTTAGCTTCTTAATTTGGCTTCTCAAAATCTTTTTAATCTCACATCTCCAATAACTACATTGCTGGGCATTACATGCAGTAGCTTTTACATCCAATCTACTTGTAAGTGGTGAATGTCTAAGCTAAACCTATCAACCTTTTGAACAACCTCTTGTCTTTCTTTTTCCAAGAGTGCCAACATGTCAAGCATGCTCTTATTATGTTCCAATAATATATTTATCACATTCCTACAGTAATGTACTATATCAAAAGAAAAAAAGGATCAATATATAAGAGTCATCATCACTCCATACTTCCTCTATCTAGGAAGTCATCTCAAGAATAGTAGGTCAACAAAATAAAAAAACAAAAAAAAATAAAGCCAATAACTCTAATAACTTCAATCAAGAATTCTGAGTTCGCATGGCAATGGCATTAAAGTTTTATAATGCCCGAAATACACCTCTAATTAAAGGATGAAGCGATCATTGTCAAATATAGTAACCCAACTAGGTTGGGGTCGAATCCCAAAGGAATATGTCAAAAATCCTTCTTGAATTTATTTTAATTACCAGGTTGTGGAGTAAAGTAAAAAGGAGGGATTTGTTGAAATTGAAAAGGAGAAGAATTGGTTTCTCTTGGTTGTAAGCAATCTAAGAAAAAAACTAGGCTTGTATTCCCCCGGTCTTCTAAACTCAATAGACTTATCGTGCTCTGTCGAACTATTCCAATATCTTACATGAAAAATCTGAAAAGTTATGTATCAACAAATATCTTGTGGACTTATTGGAAAATCTCACTCTTTACCTTATGAGTCTCATAGTGTCGCATTACTAACCCTTGTCTGTGACTTCAGTTCGCTTTCACCTTTTGAGTATTAAGTGATTAGATGAGATGGCGGGAATTATTTGATGGAAATGAATCTTAAATTACTATTATGATGTATTTTCCCAATATCTACCTCTCTTTTGAAGTAAGTAGTGAATACAGACGATTCTTAACATTGGCCACCGCTAAGAAATTAATTTAATTGAAGGATATCATAATACATGTAAGAATATATATCTAGAATGACTTAGCACTTCTTGTACTTTGTTAATCTGCCTGGGTTTCTACAACCATAGATAATGGAATTAGCCGCTCATAGTTATGATATCAATCATGAAATTCATAGACAAAATTACAAAATCAATCTCAAAATAATGAAAGAATAAATCTCAAAGTCTGAAATTGAATAATAAACCAAGAACAAACCAAAATATGTGAATAATCAAAACATGAATGAAAATGAGAATTAATATCTTAATTGATAAATAACAAAGCCTAAAGAGTATTTATAGATTACAAAAATCAAATCCTAAATAAAATAGGGAAATCCTACAAATCAACTCCTAAATAAAATCGAAAAACTCTAGAAATCAAATCCTAAATAAAATTGAAAAACTTAATTACCCATACATAATACGATTAAAAACATAATAGGAGTGTAATTGGGATACATGAAATCCCTAGGAAATAGATCCTAACTAAAATGGAATAGGAAAACTAAGTCGGCCAAACTTACAACTTTTAACGTCATCTTCAATCGAGCATAATTTTTTGTGTATTTAAAACTTTTGATCTCAAGACCCACCAAATGATAGAAAATTAAATTAACTTTCCAAAGATAGTAATTTTGCCTTAATCTGATATCCAGGTGAAAAGTTATGGCCAAAATACTGAAGCGCTATTGATGTTGTGTTGAATCTGTCCAAGATATGAATCGTAAGGTCTCCTTTTGGGTTGTTAGGAGGAAGTCATATATTTGGCAGTAAAGGCTAAAAATGAGTTTCTGACTATGACTCAGGCCACTTTTCATAATTCTTCTTGAATTTAGTATCCCAAAACCTAATTTCCTACAAAGCACTCCCCAAAACATATCATATTCTCATATTTTAAGAATTGTAAGTGCTATATTCCTATAGCACATCATAAGATACATAACTTATTGATTCTGCATGCGAATTTGTATCGAGTTGGTTTAGTGAAGAACGATAAGCTTACGGAGTAGAGAAGCCAGAGGGAACACAATCCTAGTGTTCACCCACACTAATTACGACTGAAGTTAGTATAGTTATTTGCTATAGATTACTGCATCAACCCCTCCAATTAGTATAGTTATTTGCTATAGATTACTGCATCAACCCCTCCAATTACTTTTCTTGTTCTTTTCGTTGACTACAACTGCTGAGATTTGCAAAGCTACATGTTCTCTTAGGATTCGGCCCCAACCACTGTTGGTTTACTATATTTTGATAGCGACTATATTATCATCTAATAGGAGTTGTTGTTTGGAAACCATCAAAATTTTGGCACCATTGATGGGGACCACAATGTTGATCTCTGATTTGAAGTTTTTGCCATTTTTCGGTTTTTCTTTTTCTTCTTAGTTGGGTATACGTCGGTGTATTCCTAGCATACTGAGTAGAGGAAATCCTTTACTTCCACTAAATCCAAATCTAGAGAGGATCCTACAAACACCTAGTAGGATGTCTGAGCATAGAAAAGATGAACCTTTTAAAAAGGATCGTGCTATTGTACCTCCATTTTTTCTTGAAGGATTAAATGATATTATTGATCAGTAGACTGGTGAGCTATTAGCTTAAGCTGAAGTCGAGAGAAGGGCAATGTAATAATCTTAGAGGGTAGCTAGAGAGGGAGAGCTCACTGAGTCAAGCAGTACCACCTAGTAGTACTCAGTAGAAACCAGAATAGAGCTAGAGGTGCCCGTGTTCAAGTAAATCCATCATATTAGTACATGAAACCATAGATAGATGAAGAAGAAGACTTGGGATATGTTGAGTCGGCAGAGACTGAAGTGATAATTCCTCCTGTTTTGCCTCCAGGCAATAGGTTCAATATCATGAGCGCAATGATCCAACTTTTGAATCTAAAGGGAGTGTTTTCAGGTCTGCCTACAGATGATGCAAACATGCACCTTGCCAATTTCCGCGAGATCTATAGTTTGGATACAAATCCAGGGGTTAATTAGGAAGCACTTAGACTAAGGCTATTCCTCTTATTACTTACAGAAGAAACATCTTTATAGTCAGGGGAACTGCCAAGAGGCTCTATTATGACATATAACGAGTTACGCAAGAAATTCTTGAACAAGTTCTTTTCTCCATCTAGGATGTTGTAGCTCAAAGAAAAAATTCAGGAAGCTATAGACAAAGTCTATGTATGAGGCATGGTTCAGGTTCAAGAAGAAGCGGAACATGGTTTCTAATCATCAGTTGTCAAGGGCGAGCTTATTAGAGATATTTTATCGAGCCTTGACAATCAACTATAGAGCCATGGAAGATACCATCTATGGAGGATATTTTTGAGACTACATTGGAAGGAAGCTTTGAAGATATTAGATTAGATCTCTCTTACTAACCGAGGGTGGCAAAATTAAGAGGCTAAGAGTGAATCTGGCACTTACATTATTGGTGCCTCTTGTGACTAGAAAGTAGCTAATGACATAGTAAAGAAAGTGATTATATTGATAAGGACTAATCTTGGGGTACTTACAAAGAATCATTCAGTAATGACTTCAGAGAAGGTAAATGTAGTAGCAGCATAAAGGTTAGCTTCCAAAGCATATGAGTTTGAATTAGAAAAGGAAGCGAATTGTATGGATCATCAGATAGTAGTTTTTCAAGACCAAAGGCTTGGGAACAAAGATTGAAACTATTATGATAGATATACAGATCGTAATAGAGAGTGAGATGATAATTAGAGGGAAAAAATGACTATATAGAGAAGCGAGATAGATACTTTCCACCTGGTAGGCGAGATGCATAATCCAAAATGGAAAAGATACTGGCTAAGTTGGTGAAGGGTCAGGAAAACCAAGAGATCCGCCTTAAGGAAATTAAGGCCGATATTTTAGGATTGACCCAGAAGGTTGAGTCACATTGAGTCACATGCCACTGCTATCAAATAGTTGGAACACTAGTTCAAGAAGCTGTCTATAACTCTTAACTAGTGGTAGCTAGGTACCCTTCCGAGAAACATGATGCAAAATCCTAAGAATGATGGTTACATACTTTTTATTACCACGAGGAGTGGTATCAATACTATGGATCCCCCATGACCTGCTGCAGAAGCTATTAAAGATGAGACACCTATTATTGAGTCTGACAAGATAATATATGATAATAGTAAAGTGGCTGAAGACAAAACTAAGGGTCTGATTACTAAGCTAGAGATCAGAACTATTCTAAGACTTCCCCCACCTTATCCCCAGAGATTGAGGTAGAATAAAAAGAAAGGTAAGTTTAAGCAATTCATTAATATGCTTAAAGAATTAAGCTTGAACATACCTATTCTAGAGGCGTTTAAGCAGATATCTAGATATGCAAGGTTCATGAAATAGTTGGTTAAAAGAAAAAAGAAGTGACATTTATGGATGTTGATGGTATGCACCACTGCAGGGCAGTTATGATTAGTTTTTTGGCGTAGAAAAAGAGTGATCTTGGTGCATTCATTATACCATGTACTATTGTGTCATCCTAATTTTCCAAAGCCATGTGTGATTTAGGGGCTAACATTAATTTGATGCCGCTGCCCATATTCCAGTAGTTGGGTTTGAACCTTCCAGAATAGACTTTAATGCATCTATTGATGGTTGACTGTATAGTAAAGAAACCTGTGGGAATACCTTTTGATGTTATCTTGAGGATGGATAATTTTATAATTTTTGCTGATTTTGTTATCCTGGACTATAAGGTTGACACTGAGATGCCTTTTATATTGGGAAGACCATTTATGGCCATAGGTAGAGCAATGGTTGACATGGAGAAAAATGAGCTAAAATTCAGAGTCAACGGTGAGGATGCCATATTTAATATCTGAAAGTCAATGAAGAAGCCTACTAACATAAGGGTAATGATGGTGATTGATTGTATTGATGATCCTAGAGGATATTCCTATAGGTATCTTGATGAATTCTGAATAGTCAAGATACCCATGTCATGCTGTGGGGTTAAATCAACCACTTCATGGGAGGCAACCCATGGGGTTATTGGTGAATAATGAGTAACCAGTATAGATACTTCGTTCCGCAATTTAAAATCAAGCACTGAGTGGGAGGTATCCCACTATTTCAGTGTTCACATTTTTGTTGTTTTTGTCTTTTTGTATATTTTTAGCTTCTAGATCTTACTCAAAATACGGTAAAAATAGCTATATTCATTGATTTCCAAGTAAGGGGACGTATGATCAACCCATCATGGTCACAAGACTCACAGAATAAGTTGAGGAACAAGTTGAAAATTTCAAATTTTAAGGATGAAAAATGGTAAGCTATAGAATTTGTCATCTAATTTTTCTTTTAGGACGTAAAACATAGGTTGCGGGACAACTCCAAGTCCAGGTTGCAAAATAGAGGGCCAAAATATTTGGCCTAGCACCTGCACCCAACACCTGCTGGCCAAAGGTGAGACCTGCGCCTAAGGCCAGACCGTAGGTATGGGATGAAGGTATAAACAGTGGCTAGGTTAGTTTTTGGGCCCACTTTTTATTTAAAATTTTGGGCCCATAAACATTTAAATATGACGTAAAACAGCCCCCCGTCTATATAAAAACATTCTTACCCTCATTCTAACTCATTCAAATCCTCAAAACTTCACTTTTCTCTTTGAATTCAAACTTTCCATTTAAAACACCAACTAACCCCACACTTAAGTAAGACTAAATTGTCACTTGTTTGAGATACCAACTTGTTCCAGCACTCTAAAATATGTTGCAACTTTGGTTTGATTGATTTCCTTATTATTCCCTTCTGATTCTTTATATAAAAGGTAATTTTCTTGGATCCTAATGGTTATATCTTGTTCTATCTACTGTTTAAACAAGTTGATATGTGTATTTAATTGCAGAATATATAGAAACTATCATGCTTGTATGTAGGAGCCTTGAAGTAGCCTAAAAATATAATGTAGGTCCTTGTTTTAAAAAAAAATCTAAAGTTAGTCCCTAACCAGAAGTTGGACTCAAATGAATGAGAGTAATTCCAAAAGTTGAGCATGTTTGTTTTCTTTAAAAACTATGATTCATAAAAAGTATGTGTGCATTGGACTTTTTGGAATCTCAAATAGGTTATAGGGGAGCAAAAATTAACGAAAAATTCTAACTTTTTGACTTTTGAGTTTTTCTTCTACTTTTTGTATCCCTCATTTTTGTTGGAAACTAACAACTGGTTTTTCAAGTACATATGGCACCTAAAGAAGTGAACAATATGAAGGTCATTACTTTAAGGAGATGGGCAGAATTTCCTAAGCCTAGTGGTTTAGTGGAAAAGTACCTAAGGTAGCGCCATATAGATACTGCAGTTGTTATGACACACAGAGCCATAAAAGGATAGACTTGCCAGACTACTCAGTCAGTTGTAGCTTGGTCGAGGATGAAGTCAGCTAGGATGTCACCACCATATACTTCTACACCTGACAACAATAATGATGATGATGAGGAGACAGAATTTAAGTCTACTCCATAGGTTGCTGCTCAGAACCCCCAGTCTAAGAAGGGGTCCTGGGATTTATCTGATGAGGTTGAGCAGAAGTAGTCATTCGTAGTGCTCCAGTCTAAGGAGGGTACCGTCACTCATGCACAACAGACAAAGGTAATATATTCTAATGAGGGTACCATGCAGCCTTTCTATGATGCTTTAGTAAAGAAGATCCCAGCACCTGTACATACCCTAGAGGAACCTCCCAAGGAAGGACCTCCAAGGTGGTGTGTGGAAGAGATGCAAAATATATTTGAGTTGGATAATCATATTTGGGAGCTAGGCCTGCCCACGAGGTATATTTATGAGGTGTGTTAGATTGACCTATCGGGGCTAGATCGAGTACCACAGCTGTAAGCAGTATTTGATAGGTATCAGCTAGAGTGGATGACTAGGCCACTTGGTTCTTACATCCCCACTATGGTATATGAATTTTTTGTATTCTATAAAGCTACCGTAGTCCTTCCTATGTGCTATCATCCAGGCCTAAGCATATTTGCTTGGCAGCCATATCTTGAGCACACACTGGTTAGAGGGTTTAGAGTTGATATTACAGAGGAAACTATCTGCAGAGTTATCTTCATCCCAGATTACATCACTTCTATATCTATAGCTGAGTGTGATAATAGGTTAAGGATCGCACGTGATCGATACATTATGTGAGAGGCTGAGCACCGACATAAGAAAATCAAAATGGATAGGTTGATAGCCAGTTATATTTTACCACTGGATGATACGACCCTATGGATTGAGGGACAGGCTGTGATAAGAAATGGCCTCTTGACATTAGAGGCCAAGTTTTGGTGGTTGTTGATTAGATCCCAACTAATACCCACTGCTTTGGATAATATATTAATATGGGAGGGAGCAACACAGGTTTCCTATCTAATGGCCAAATATGATATTGATTTGACTGCTATTATTCACCATGAAGTACATGACAGATAATTTGGGGAGTTGACTAATCTGCCCTTTCCTTGATGATTTAGAGGCTATGTGATAAGGATGGTATGCCTGAGATACAAGGTGTAAATGAGAGAATAGTTGCAATGATGACTGTACACATGAGAAACATAAAGGTTCTGGCATATCCAGTCACTTTTAAGAGATTGAGACAAAAGGCAACGACACCATGGGCCTAGATTGAGGGCCAGACAATTTCCACAAAGCCTACTGAGGAAGATCGAGATGATACGGGTGTTATTTTTGACATGGATATAAGGGAGCAAAGAGAGGCTCCTAATTCTAGTACATAGGGAAAGGGGACACAAGCTACATCTTTTTTAGCCCCGACTTCGACCTTAGAGTCGTTGGGTGCATGTACAAAGCCTACTCGCCCATCAACTACAACTTTTGTGATAGGTATGATTAGTATATCTAGTGAGTTTTTGTAGAGCTTAGTGGACAACTAGAGAGCCACCAATGCTATAGTGAGGGTTTTTAAGTCTGAGATGACTACCATCTACGAGCAAATACAATTAAGGTTAGGACTAGTTTTGAGAAGGCACAAGCCTAATGGGAGGCCGTACTGAGTACTGCACTATCTGAGCTACGTGCTGACATTGAAACATGACTTAATGAGTTTTAGAGATAGGTTACAACCTGATACATAGAGACAACTGCACCAGGTCTAACCCAAATTAATGATGAGTTTGATGTATTACGAGCAGAGGTATGCTCTCTTTTGGAGATCCATGCTGTAACCACTCTCTCAGTTATATCCCAAGTGGTATAAATATCACCTCCACATGCATCAAGATAGTTTGATTTTCTCATAGAGGGTGATGATGAGGTCCCAACAGTTTGGGTCAAAAGAGGTCTCATCAAGGATATATAGGACAGTAATTTACCATATGACCAAGTCATTAAAAAGGCCAGGCATGATTCTATGGAGTCTGCATTCATCGATAGGTAGAGGTGTGTATCTATAGCGGTGGGTGAATCATCTAGTAGTGAACCATCACCACCACTTTTATCACCAACTGGTATGCACCTATCTGGGGATGCTCCTAATTCTGCCGTCTAGCACATCTAGGTATGTTCTCACTTCCCTCTATTTTACTTTGTTTTAGCGCATTGAAGACAATGCATAATTTTTTGGTAGGGGTGGGCAAACCATGCCACTACATATTTTTGTGGTCGTTCTTCTTTTCCTATCGGCTGCGTATGGTTGTAGAACTGACATGTCTAGGATAATTTTGTGTCGAATTGTGTTTTTCTTCATATTGTTTTATTTTTGTGAAATTAGGAAATTTTTCAGTATTTAGGGCAGTAGTTATGTTTTGACTAATTTTTGATACTCCTCCAAAAGTTTTATTTTAGAACTCTGTGAATGTATATATGTGTGAACATTATGGATAACATGATAATCACTTTCACACAATTTCATGAACTAAAAAGGTAGTTGTTGGTAATATTAACTCTATGCTATGTGTCTAAGAGATACTACCCAATTTTCTTTGTGTGTCGAATTTAGAACTTACCTGGTTGGTCTTGCCTAGTTTGAAGGATAGTCGGTTAGGATAGGATCATAGGACAGTTTTGGTTTTAGTCCGCTTTTAGCCTAAAAAATCTTTCATTTATGAATTATATCCCTTGATCCCCATTTTAAGTCTTCTATCCTATTTTTCCTTGTTTTACTATTTACCTTCCTATTTATAGTACAATGAACTTGTTTTGGCCTTGGTCCTCTTTAGATATAAAGTACCTTAATTCAAATAAAATATCTAAGTTGAGGGTGGCTATCATAGGGGTGCCTAGTGTAAAATGGGTATGAAGAAGGGTGAAATAAAAGAAAAAGTTAGTAGGGCTAGGTGTGGCAGAAGAAAAAAGAGAAAGAAAATAAAGATTATGAAAAATAAAAAAATAAAAAATAAAAGGCCACACTTGAAGTACCTTGGGTTTTGACCCTTGAAAATTTCTTGAGTCTTAAACCTTCTGTCCATTATACGACTCACACCATGATTCATATGGTGTGGATACGGGTCTAGGACCCTCGTCGAATGTTGGTCAGTGTGTTATTGGCCTAGTTTTGTCTAAGGTATGAGAAGACTCCATACCAGTCATATATTGATATGACGAGAAGTATAAGGTCCAATTGTATATTGTCTAGTGCCTAGCCTTTAATGTTCTGCCTAAGGTACGACTTTAGGGTACTAGTCATATGGTGATGATGTGATTTAGGTAAAGGAGTCGTATGTTGGATAAAATATGGTGTCCAACTTTTTGATCAAGTGATAAGTTGAAGGTACCACTCGTATGATTTGGATAAGAGTTGAGGGGTTCAACCCTACCCACCTAGGTTCTTTCTAAAAATTTTAAGCAGAGGGTATTTCGGATATTTCCAACCCAAACCCTTTAGACCCCATATCTTGTAACCCTATTTTGTCACTTATTCTTTACTTAGAAGATTAAAAACACTCTATAAAAAAACTTCTCAAGAAGATTGGCTAGGATTTCTTTAAGGTGGTCATCTAGAGTCTTAATGATCAAAATACATTTGTGAATCTTTGTAACTCAAGCATGTTACTCCTCCCTCATTGTTAGTTCAACTAAAAGCATAATTTAATTGATGGTTTTCATGGTAATATTGTGTTAATATTTGGGTTTTGAAATATATGTTGAGGGTTTAGGTTGTTTTTGGTTGTATAATGTTTTCCCATGTTTTTCTTATGGTTTTCAAGTTATAATTATGGTTTGAACATGTGGTTGCATGGGAATGGTCAATAGATACATGGCTTTTGGTTTTGGAAATCTTATTCCCTTAACATGTTTGTTAGAATGCCTATGAGAATGATTTTGTCACATTGTTTGACTATTATTAAAAACTTTGCATTGCATGATATAGTAATGGAACCTAAATTCATTTGGTTGATTTTTCATTGTTTGGAAAGGCCTTGGTGGCCATGGCTTTAGTTAAAGATGGTTTTGAAAACCTTAAAGGGTACAATGGAATCCCCTAAGTGAGTATTCTATGAAAACCTTGTAGGGTACACGAGAATCCCCCAAGTGATTTTAATAATGGAGTTTTGGGCACATGAGAATTTCCTAAGTATTGGATAATGACATTGCTTACAAGCTATAGTCGGTATGATGATATCACATTATAATTCCTTAATAATTGACTCTTGAAATTGGTGGTTTAGTTATGTGTTAAATATTTTAACTAAGCATAATGGGGGTTGTGACAGATAACCATGAAAGTATGGGTCCAAAAAGTTGACATTGGAAATACATATTCGCCAACATAAGGATTGGTCTTGATGACAACGTACTTGTGTGGTACAAGGAAACCCCATAAGTATATACTCATACATATGTATCATAGAGCGTGAAGGGTATAAGGGAATCCTCTGACACCTATGGTATCTCTAGTTCATGCGGCTACACATACTGGGGCCCGTTCAGGGGGTAATAGTAGACCCATATAGCCCGTGGGTGGATTATGACAGTAAAGCTACACAACCCAGTTTAAAGTTTTAAATGTATGCTAAACCTGGTCCCCTTTTTTGTCATGGTAGATATGTATGTATATGGTTACTTATTTTGGTTTTATATAATCGCATTATTTTATCCTTATTCCTGAGCACATGCCAGCATTTATCCGCTAACCATCTTTGGGTGTTGTATTGCCACACGATACCGAAACTATCGATACTACTATTCTTCCTTATCAATGACTTGGTGATTCGGGGACAACTTGAGCCAGACGGAAGCAATGAGCTTTCATTCTTCGGAAGGCCCATTTTCTGTTATGGTTTATCTTATGTCTTTACTATTCTTTTGATATTGGTTTTTATCTATGGTCGGGGTATGTCTCATCTAGATATTTCTTAACATTTTTTAGAGGCTTTGCGTGGACAATTGTGGACAAGCATATTATGGTTTGTTTGGTTTGGGTTGGACAATATGACTTAGTTAGGTTGGTCTCGAATTTGGACTTATCCTAAAGTCATTGAATTTGAAATACTCTATCTTGTTATAAGTTAGGAATTCATCTGACACAGGATGTATCTTGGTTTGTTGGATTTGGTATAGGGGTGGTCTCTGGTCCTTGTTGGACTTAAGATGCATGACACAACTAGGCCCTATTCCGGGTCGTGTTAGATTGGTATTAGAGCTAGGTTTCAGTGTCATGGAGTGTCCACAATGCCATGTTAAGTAGAGTCTCTTTTATGGGTGTGTAGCGTGCCACACTTATAAGGGAAAGGCTAGGAGGAATTTAGGAATGTTTTCACTTTTGTATTGTTCTATTTTCGGGCTATGGAGTCTAAGGTCTTAAACTCTGACCTATATCTTCTTTTGTTCACCTTTCAGATCATGCCCTTTCAATGATCTGAAGCTCATGGAAACTCATCGGTCCCACTCGAGGATAACATGGATGGATCTTGTCCAACTCATAGGTTATAGACTCAGTCAAAGGTCACAATTTTTGATTCCCCCCCATGGAGTTCAACCAGTCTCCATTGACCCTACTCCGAAGGGTGATACTTATAGTAAGTCACCTTAAGTGTATATTACCAATGCCAATTTTTGATATTTTATTCATCTATTGACCTAGAGAGTGGCATCTCTATCATGCCAATTTGATCTTATTAATGTGAGAAAGAATAATAAGAGGTTGAGAAATAGGCATAACAAGAAGTCCCAATATTCATACTGGGGAAGGGGTCAGAGAAATAATGGTAAAGATGGTGGACAATGGTCTGAGTAAGGGAATCTGGGGAGTTCCTATGTGGTTGACAGTGTCCTTTATCCTCATTCTTCTAGTGAATATCATTTTTGAGTCGGTGGAGCTTGGTCAGTCCCACCTTATCCTCCGTACCAGTTTTGTGGTTTATTGCATTGTGCTTATTGATACAAGGGGAGGAATCAGTGTTTTAACTGTATTCAGTTGGGTCACTTAAAGCGAGAGTGTCCCATAAGGATTTCCAGTAGGGTAAATAGGATTCTGGTTGCTATTTCTCTAGCTCTTGCATTGACGGGTGCTTCTTCTGGCTTCGACACTGCCCAAGACCGTCTTTATGATCTCACTACCCGTTAGGAGTCTGAGACATCGTCTGATGTCATGACTGGTATGTCAAAACTCTTTTGCTGTGATGTGTGCTGTTTACTTAATATGAGGTCCACTCTCTCTTATGTGACCCCATTTATGGTTGTGCATTTTGGTTTTGGTCTTGAGTGTATTTTAGACCCTTTTTTTGTTTGTACACTAGTGGGTGACTCTATGGTGGCTAAATGAGTTTACAGGGGTTGTATGGTGTCTATGGGTAGTTAGGAGACTTTGATGGATTTGTTTGAATTAGGCATGAGTGATTTTGATATCATGTTGGGGATAGATTAGTTGCACTTGTGCTATGTGTTTCTAGACTGTCAAACCCATGAGGTCATATTTAAATTCTCTAATCAGCTAGATATTGAGTGGGAGAATGATTCCCTAGCTCTTAAGGGGAGGTTCATGTTGCATCTTAGAGCCTAACAATTAATTTTCAAGGGGTTTCTTTACCTTTTGATCTGAGTTGAAGATTCCAACTCCGAAGGTCATTTGTTAAATTCCATTCCAGTAGTTAATGACTTCACTAAGGTCTTCCCTAATGACCTTCTTGGTATCCCACCCGATGAGGGAATCGATTTTAGGATTGATCCCCTTCCAAACACTCTTTTTATCTCTATCCCTCTTTGTAGAATGACTCCAGTTGAGTTGAAGGAGCTTAAAGAACAGTCGAAGTATCCTTTTTACAAGGGCTTGTTCGCCCTAACATTTCTCCATTGTGTGCTTTTATTCTTTTGTATGTAAGGGGGATAGTTTCCTTCGGGTATGTATAGGCTATCAACGGGTGAATAAGGAATTTAGGGTGACCTCTTTGTAGGGTGGACCATGTATATATATTCTACGTGGATTAGTTAGTCAGTAGTGCATGATAGTTGATAAAAACTAAGTTTTGGACCTTAAATGTTGATTTTAGTGAATGAAGTATGATAGCTTGAGGATTGTCATACGATACTTTTGGGGGTAGATTGGAAGGTTTGGTAAGGTGTGCAAAGGAAATGAGGTTGTTGACTTAGGGAATACAGTGGTAAGGAAAGTAGTGATATAAAGGCCAGAGGTTTGGGTTGAACTGATGGATTGGGGCTAAGTCATTGAATGTGTTAGAGCATGGAGTTTGTAAGACTATGCTGAACTCTAGATAGAATCTAGATAGATGGCGTTTTAAATATAAAAGAGCCAAGTGTCCCTAGTGCGTGTCCCTGGTGATACCCCTTAGAGCAGAGTGTTGTGCTTATAGGTATAGTAAGTAGAGATTGAGGGCTAATCATAAATTTCTCCTAGTGGTGGACTTATAGGGGAGTTGAGCTAAATTTACTCCTATTCTAGCGATTCCCCCTGTTTTGGTTAAGAGGGCACTCTACTAGTGTTGCACACATTATAATAGTGCTTGTGCCTACGGTCTGCATTCTAGGTGTCGCGTATGTCCATACTCTAGCTCTTGAACTAAAGGTAGTAATGGTTCTCAGAAAATCCAAGCTTGCAAGTGTTCAAACTATATGTCATGACACTCATGTTTCGTATATTCATGTATTATGTCATTCCTGGTTCCAATAAATAGTAGTTTCAAGGGGCAATTCTCTTTTTGTCCTCTGAATGTGAATCTCGGCTTTACGTTATATTACCCATGATATATGCATTTGTGTTTCTTCCAGCGCCCAATCCTATGGAGTCATGCTATGGTGTGTTTATGTCGGGATGATCCTTCATTTATAACCTAGGTAGTTACTATGGAGTACCTCATGCCTATTGTACCATGTCTTATTTTGCGGGTCTTGCCTTGAGTAGCACGAGTAGTTTTCATACTTTAGTTCCTCAATAACCATTCTTATGTTAGGGTGGTAGTGGTTATGGAAGCATTGTGATGTTTTAGATGAAGGAGGAGAGGTCCTTGGTGGTGAAATTTTAGGGGTGACTACTAAAGCTAAGGTTATAAGTGTAGGTGGAGGAATAAGATGAATGTTATCCTATGAGATAGATGTGAAGTAGAGGTATGGTGAAAGCCTTTGCGACAGTGGTTGAGGGTGTTAGTTTTGGTAAGGAGATCCATAAAGTGGGTATAGTAGAAATAGGTTGGAGTATGGTGATTGATAAATAACCAACCATTGTGTTAAGCTGCTATAGCTCCTTGATCAAGGCTTGTTTTCACGACCTGAACCGAGGCCCTGGCCGTGATGAGCTTCCCGAACCATGAAGGCCCACCCTTCTAACTTGAAATCATATACACCATTGATACATAAACAAGGAAATACGAAAATTATAGCAAGGCGGAATCATGGTCATAAATCTGATATGAATTTAGCATTTAAGAACGAAATCCAAAACTAACTAGCAACATCTGCAAACCGTCTGTGAAATCTCTACTACATGATCACTAACACAATCTAAAAACTAGGACAAAGCCCCTAGTAGACCAAAACCATATCTAATAATAGTTGTCTGAAAGGAAACAGGCCTTCTGGAATAAAGAAGGCTCACTAACTGGACACTGCAACTCTGTCTGATAAAATCTATTACTTTTCTGAACCCCTACACTGATCCTAAGAACCTGGAGGGAGTAGGGGGGGTCAATACAAATGTACTGGTATGTAAATTAATCCAAAATAAAAATTTTATATGAGTAAAATAGTGGAGAGCAATTTGTTAAAACATCATGCATAAACAGTTCTCAAAACACATGGGCACTTTCTGAAAATCATAAGTCGTAGGGGGGGTCAATACAAATGTACTGGTATGCAAATTAATCCAAAATAAAAATTTTATATAAGTAAAATAGTGGAGAGCAATTTGTTAAAACCTCATGCATAAACAGTTCTCAAAACACATGGGCACTTTCTGAAAATCATAAGTCATCCTTGTCAATGCATTGACTATTCTTTGTATTACTTCTGAGTTAGGTGGTATGCCCTGACAATTCTAAAGTTCCACGGGCTATATGGAATCCGCCATTGTCTCGGCGGGAAAGGCCCTAACCCGAGTGTGCCACAAGGGTTGGAGTTTCTATTTTTGATATGCCACACGGCACTAGGCCAGCATAATATAATATGCCCGGATCGACAAATCACAATTTCGGGAAATGAGTTGTCTGAACTCATGCCTCCTTCGGGGAACCACCTAACTTCTCTTTATGCCCAGTTTTAACCATTTTTAAAAATACATCATTTTAAATCTTAAAATCTGAAAGTCTGATTTCAGACATGCATTCTATTCTGTTCTGAATTATCATGGCATAATCTGAATTGCTGTCGTCACACCAAGACTTGCAGGTCCTATTTCTGAGCCATAGTACAATAAGCATGATCTTTCATTAAAACATAGTTCAGACCACCCTAACATGTAAATAGTATAAGAGATTTCATGTTCTGAAGCATAAATCAAAACTACGCAAGAATCCATTAAACGTATGGTGGTCATGTGCATTGGGAAAAATCATGCACTCTTTCATTATATGAATATTTTTAATATTTATCAACACAACTACTCTCTCTTTTGAAATCCAAATCTTAATCCAATCATAATACAATTCAAGACATTTTAAACCATGCTTTTCAAGGATGCATTCAAAACATCTATAGCATATGATAAGTAAAGAAAAATCAAAACAAGAGAGGGATTTTACATAAGTCATGCTCTCAATTAAACCGTCAACCTTAAAACAAAAGCATACATATATATACAATTTGGAATCACTGTGGGGGAAGGCCTAAAGACCAAAACAATACCATCAAACTTCTAAAACATGAATTTATTCATAAATCCGAAAACCTTTTTCTTAAAAACATGATTTCTATGCCCATAAGATTTTAGGAAAACCCCGAGCACCTCAATTATTAAGAATAATGGCTGATCCTTGAAGCCTACGATTTGAGAATTTCAAATCTCCGATCAATTTTGAAAACTCACGGTTGAATCTTGAGTTTCTTGGAGGAGAGGTATATGAACTAGGCTTTTTGTTTCAAGGGAAGTCTTGAGAATGTTGTATATTATGCTTGTAGAGGTCTTAAATCTCCAGTTTGGACATTTTAAGAGACTTGGTAAAAGTCCAAACTACCCTTGTTAACTTCTGAATGAAACTGGAAAAATTTAAACTGGGAACCCGATCTTATTGTCCACTGCGACATGCCACTATTGCGGTGGCTCACTGGAAATTGACGAATGAGAAATTGGCTCACTCCACAATGCGCCACCATCAAGGAGTCTCACCGAAAATTGACCATCTTCATTTAATCCTTCTCCGTGATGCGTCAAAGACAGAAAAAATGGTGTTTTACGACTAGGACTTAAATTAACCATAACTCCTTCACCGAGTGTCCATTTTGGACAAATCATACATCGACGACAAAATCATTCAATTGCCCACACTACTAAAATGATTAACATGCCATATTTGTATAGGATTTATTACTTTTGGATCATCTACGCATAGAAATGACGGTTTTCATTCTAGCCCAAAATGTGGGATGTTACATTATCTCCCCCTTAGTATCATTCATCCCCGAATGATGGGTAGGAATATTGAAACTTAAAGGAATGGAATAACGCGGACCTGATGTGTCTTCTAAGAAAAGATATAACTGATCTGAAACATTTAAACTTCTATCATGAAATTGAATTCTGAGCTGACTTGCCCTTACTTGTTTTAAGGAGCCGATTCATGCTGAGAGTTTAGGATACCCCCTCAAAGAGTATATGCTCAAATCAAACACATTGGCTTTGGAAGTGATAACTTAGGTAAGTACAAATCATGAGGTAACAAGATTTAGATCGTACAAAGGTATTACACTGTCTGAGCTCAAATAGCTGAAAAATTTTGAGATTATGTGCTGAACTCTTATGAACTGAGTCATGACTAAATAACTGAATCTGAAACATGATGCTTGGACTGAACTGAGTGCGCAACTTACACGGATGGAATAGATTATCTTTTGGGATGGTCATAAGCATTGGACTTTAGATAGTAGGACTGGGTGAAAAGGTGAAAAACCATAGTAACTTGTCTGCCTGACTGCTAAACTGAATTATACGAGACACTTATACTTAACTGGCGTATCTCTTCAACACTCTTTCTGAAGAAGTTCTAGTAGCGTCAGGGAGCAAAGAATCTCTGACATGAGTTATAGAAGACATCCAACTAAGGAATCACAACAATTACACTACTCTATAGCATGGAATATAGACATATAACTCATAAACTAGGATAGAATTACCAAACCATAGGCAATGCAACTTTTTAATTTCGAGTTTAGCCACACTTCAAAAATACTCTCTCAACTATACTTTCCTCTTAAACACCATGCTCATTGATTTCACTTATTTATCTCACATGGCCGCTGATATTTCCATCTACTAATGTCTAAACTGAACTAAATCTCCTCATCATCTTCAAGCCTAACTTAAAATCACAAGACACACCACATAATACTGTAGTACTAGTCTGAATCATGAATTTAACACACCCTGTATTTCACAATTCCTCATCTTCTACATAATTCTTATTGCCACTCCAACAATCATCTTCAACTTCTTATTAGCCATTCACAAACACTCAAGGCATCCATCCATATGCATACAAACATGACATTCAAGCCTATCTTCATACCCATATGTGCACTTCTAAACAACCACTCATAAAGCAGATTTCTTACATTCTCTAATACTTCTATCCATAACAACTTCCCTGCACTATTCAGATGAAACACATAAAATATTCTCAACTAACCAAGCCATACACGAAACTTCACCCCAAAATTCTTTCAACTTATAGATTTATATAAAACAAGCACACAATAATTTTTCCTAAATATAACATATAAAACTTCAACTAACCTTGACATGGATCAAAGACTTGGCCTAAATCTTACTCTACAATTACTGCCTTAACTCAAATAAGCACACAACTATCTTTCATCAACAAGAAATGTTTACTCTTTCCCATCTAGACAACTGTTCATCATCACTATCTCGACCTAAGGGAAAAGCTCACTGAAAAAATTAGAATACCAGAATCCAGAACATGAGGGGAGTACTAAGTGTAACTTGAGACCCTACTGAGGAGTGCGGAATAGAGCGATCATAGAATGGACTCATTGAAGAGATCTAATATGAGGACTTACCTGATATAAATCTGAATTTTTACTGATCGTTAAGAGTATCACATATGCACAAGAGTCATGAACTACATGATCTAAATTTTTGGATTTCATAACTTACAAAAAGTGATTCAACTGCTAAACAAACTGGGAACTCATCATACTAGGAACTTGGAGAGTACATAATTCCTTATCATATGCCTGAACACGAGCTATGATCATGAAGCTGGACATAAAGCATGAGTATGTATCAGAATAACAGAAGTAAAATGCTGAAATAAGAATAGATTGAGCATCATTCTTTCTCACGGCCAATTCCACAACTTACTGGCATATCTATTATTGTCTGAAAACTTGACTTGGTTACTCGTTCTATCATCTCCCCCTTATATTTAAGCCACTACTCTAAGTCTGTGAACCACTATATACACTCTGGTATAAACTAAAAATACATTACTCTAGAGTCGGGGATATAACAATACACATAAAACTAAACTTACCCTGTAAGATGACATCTTCATGTATAACAACCAATGCTAGTACCTACTTCTAAGATTTAACCCTTAGGTTTCTATATCCCTAAAAATTATCATATAACAACTTAAACATTCACCAACTCAGATTCTTCTAACACTAAACATGGATATCTCCAAACCTTTGTCGGACCATACCACTTTTGTCATAGTCTACTAGCATCACGACTCCAAACTTATATCTCTCTACTATGAGAATCAAGATCATATCAAAAGGCTTAACATTATCTATCAAAACTCCTTAACTTAGCTATTTAGAATACCATATACCATTTAACTAGTCTTTCTCCACCTAGCAACTCAAAGGCACCACTAGCCAAGCACAACATTTAATAGCCTTAGAAAAAATACTGCAACCTCATATCACCTTGGCATACTTCTACTTCATACATACAACATCAAACTTCATTACGAACCAAATAAACTTAAGCTCTTGCATGCACTGTTCAAGCCTATTAGATTGCTTCCATAAAACTAGTATCATTAACCAAGAAATAATCACATCCACCTTCATGACATCACTACTATGCCTCAAAATCTAATACATACCTTCTCACAAGTAGTACTAGTCTACAACTACCAAGGAAAAGAAAGTCAAGGGGGTAGAGTCGCATAATAGACATGGTCAACCTTAATCTTATATTATAACCCCATACAATCTTATCTACTTATACGTCTTTCTCACATCATGCTTACTTACCAAAGAGTACATTTAGACTATCTTTAAATTCCACGAACAACCTTGTGTCTATAATTATAACTTACTGGATAATCTAGCCATTTTCATACTTCGAGCAAACAACAACTCACCTTAGCTAATAACTCCTTCTCTAACTTCTACTAAACTAACACACAAGGATGTATCACTTTAATACCAACTCAGTTTCATACCAAAAGATTCGGCTATACATATATTTACTAAATCTCCCTTACCACTTTTCTTGCCATTACGCCTCTAAACCCTCAGTTCTATCCAACACAAGAACCAACAAAATGGATAATAAGTTGCTAGTGAATCAAAATAGGCCTCATACGGCTTCACTAGACTTTGAGTTTCAATAACACAATAATAATAAGATTATAAAAGACAGAAACTTGACACACAATAATCAAAGATCTAAGGATACATATCTTACTCTGTATAAATAAAAAAAATCTAAGTCAAACACTTCCCCCATAGACTACCATATAATCCACACATGCTACTAGCTACCACATTAGTTTATTATTAAAAAGGGGTAAATCATCCTCAAACATTGGTTATTCAATAAAAATATTTATTTACACAAAAGTCACCCTCACTCTGACTTCTAACTTTGTGAGCTCACATCACCAACTTCTTGGTCCAACATCACTACCAATAGGTCATGACACCAACACTTGAATTATACTACTACTCGGGTGGAAATACAGTTCCAATATTCTGCTACACATTATTCCCCTTAAGCATGATGTCAACAACATAAATTCTGAAAAGAACTGAATACACTCAGTACTGCAGGCTAAAAAGCATAATTTCATTAAAATCAAAGTTTCCACTAGAATTAATACACTCTGAGGCACTAACAGACTCTTCACAAGTACTTGCACAATTTCAAAATCTTATATGGCTCAATCTGAAAGAACCATGTCATTTAGACTCTAAACTTTTGTACTTAAATCATCCCAATAATGAGACATGTCTGAGAACCCCAGAGTAAGGAAAGATTTGGGATGGCTGTTACTTTCGTATAGCAGTCACCATAGCACAAATTAAAGTATGAAAGAGGAACATTCTGACTCTATTGCACGAACTAGAACATGAAGAAAGAGAGACATTCCTAAAGCCTTGTATCCTCCTGCTTATAAGTGTGGCACACTACACACCCATAAACAAAACTCTATGATGAGATTTTCCAGATACCCTGGGACCATAAATTGGGCTCTAATACCAAGTTTGTCACGACCTGAATCAAAGCCTTGGCCATGACTAGCATTCCCAACAGTGAAGGCCCAGACACCCTTCTAACTTGAAATCATATATACCATTCATATGTAAATAAAGAAATACAAAAATTATAGCAAAGAGGAATCATGGTCATAAATTTGATATGAATTTAGCATTTAAGAACAAAATCCAAAACTAACTAGTAACATTTGTAAACCGTCTGCGAAATCTCTACTACATGATCACTAACACAATCTGAAAACTAGGACAAGGCCCTCAGTAGACCAAAAACATATATAATAATAGTTTTATGAAAGTAAATAGGCCTTCTCGAATAAAGAAGGCTCACCAAATAGACACTGCAACTCTATCTGATAAAATCTATTGCTTTTCTGGACCCCTAGATTAAGCCTCAGAACCTGGAGAGAGAAGGGGGGTTAATATAGACAACTGGTATGCAAAGTAATCCAAAATAAAATTTGTATATAAGTAAAATAGTGGCAAGCAATTTGTTAAAACATTATCCATAAATAGTTCTCCAAACACACGGGCACTTTCTGAAAATCATGTCATCCTTGTCAATGCACTGACTGTTCTTTGTATTACTTCTGAGTTAGGTGGTATGCCCCTACAATTCTAAAATCACATGGGCTGTATGGAATCCGCCATTAACTCAGCCGGGAAAACCCATAACCCGAGTGTGCCACAAGGGTTGGAGTTTCTATGTCTGATAAGTCATATGAAACTAGGCCAGCATAATATAATATACCCAGATCGGCAAATAATGGTTTTGAGCAATGAATTATCTGAACTCATGCCTCCTTTGGGAAATTACCTAACGTCTCTTTATGCCCAGTTTTAACCACTTCTTAACATATATCATTATAAATCTTAAAATCTAAAAGTCTGATTTCAAATATGCATTCTATTCAGTTCTGAATTATCATGGCATAATCTGAATTGGTGTTGTCACACCAAGACTTGCAAGTTCTATTCTGATCTATAGTATAATAAGCATGATCTTTCATTAAAACATAGTTTAGACCACCCAGACATACAAATAGTATAAAAGATTTTATGTTCTGAAGCATAAATAAAAACTATGCAAGAATCCTTTAAATGTATGGTGGTCAATTTCAAAAACCCACGGTTGAATCTTGAGTTTATTGGAGGAGAAGTATATGAACTAGGGTTTTTGTGTTGAGGGAAGTCTTGAGAATGTCGTATATTATACTTGTAGAGGTCTTAAATCTCCTGTTTGGACATTTTAAGAGACTTGGTAAAATTCTAAACTACTGTTGTTAACTTTTGAATGAAACTAGAAAAATTTAAACTGGCAACCCGTTCTTATGGGCCACCGCGATGCGCCACTATCACAGTGGCTTATTGGAAATTGACGAATGGGAATTTGGCTCAATCCGCGATGCGCCACCATTACGGAGTCTTACTAAAATTGACCATCATCATTTAAACCCTCTCCACGACATGCCAAGGATAGGAATGACAGTGTTTTATGACTAGGACTTAAATTAACCATAACTCCTTCACCGAGTGTTCATTTTGGATAAATCTTATGTCGATGGAAAACACATTCAATTCCCTACACTATTAAAATTATTAACATGCCATATTTGTATAGGATTTATTGATTTTGGATTATCTATGCATAGAAATGATGGTTTTTATTCTAGCCCAAAATACGAGGTATTAAACTTGTTTCTTGATTATAGTGATAGATGGGGTAGTATTATTGGTTTGGTGTAAATTGTAGGGTCCCATGGATTTTAATATCACCTTTAACTTCAAGTTAATCTTTAACATAGGATGGATATGCGGCTATACTCAGGCCCTCGTAGTTATGTGTTCGTGGGAAAAGTTAGGAGGTTGAGATAGAGGAGTTTTGTCTGCATAGTTTGAAGCTTGGTGGAAAGTGTGGTTGTATTTAAGGTTTATTAGATACATTAGTTAGGGGTGAAGAGGCTATATGGGAAGCTAAAGAGGACATACAGTCCAAGAATTCGTTCTTATTTCCCATTGAGAAAATTTATGCTTAAGGTAAGAGTAGAGATATTTGGGTTTTTAATCGTGCTTGTACTACTTTGTTCCATCATTCTAGGATGAATGATCAAAGTGGGGGAGAATTGAAATACCCTGGGTTTTGGCCTATGAAAATTTCCTAAGTCTTGAACTTTTTGTCCATCATACGACTCACAGCATGACTTGTATGCTGTGGATACGGGTCTAGGACCCTAGTATTATATTGGTCAGTGTGATATTGGACAAGTTTTTTACAAGGTACAATAAGACTCTATATGAGTCGTATATTGATGTGAAGAGAAACATAGGGTCCAATCATATGTTGTCTAGTTCCTAGCCTTTAATGTTTTGCCTAGGTACGACTTTATACTACTAGTCATATAGTGATGATATGAGTTACGTAAGGGAGTTGTATGTTTAACAGAATATGGTATCCAACTTTATTATCAAATGACAAGTTGAGGGTACCACTCGTATGATGTGGATACGAGGTGAGGGGTTCAATCGTACCCACTTGTGTTCTTTCTACAACTTTTAAGATGAGGGTATTTTGGATATTTCCCACCCCAATCCCTTATGACCCTATATCTTATAACCCTATTTGGTCATTCATCCTTCACTTAGAAGATTAAAAACACTCTAAACACTCTCTAAAAAACTTAAGAAAATTGGCTTGGGTTTTTTAAAGGTGGTCATCTAGAGGCTTAAGGATCAAAATCCCTTCATGAATCTTAGTAACTCAGGCATGTTACTCCTTCATCTTTGTTAGTTCAACTAAAAGCATGATTTAATCAATGCTTTTCATGGTATTATTGTGGTAATGTATGGGTTTTGAAATATATGTTGGGGATTTTCATTGTTCTTTGTTGGATGATGTTTTACCATATTTTTCTTCTAGTTTTCAACTTATAATTGTGGTTTGAACATGTGGTTGCATGGGAATGGTCAATTGATATATGTTTATTGGTTTTGGAAATTTGATGCCCTCAATATTTTTGTTAAAATTTCTATGAGAATGATTTTGTCACATAGTTTGACTATTATTGAAAACTTTGCATTGCATAATATGGTAATGGAAACTAAATTAGTTTGGTTGATTTTTAATGGTTTGGAAAGGCCTTGATGACCATTCCTTTGATTAAATATGTTTTTGAAAACCACATGGGGTACAATGGAATCACTTAGGTAAGTAATCTATGAAAACCTTGTGGGGTACACGGGAATCCCCCATGTAATTTTAATAATGGAGTTTTGGTACATGGGAATCTCCTAAGTGTTGGTTAATGACATTACTTGTAAGCTATAGTCGGTATGACGATACCATATTATATTGCCTTAAGAATTAACTCCTGGAGTTGGTAGTTTGGTTATGTCTTAAATATTGTAATTAGGCAATAATGGGGGTTGTGATGGCTAGCCATGAAGGTGTGAGTCTGAAAGGTTGACATTGGAAACTCATGTTTACCGACATGAGGATTGGTCTTGATGACCACGTACTGATGGGGTACAAGGGAATCCCCCAAGTATATACTCATAAATATATATCATAGAGGGAGAAGAGTACAAGGGAATCCCTGGCCACCTATAATATCTCTAATTGGTACGACTACACTCACTGGGGCCCGTTCAGGGGGTAACACTAGATCCATATATCCCATGGGTGGATTATGACAGTAAAGCTACACAACCCTGGTTAAAGTTTTAAACGCATGCTAACCCAACCCCCTTTCCCAACATGGTATATATGTATGTATGTGGGTGCATATGGTTATTTATTTTGGTTTTAAATAATGGAATTATTTTATCCTTATTCCTGATTACATACTAGCGTTTATCCGCTAACCATCTTTGCGCACAGTATTCCCACGTGATATAAGAACCGACCATACTACTATTCCTTTTGCTCAGTGACTTGGTGATTCGGGGACAACTTGAGTTAGACAAAAGTGGTGAGCTTCCATTCTTCGGAAGGACAATTTTATGTTATAGTTTATCTTATGTCTTTACTATTTCTTTACATTGGTTTTTGGATATGGTCGGGAGCATGTCCTGACTAGATATTCTTTGGCATTATTTAGAGGCTTTGCGTGGGCAATTGTGGACTTGGGGCATGTCCCAAAGTCATTGAATTCTAAATACTCTATCTTGTTATATGTTCAAAATTCATTCGATACGAGTTGTATATTGGTTGGTTGGATTTTGTGTAAGGGGTGGTCTCTGGTCCTTATTAGACTTGATATGCCTGACACAAATAGGCCCTAGTTCAGGTCGTGTCAACACCCTACCTTGATATGCATAAAAGAATAACAATAGAGAAATAAGGGTGAAAATAAAGTGATAATTGGCTAGTAAATGAAATCACATAGTTAGTGTAGTGCCAAGGAGGATTAGTCACTTGATATATCCATATGTACCATATCAGCCCCCCAAGCCTATATTATAAGACAAATAAAGTCCTATAGTGATCACAACTTGAATATCTGAATGCTAAGGTAAAAAAAAATAGGGGAAATCCTATGGTATTTGACATGCATTGATTGGAACTTCTCTTCTGAGTCTAAATATCTCTTGACCGTCCTTGCATTGACATGCATGATTTAATTTGAGTGAGTGGGACATTATTTTGGTGAGGGCACTTGAGTAATATTTCTAGCTATTGGCTTGTTTCTGAAAGTGTAATGTGTATATATGCGTGGTTGTCTGTTGCTAATGTAATTTCCATACCTTAATCCCATTATTTCACATTATTGTGCTTTATGCTCATACATAATTGGTTTTAAAGAAAAGACTGGAGGGGGATGTTGTGTTTTGAGATTTACATGTTGACTGACTACCTAGAATAACTTAGTTTATCCTAGTTAAGCGTCATTTTTATTTTTGTTGTATTTTGTTACCTGAGGACATACAAATGTTCTAAGTTGAGGGTTTTGATGTGCTATAGAAATATAGCACTTTCGACGTATAAAACAAGGAAAAAATGCAAGTTTCGGAGGCTATTTTGTTAGATATAATGTCTTTTGGGTATGTTTTGTTGGAAATCATATTTTGGATGATGAGTTTGTGAAAAAGGTGTTCTTGGCCATTTTTGGAGCAATTATGGGTGTTTAGGATGTTTCTAGCTTGTTGATGATCAAAGCATGTTTGGGAATTGAATAAGAGATAAAAAGATGACTCCCGGCACTTACTCAGTCAATATGTGGCCGCATGTAGGACCTACGGACCATATATAGAAAAAACAACCATAAGTCCAAAATTGCTAGAGATAAACTTGTAGGATTTTTCTCCCGATACTGTGGTTTGGGCCTGTCACCCAGTGTTAGGACTGTAGATACAACCGTCTTTCGGTACCAGACCACAGGTACAAAGAGCAGGTGGCTACAGACCCAATTTTCTTCTATTTCATTTGTACCTTTATTTTAGGGTTTCCTCTTGTACTATAAATACCTTTTATGTACTTTTTAGTTAGAGTTATGGACTTTAGACATTCGCAAACCTATTTTGATTCCAAAATATGATTTAATCTTAGGATTTTCTTGTATTGACTTTGGTTCATTAATTTTGTTAAGGTTGTGGGTTTTATTTTTTCTTATCATTGTGATTTCATCTATGATTTCAAACATGAATGTTGTTGATTTCTTTACAAGCATGAGTGGCTAAAACCTATAATTAGGGTTGTGGAAACCCTGGCCAATTGACGAAGTAGGGGAAGTGCTTTTGTTGTTCTGAACGGATACCCATGTATGTATTTCTTTGTCTTTATTATTATTGTTTTCTCAATATGTGTACACATTAGGATCCTACCTAGATATTGCTGCTTACTCCAAAAGAGGAGCAATAACTAGAAAACATAAAGACAACAGTAATTTAAAGTTTAACTATCGATCCATGCTTTTGTGTTCTATCTTAGTAAGATGGTTAGGTTTTATATAATAACTAAAGACTCAAAAGGTAATAGTTAACTGGGATCAAGATAAGGGTTTGTAACAAACATCCTGAGATTCAAAACGTAAACGGTGAAATTCTTCTGCTCATCCAAAAGACTGCTGAAGATACATAACTTATTGATTCTGCATGCAAAGTATCCAGTTCATTCTGCGAAGCACGATAAGCTTACGGAGTTAAGAATCCAGGGGTAACACAATCATAGAGTTCACCTATACTGATATAATTGAAGTTAATACAATTATTTACTTGAGATTAGTATATCAAAACCCCCAATTTACTTTTCTTGTTCTACCCGCTGACTATAAATACTGAGATCTGCAAAGCCATATGTCCCCTTAGGATTCAACCCAACCTCTATCGGGTTAATATATTTTGACAATGACTATATCATCATCGAATATGAGGTATTATTTGGACGTCATTAGTCAGACCTCTAGATTTCACATCGAAACTTCTTGTTTTTATACTGATATCTTGTGTCTTAGTACCAAATAGACTCCCTTTTTGGTTCTTTGATAGAAAAATGTGATTTTCGGCAACTGAATAATCACTTGTCATACATTGGCAAAAGGATTATGTGTTTTCAAGGATGAACTTCATCAAAGAGTTGAGTGAAGAAGGAGTTTGGCTTTTATAGGGTAGGATATCTTGACTTGGTTGGTCTTTCGGAGGAAAGGAGTCTTTCAGAGGAAAGGTGTTTTTCATTAGGGATGACTTCAAGTAGGAGATCAAACTTGCTACTATCCTCTACCTTAGAAGCAGGTTTAGAAAAAATTTCCATTTTCTTTTGGATTTCATTCATTAGAGGTTCATCCAGGTAGGTATTTGTTCAGAATAGTTCAGTCAAAGGTTGTTCTGATAGGGATGTGAAGGACAAAGAAAACTTGGTTCTTTAAAAAAGATTTGAGACAAAATTTTTATCTACACTAAGTTCAGAGTCCTTATTGGGAATGAGAATGAGGAATTAACAGCCATTTGGAAATCCTTATCACAAGAGGGCTATATGAGACCAGGTTTTTCTTTTTACAAGAGAGGGTTTAGGTACTATAAGATTTAACGAAATGAATATTCACCAAGATGAGATTTTTGAAAGAATAAGATGTGATTGATTTCAATTTTAGGGTGACTTATCTTTTTTTTTAAGGATAAGACAATTTTCTGACATAAATAGAAAAAACATGATTTTTTCTAACAGAATAAAAAATGCACATTCCCAAAACTAACTTGAAAGATGGGTCTAGGTCCCACTCTTTCTTAAGTGAATCCTCAAATTTGTGTCTGCCTCAAATATTCTCTTCCAAAGTTATTCCCATATGTTTATACCTACAAAGGTACGGTAGTGAGTTATACCAACGAGTACATACACTATAAAGGAGACCTGTCTCCTGATCATAGCCAATTTTGTAGAGAAAAATAAACCATTGAGTAGGTCAGCTTATTTTGATCAGCCCCAATCTCAACCTATTCTTCATTTATTGTTCCTTATGAAGAGAATTAGTGAAGATGTCTATTATATGATCCTCGGTCTTGCAAAACTTCATGCAAATAACTCCGTTCTTAACATTGTCTCTCAAAAAATAATGCCTTACATCAATATGCTTTTTTAATCTTATACTGCACTACATTCTTAGCCATATTGAGACAAATTGTATTGTCACACATCAATTGTATAGTATATGAGAAAAATCCCAAAATCATTCAGTTGTTATTTGATCCATAATAATTGAGCACAAGAAAAAGCTGCAGCCACATTCTTAGCTTTAACATAGATAAACCAAGTGAATTCTACCTCTTAGAACCCTAGGAGATTAAGGAGGAACCCATAAAATAAGACATTCCTAAGGTTTTTTTTCTATCCATCAAATATCCAACATAATCAGCATCAGTATATCCTATCAGATCAAAACTATCTCCAGATGGATAGTATAGGACCTGGTCTCTTATCCATTTTAGATATATGAGAATTCTTTTTGCATCTTTCAAATGAGACTCCTTTGGAAAAGCCTAAAATATTACACATATTCTCATGCTGATACACTGTATGGCCACTTTCCAATGAGATATTGAACACCCTAGGTTCTGATCCTTTGAAATTTCTTAGATTTTTAACTCCCTGTCCATAATATGACTCAAGCTTACTAGTTTTATAATATGAGTAAAACTTTGTAGCCCAATTAATATGATGATCATGTGTGTGGTATTTTATTTACTATCCAAGGTATGAGTGGACATCATAAGAGTCATATGTACGTGATACGAGTGGTATAGTCCAAACTGTATATTGTTCATTATCTAGCCTTAATATTCTGCTAAGGGTACAACTAGGTGAGTACTTGTCGTATGGTGATGGTATGACTTAGGCAAGGGAGTTGTATAATTGACAGTGTGTGATGTCCATATTTCTATCCTGGGTATGAGTTTGGGGTACTACTCGTATGATAGAATATGAGTGAGGTGCCCAAACCATACTCGCAAGAATTTTTACAGTTTAAGTTGGGGGTATTCGAGACATTTCCCCATTTGACCTCTTTGAACCATGACTTAAAACACTATTGGGACTTTATTTACCTATTATTCTCAATCAAAAACACTGAAAACACTCTCAAATCTCTCTCAAGGCTCTTAGTTCAAGAAAGGCTAGGGTTTCCTTAATACATTAAATTCAGGGCTTGCAAGGGTGGTTTCTCTCCGTTACTCTTTTGTAGCTAAGGTATGTTACTCCTCCCTCATTGTTAGTTCAACTAAATTCATGTTTTTAATAAATGATTTTCATGATTTATTATAGGTATTATTTGGTGTTGAATTGTATGTTAGGGGTTTTGGTTGTAAATGGTTGGATATTGTTTTCCAATGTTTTTCATGTTAAAATTGTGGAATTGAGTATATGCTTTCATAAGAATAGTCAATTGGTTCTTTGTTTGGGCTTTGGAAACTAAATGCCCTCAACATGTTTGTTGAAATGCCTATAAGAATGGTTTGTTACATAGCTTGACTTTTGTTAAAACTATTGTATTTCATAATATGGATATGGAACCTAAATTGGTTTAAATAGTTTCAAATGACTTGGTAAGGCCTTGGTGGCGATAGTTTTGGTAAATTAGAAATTATGTGGGGTATGTGGGAATCCCCTACATGTTGGCTAATGATATTCCTTGCACACTATAGTCAGTATGATGATACCACTACATAATGCCTTGGTAATTGATTATGGAATTAGTGGTTTGGTTATGTGCTAAATATTTTAATTGGGTAATAATGGAAGGTTGTGATAGCAAACAGTGAAGGTGTGAGTCTAATGGACAAACACTGGAAACTCATGTTTGCCGATATGAGGGTTGGTCATGGTAACCATACTGTTGTGGGGTACAAAAGAATCCCCTAAGTTTATAATCGTATATATGTATCATGGAGGGTGAAGGGTACACGGGAATCCTTTACCACTATGATATCTCCAATTCGTGCGGCTACATGCATTAGAGCCTATTTATGCGGTAACACTGGACTCAGATTAAGGTTTTAAAGGGATGCTAAACTCGATTCCCTTTCTCAGCATGATTTTATATATATATATATACATACATACATACCTATATATATGTATGTATGTATATATGTATATATATATATATATGAATGGATGTGATTGCACATGGTTATTTACTTAGTTTTAAATATAAGCATTATTTTATTGTTACTCTTGAGTACATGGTAGTATTCACTCACTAACCTATCATCGGGCGTTGTATCGCCATGTGATGCAGGAACCTTCCATACTACTCCCCCTGCTCAGTGATCTTGGATTTGGTAATGAATTATATTTGATTGAATTGGTAAGATTCCATACTTCGAAAGGCTCCATTTCATGTTATGTTCTTCTTTACATATGTTTGCTATTTATTAACTTTGGTTTTGGCTATTGTTGGGGGAATATCCCAATCAAATATTGTTTTGTTATTGGTTAGAGGCTTTATGAGACTACTTTGGGTTGGTATGCGTTGTGACTGTATTGATGTCAGCCTTGATATTTGTGGCGGTATGGGGATGACACCGTTTGACTATATTTGATTTATGAGATTTCCATCTTGTTATGTTATATAATCAGATTTCATCTGATATTGAGTGTAGGGTGGTTATGGCTGGGTATTAGGGGTAGTCTCTGATTCCAGTTGGGCTTGAGGCACCCTACATGATGAGGCCCTAGTTCGGGTCATGTCAGATTGGTATAAGAGCCCTAGTTCATAGTTACTTGGGAGTCCACAAAGCCATATTGAGTAGAGTAGTTTTTAAGGGTCTGTAGCATGCCACACTCATAAGGAAAAGTCTACAAGGCATTTAGGAATGTGTAAGTTGTAAAGTCTATGCCCTGAATCTTCTCTAATTCCCATTTGTTTGGTTTTTAGATCATGCCTCGATGATCTGAAGCTCACAAAAATTCCTTAGTCCCAACTAGGGATAATGTTGATGGGACCTACACTACTCATGGGATCCATACCCAGTCTAGGGTTCTAATTCTTGATTGTCCTCCTGGAGTTCATCGGTTCCCTCTAGTCCTTCTCAGACTCCTCAAACTAAAGTGTCGAATGATGAGTTTTTTTAGTCTATTCATATGTTGGCACAGTTGGTAGCTACTCAGTTTGAGTGTGCTATTCCTGTTACTCCATCTTTTGAGGCCACAAGGTTTGGCCAGTTCATAAGGTTAAAACCTTTGACCTTTACGGATGTTAAGGTGGAGAAAGATCCTCAAGGTTTTCTAGATGAGATGAAAAAGATTTTTCATGTTATGTATGCCATGTATGTGGAGGATATGGAGATTACAACCTATCAGCTAAAGGATGTGGTGTACCAATAGTATGAGGAATGGGAACAGACAAGGGGTGAAGGTGCTGAGTCATCTCTGTGGGAGGATTTTTTTATTCTTTTCTGGACCGTTTATTTATTCAGGAATTGAGGGAGGCTAAGGCGGAAAAGTTGATTAGTTTTAAGCAAAGGAATATGTAAGTCAAGGAGCATGCCTTAAAGTTTTACCAATTATCTCGATATGCTTCGGAGATGGTTTCTAGCATGAGGGATAGAATGGGGAAATTCACTTTTGGGTTGTCTAAATATTTGATATTAGAGAGTTACACTGCCTTGTTAATAAAGCACATTGATATCTCTAGGTTGGTTGTGTATATGCACCAGGTAGAAAAAGAGAAGAAGTAAGCTGAGTTGGGAGTGAGGTAGGAAAAGAAGTTTATATTCTCTAAGTAGGGTGGTTTCCCATAGAAGAGTAGCAGGGATGGTAGTAAATGGCCCAAGAAAAAGTGGGGCAATTCTGGGTCTTACTCGATCGCTAGTGCTCCTTATCCAAAGCAGTTGGGTGATAGGCATTTTCATGGTGGCTATAATTTCAGGGAATAGGGTGCCCAATCAATGACTATTGGGGCATAGTTAGCTCCATCATATCCTTCATGCAGGTTTTATGGTAGATTGCATTGGGTCATCTATTATAAGGGAAGGGACAGGTGCTTTAACTGTGGTCAGCCAGGGCAAATGCTTGGAATATATCCTATTGGTAAGGTTTCTTCAGAGACAAACAAGGTTCCAATTGCTTCATCATCAGATCCATTACCAAAGGGTATACCATCTAGTTTCAGCACTAGTCGGAACTGTCTTTATGATCTCACTACCCGATAAGAATTCGAGGCATCACTTAATGTCGTGAATGGTATGTTGAAACAGTTTTATCGCAACGTGTACTATTAACTTGATTCGGGGTTCACTCTCTCTTATATGATCCCATTTGTGGCTGTACATTTTGCTTCTATTTCTACCCAGTGACTCTATGATTACTAAAAGATTCTATATGGGGTGTGTGGTATTTGATGGCAGTAAGGAAACTTAAGTGGATTTATTTGAATTAGATATGGTGGATTTTGATGTTATGTTGGGGATGGATTGGTTGCACTTGTGCTATGCTTCTCTAGGATGTTAGACTCGTAAGGTTGTTTTTAAATTCCCTAATGAGTCAATTATTGAGTGGCAGGGTGGTTCCTTATATCCAAAGGGGAAATTTATATCATATCTTAGAGCTTAGAGATTAGTCTCTAAGGGGTGTCTCTATCATCTAGTCCAGGTTAGATATTCTAACTCGGATGGTCCTTCTTTGTATTCTGTTCTAGTGGTGAATGAATTTCCTGAGGTTTTCCCTAATGACCTTCTTGGTGTTACTCCTAATAGGGAGATTGAGTTTGGGATTGATTATGTTCCGTACATTTATCCAATTTCTATTCCCTCGTATTGAATGGCTCCAGCTGATTTGAAGAAGTTTAAGGATCCACTCAAGGATCTTTTGGATAAGGGTTTCATCCATCCTAGTATATACCCATGGGGTGCACTGATGTTATTCATACATAAGAAAGATGGTTATTTTTGGATGTGAATCGATTACCAATAGTTTAATAAGGTGATGGTAATGAATAAACATCCTCTTCTAAGGATGGATGATTTGTTTAATTAGTTGTAGGGTGCTAAGTTTTTCTCTAAGATTGATCTTTAATCCATGTATCATCAGTTGAAGAATAGGGAAGAGCATATCCCTAAGAATGCTTTCTATACCCGGTATGGGCATTTAGAGTTTTTGGTTATGTCTTTTGGGTTGACCAATGCCCCAGTGGCATTCATGGATTTGATGAATTGGGTATTCCATCAGTTTCTGGATTGGCTTATCATGGTTTTCATAGACGATATTCTGGTGTATTCTAAGAGCAAGGTGTATCATGCAAATCACCTTTGTACTGTATTATAGATCTTGAAAGAGCAGTAGTTGTATGACAAATTTTTGAAATATGAATTCTGGTTGAACGTTGTCACTTTTCTGTGTCATATCATTTCTGGTCAAAGGATCATGGTGGATCCACAGAAAGTTACAATGGTTAAAAAGTGGCCTAGACCCAAGACTCCAACTGATATTTGAAGTTTCTTGGGTTTAGCTAGTTATTATAAGAGTTCTGTGAAGATATTTTCTTCTATAGCTGCCCCATTGAATAAATTAGATCAAAAGAAGGTAAAGTTTTTATGGTTTGATGCTTTTTAGGGTAGTTGTAAGAAGCTGAAGGATAAGCTAACTTTGGCTCCGATTTTGACTTTGCCCGAAGACACTGATGGGTTTGTGGTCTAATATAATGCATCCCGTGTGGGACTTGGTTGTGTTCTAGTGCAGTATAGTAAGGAGATAACTTATGCCTCTAGGTAGTTGAAGGTGTATAAAAGGAATTATCTGACTTATTATTTGAAGTTGTTTGTTGTGGTGTTCGCATTAAAAATCTGGCATCACTAATTATATGGGGTGCATTTGGATATCTTTTCTGATCATAAGAGCCTATAGTATGTATTTACTTAGAAAGATCTAAATCTCAAGCAAAAGAGGTAGATTGAGGTGCTAAAGAATTATGACATGAGTCTTTAGTACTACCCAAGTAAAGCGAATGTAGTTGTTGATACTCTTAGCAATAATCCATGGAGAGTCTAGCTCAAGTGGATAAGGAGAAATGGGAGTTGGTGAAGGATATTCACCATTTAGATAAACTTGGTGTTCATCTCTTGGACTTTGACAATGGTGGTGTATTTGTGTGGGAAGTGCCACAGTCGTCTGTTGGTACTGAAATTAAGGAGAAATAGATGTTAGATCCTATCTTGGTGAGGATCAAGGGTGACATAGGTGGACAGAAAGTGCTGTCTTTTTAGATTAGTGGTGGTGGTACTTTATGGTACCAAGGAAGGTTATGTGTTCTTGACATTGATGGTTTGCGTGAGAGGATATTGGCTGAGGCACATGAGTCATGCTATGTTGTTCATCCTGGTTTGACAAAAATGTATCATGACTTAAAGGAGATGTATTGGTGGAACAATATGAATAGGGATGTGGCTAATTTTATCGCAAAGTGCATAGTGTGTCAACAAGTGAAAGTTAAGCAAATGAGGCCCGAAGTCTTGTATCAAGAAATTGAGTTGCCCAAGTATAAATGGGAAGTGATCAACATAGATTTTGTTACTAGTCTTCCTCAATCTCAGAATAAGTTTGATTCGGTATGGGTCATCATGGATAGGATGACAAAGTCTGCTCATTTTCTGCCAGTGAGGACTAATTTTTTGATTGAGGATTATGCAAGGTTATATCATCATGTGATTGTGAAGTTGCATGGGGTACCTATTTCTATCATCTCTGATCGTGGTACATAGTTTACATCTCACATTTGGTGGTCTTTTCATAGAGAATTAGGGACTAAGGTTAGTATGAGTACTGCTTTTACCCTGCAATTGAATGAGCAATAAAAAAGGACTATTCAGATGTTGGAGAACATACTTTATGCTTACTTGATGGACTATGGTAGTAGTTGGGTTGAGCACTTACCTCTTGTAAAGTTTGCTTACAATAATAACTACCACTCTAGTATTGGGATGGCTTTATTTGAATAGTTGTATAGTAGAAGGTGTAGATCTTCTATTGAATGGTTTGAGGTTGGTGAGGCAGAGATATTTGGCTCAGACTTAGTTCACCAGGCTATGGAGAAGATCAAGGTAATTCAGGATAGACTTAAGGCTTTTCAAAGTCACCAAAGTCCTATGCGAATGTGAGATGAAGGGATTTGAAATTTAAGGTTGGGGGTAGGGTGTTTCTGAAGGTGTCTCCTATGAAGAGAGTGATGTGGATTCGTAAGAAGGGAAAGCTCAGTCCTCGGTATGTTGGTCCTTACTTGGTTTTAAATAAGGTTGGTAATGTTGCATAAGAGTTGGATTTGCCTTCTAGTTTGAGCACCATTAATTTGGTTTTCTATGTCTCAATGTTGAGAAAGTCCGTAGGTGATCCTATATCAATTATTTCTTTGGAAGGATTGGGTATTTCAAATTCTTTGTCTTATGAGGAGATCCTGGTTGAGATTTTGGATAGGTAGGTTCATCAGTTGCACACCAAGGATGTGTCTTTGATTAAGGTTTCATGGAGGAACCACAAGGTTGAAGAAGCTACTTAGGAAGCGGAAGAAGACGTGAAGTCTAAGTATCCATTCCTATTTTTTGCTCTAGAAATTCATGCAGAATGTATGTGTTCTTCATCACCTCTTTGGCTTCTAACTTAGTTAAAGGCCATAGTTAAGGTGTTGGGTGTAATAGTGCTTGTACCGCCTTGATCCTTTATTCGGGGATAAATGATCTAAGTGGGGAGATTTAAAAAACCCTAGGTTCTAGTCCTTAGAAATTTCTTGGGTTTTAAACTCCCTGGCCATCATATGACTCAAGCTTACTAGTCGTATAATGTAGGTACGACTTAGTAGTCCAAGACGTATGATGATCATGTGTGTGGTAGGCCATTTACCATCCAAGGTACAAGTGGACATCATAAGTCATATGTACATGATATGAGTGGTATAATCTGAATCGTATGTTGTTCATTGTCTAGCCTTGACATTCTACTTAAGGTACGACTAGGTGGGTACTTGTCATATTTTGATGGTACAACTTCGGCAAATAGGAGTCGTATGGTGGATAGTGTGTGATGTGCAACTTTTTTCCTAGGTACGATTTAGGGGTACTACTCGTATGATGGGGTACGAGTGAGGTGCCCAAATCGTACCCAGCTACAGGAATTTTTGTAGTTTAAGTTGGGGGTATTCTGGATATTTCCCCTCTTAAACTCTTTTGACCTGATGACTTAAAATACTATTGGGACACTATTTTCCATATTATTCTCAATCATAAACATTCAAAACACTCTCAAATCTCTCTCAATGCTCTTGGTTCAAGAAAGTCTAGGGTTTTCTCAATACAATAAATTCGGTGCTTGGAAGGGTGGTTTCTCTCTGTACTCTTAGGTATCTAAGGCATGTTACTCCTTCCTCAATGTTAGTTCAATTAAATTAACGTTTTAGTGAATGGTTTTCATGATTTAATTATGGGTATTGTTAGGTGTTGAATTGTATGTTGGGGTTTTTGGTTGTAAATGGTTGGATATTGTTTTCCCATGTTTTTCTTATAGTTTTCATGTTAAAATTGTGGAATTGAGCATGTGGTTTCATGTGAATAGTCAATAGGTTCTTGGTTTAGGTTTTGGAAACTATATGCCCTTAACATGTTTGTTAAAATGCCTATAAGAATGGTTTTATACATAGCTTGACTTTTGTTGAAACTATTGCATTGTATAGTATGGCTATGGAACCTAAATTGGTTTAAATGGTTTTAAATGACTTGGTAAGGCCTTTGTGGCAATGGTTTTAGTATATTAGAAATCATATGGGGTACATAGGAATCCCCTAAGTGTTGCCTAATGACATTATTTGCAAGCTATAGTCGGTATGACGATACCACTACATAATGCCTTGGTATTTAATTCAAGAATTGGTGGTTTGGTTATGTGCTAAAGGTTTTAATTGGACAATAATATCGGGTTATGATAGCGAATTATGAAGGTGTGAGTCCAATGAACAGACATTGGAAACCCATGTTTATCGGTATGAGGGTTGGTCATGGTGACCATATACTTGTGGGGTACACCAAAATCCCCTAAGTTTATAGTTGTATATATGTATCATGGAGGGCAAAGGGTACACAGGAATCCCCTACCTCTATGATATCTCCGGTTTACGCAGCTACATGCACTGCGGCACATTTAGGGGGTAACACTAAACCCATATAGCATGTGGGTTGTTTTAGGATAGTTAAGCTACACAACCCAGGTTAAAGGTTTTAAAGACACGCTAAATTGGGTTCCCTTTCTCGACATTGATTATATATATATTTATGTATGGATGTGATTGCATATGGTTATTTACTTGTTTTTCAATGTTGGCGTTATTTTATCCTTACTCCTAAGTACATGCTAGTGTTCACTTGATAACCCATCTTTGAGCTCTATATCCCCATGCGATGCAGGAATCTGCCATACTACTCCTCCTGCTCAATGATCTTGGATTCGAGAACAACTTGTGTTGGATTGAAGTAGTGAGCATCCATACTTTGGAAGATTCCATCTCATGTTATGGTCTTCTTTACATACTTTCGTTATTTCTTAAAATTTAGTTTTGGCTATGGTCGGGGGCATGTGCTGATCAGATGTTGTTTTATTTTTGGTTAGAGGCTTTTTGAAACTACTTTAGGTTGGTATGGATGGTGTCGGTATTGGTGTCAGCCTTGGCATTGGTATTTGTATTGAGGATGACATCATTTGACTGTATGTAATTTATGATTGTTCCATCTTGTTATGTTAAATAATCAAATTTTATTCGACATCAAGTGTAGGGTGGTTATGGTTGGGTATTGGGGGTGGTCTCCAATCTCGTTTGAACTTGAGGCACCTGGCACGATTAGGCCCTGGTTTGGATCATGTTAGATATAGTAAGGATCCAATATTCCCTCTATAAATGGTCTCATTAACTAAAGGACAAGGTTCATCATTATTCATCTTTGAACTAGTTACAATTGGAGTTTCAATTGGCCAGGCATCTTCCATATTGTATTTCTTCAGTAGCTCCTTGATGTAGTTTTCTTGACAAATCAATGCTCTTTAAGAAGTTTGCTTGAGCTACATGCCTACGAATAAAATCAATTCACCCATCAGTCTCATTTCGAATTCACTCCTTATTAACTTTGCAAACTCATCACATAGTGATTCAGCAGTGGCTCCAAAGATTTTGTCAACAACATATATCTAAGCAATTAATAAGTTGCTACCTCTGGACTTCAAAAAGAGAGTATTGTTATTTTTGCACTTTTAAAGCCATTTTCTAAAATAAACTTTGAAAGTCTCTCATACCAAGGCCTTGGTGCTTGTTTCAACCCATAAAGAGCTTTGTCCAATTTAACCACATGATGAGGAAAATGTGCATCTTCAAAACCTAAAGGTCGCTTGACATAGACTTTTTCCTACAAGTTTCCATTTAGAAAAACCACTTTTAAAATCCATTTGGAAGAGTTTGAATCCTATGTAGGTAACAAATGCAATAAGAATTCACATAGCCTCTATCCTTGCTATAGGGGCAAATGTCTCACCATAGTCAATTCATTCTTCTTAGTTATAACCTTGAGCAACCAACCTTGCTTAATTTCTGTTGATAGATCCATGCCTATCCTGATTGTTCCTGTACACTTATTTGGTCCCAATAATTGTTCTAGCAATAGGTTTGGGTACCAAGTGCCAGACTTTACTTCTTTCATAGTGCTGATGCTCGTCCTACATTACATTGATCCAGTCAGTATCTTTCAGAGCTTCTTTCACATTTTGGGCTCAGTTTAGGAAAAAATGTTGAGAATGCCATGAAATTTTTGGCTTGAGCTTTTGTTTGGACTCCAGATTCCAAATGAGTAGTCAGATTCTCATGTAGGTAAGAAGATTTGTCCCTCCAATTTGATATTCTGAGATGAGTTCCACTAGGAACAGGTCCTTGAGGATTTTGACTGGACCCTTCTTGATGTTCTTCAACTGAAGAAAGGGTCTATAATTGAGATCCTAGATCACCATCATCTCATCATTCCTAACTTCATTATTTTTTCCTTGACCATTATCTTCAACAATATCATCCCATTGAACACGAATAAGTTCTTCAATATCAGAAACTTTATCATCACCTAGATTCACTAGCTTTCCTTACTCATCAAAGACCATATGTATGATTTCTTCCACATACAGAGTTCTTTTATTGAAAACTCTGTATTCTTTTCTTGTTGAGGATTAGTCCACAGATATTGCTTCATCACTTTTGGAGTCAAACTTTCCTAGCTTATTCTTCCCATTATTTAGAACGAAGCACTTCTACCCAAAAGGTCAGAAGTTGTCAAGCTTAGGCTTTCTCTTAAATAGAAGCTCATATGGGGTCTTGTTTAAGAGAGATCTATCAAACACCTGTTTGTCATATAACAAGCAGTATTAATAGCTTCAGCCTAAAAGCTCTGTGGAAGCCCACTATTAATCAACATGGTCCTGGCAATCTCTATGAGGGTTCTATTTTTTCTTTCATTAACTCCATTTTGCTGAGTCTTAGGAGTAGAGAAGTTTGGCTGATTCGATATTCAACATAAAATTCTACAACTTGGGAGTTCTCAAATTCAATTCCATGATCAGATCTAAATTCAGCAATCTTACAATTCAACTTTATTTGAATCACTTGGATAAAGTTACCAGAACCTCATAGGTTTCATCCTTGATTCTCAAGAAATTATCCAAGTGAGCTTGTAGTAGTCATCCTCAATGAAAAATAAATACTTCTTTCTTCCTCTATTTTGGACTTTAACAGGTCGACATAGATCCATATGCAACAACTCTAGAGGTCTAGAAGTATCATCTTAGAGAAAGACCTGGTTTATCTACCCTTAACACAAGCATCACAAACCTTGTTGTCTTGAAATTTCAACTTTGGCTTGCCACGGACCAGGTCCTTTGAAACTAACTTGTTCAACAAAGAGGAACTTACATGTCCCAGCCTTCTATTCCATAGATCAATATCTTCACTTTGAACACTTAAGCAAGTTAATTCCCCATCAGCTACAGACTCTAAATCAGACACATACATGTTTTTTAACCTTTTGGCTTTAAGAATAACTCTCCCAGAATTCAAGCTTGACACAATACATCCATCAGATAAGAATTTCACCTTATTACCTTTATCACGGATTTGAGAAACACTTAGAAGACTGTACTTGAAGCCATTCACATAGTACACATCTTCTATTGCTTGATAAGGTGATTTTTCAACCTTTCCCACACCATGGATATAGCCTTTTTTACCATTTCCAAAAGCGACACCTCTACCTTGAAGTGTCTTGAGAGAGAGAAAATAGTCAGTCCTCTCAGTCATGTGCTTTGAGCATCCACGAACTATCAACTAGTTCTGACTGCATTTCCTTTCTCCTACCTACAATCAAAGGTATTTATTAGATTTGGGAACCCACTTGAGTTTGATTTCCCAAAACAAAGATAAAGTTGTGATCAAATCTTTCTTGGCCCATCTTGGTAGGGACTTATTCTTCATATTTTTCAAGGGTATGGAACCTTTAGGGTAACAATTTTTCTACTGGATGTATCTAGCACTGCTTATTATAGATCCAAGCCAACATTTACAATTTTCCTTCAAGTACCCATCTTTTCCATAATGAGTGCATAAAAGTTTGTGGATCTTGTTTCTAACACCATGCACAACTTTCCCTTGAGACCTAAGTAATTGGGTTTTAAACTGATATCCAAGGCCTTCACTATTTTTGACACCCTGACCAATTAAATTAGAAAGGATTTGTGAGGATGTGGTCCATTTTAATGATTTGTTAAGTTCTTCTCTTATACGAACCGAGCCCCTTTATAATTATTCATTCTTGTGGAGTGAATTCATGAGGTGCTTTTGAGAATACCTCAATTTTTCTTTAAGATTAACTTGAAGCCTTAAGGTTTCTTTTTTCCCTTTACCATTAGAATTATTTACTTTCTCCAGTTGACTCACTAAACTCAGATTTTTAGATTTTAGTTTTGTGAATCGTTTCGATATTTTGGATATCTAGAGAGTTAAGGTAATCAATTCAAGCTCTTGATTTTCTACTTTCTCTTCTAGAGCATTTTTCTCAGCAGTCAGTTCACACATAGAATCAATCAATATATTTGCAAGCTTCTGTATCTTTCTAGCAAAGTAGTTATCTAAATTTTCCTTAATGTCAGAAAGAGTTACCTCATTTTCTTATTCATATTCAGTGTTTGCCATAAGAGCAAACAAGAAATCAAAAGTGGCATTCTCATACTTCACTGCTAGCATAGAAACATCTTTAAGCTTTTCATCCTTCTCAAATTCACTAGAGGAATCTCCGTACACTGCTAAAGCCTGTTTTACTGCATAATCAACAACAACCTTTCTTCTTGAATTTTAAGGGACCCGGTCCTTCTTCTTTCCTTTATCCCTTCTCAAATTTAGATATTCTTGATAATTCATTTTGTGCAATGGTCAATCTTTGATGGAATGCCCAGGTTTTCCATATTTATGGAAAACTTCAACTGTACCTCCCTTTTTATTGCTAGTTTCTCTTTTTTGAAACTAACCACTTTTTTTAATTGCTGTAATAATCCTTTTTTTTTCAAATAGGCAACATCCATGTCCTCCTCACTTGGATCAGACTTTAAAGCCTTCAATTCTAGAGACTTTTCCATTTTTACTTCCTTCTTTTCTATCCATTGCTGCTTATTGAGCTCATGCATCTTTAGATTACCAATAAGTTCATTTATACTGAGTGTCTTTAAGTTTTTTCCCTAAGTAATAGCATCCACTTTGCTTTCACAGGACTTAGGAAGAACACATAGAATTTTTCTTACTTTCTTGTACAAGGGAATCACTTTTCCTAGATAGTGCAACTCATTTGTGATTGAAGTGAATCTAGTATGCATTTCTTGTATCGTTTCTCCTTTGTTCATGGAAAAAGTTTCATACTAAGTAGTCGGCATGTCAACTTTTGAATACTTTACATTAGTTGTTCTTTCATGAAGAGTATTCAGGCATTCCTAGATTTTCTTAGCGTTTAACAAGCAAAGTTATACTTATCTGGTCCTATAGCACACATAAGCGACTTCTTAGCCTTGTAATTCCTTCCAACTTTCTTGTTATTTTCATTATTAAATTATCATCTAGTTTTGAAAACCATTCTTGATATGTCTCCTTCTTTGACCTCTCTAAATGGAACATGAGGACCATCAGGTATTACATCAATCAACTCACTATCCTCAGCCATAACAAAGTCATACATCCTGGTTTTGACCACCCATAGCACTACCTATTAAAGTGGGGTAGTTTAGTTGTAGATTGCCTTTCTTCCAGACTAGGTGGAGCAGCCATGATCAATAACTCACCCTAGGTGTGAACCTCTTAGAGTGTCCTTGCTCTGATACCAATTATTGAATTATGGGGGTGAACCACCTTATAGGACCAAGTCCCTTAGAGTCAGATACAGGCAATAATGCAGTAAAGCAGTAAGGAAACAAATCTTTGCAGGAAAGTAAAGAACATAATGTTTTAATGTGGAAAACTCCTTGTTTAAGGGAGGAAAACCATAGCTTGCCCTCTAAAGCACTCAATAATCCACTATAATCAAACTCATGATTACAGAATCCATTGGAACTTAGCTTTAAGCTCCACCAAGTTGTAATAACTCTATTACAAACTCTTATTGACAACTTGTTAGATCTCTTCTCAGTATAGATTAAATCTAACCAATATCAACTCAGGTAAATCTACCTTGGCACTCTACGGACACAATAAAAACATTACTCTTATAAGATGAGAAATTCATTTACAGACCAAGATTCTCTCAGCACACAAAAACTTGAAACTTGAGCAATATTGAGTTTTTTCCATTTTCTTCTTTGAGTAGTTAGATTGCAAAAAAGGTTGAATTGAGAAGCATTCTTTTCTATTTATAGTAGGATAATGATTAGGGTAGAATTTTGATTGGGTCAGGTGTCCCTGTCTGGTACAATATCACCTGCGCAGTTTGTTACACTAACTAACAAAACTGCTCAGAGATGTGACAATTGCATGTTTTCATAAACACCTAGGGAGATGGTACTTTGTGGTCAGCTGATCATCATTAAAACAAGATATAGAAGATCTTTCGAGCTACATAATTAGCTCCTAATACATCAAAAAAAGATACATAATTAGTTGGGATTCTTATAATTATTTGTAAGGGTGGGGATTTATGTAAATATGGTAAATTAAGGTATATGTATATGTTATTATTTCAAATTGAAAATGTCCATGTGGGGGAACTAATATGGGCCGAGTGGCCAGCCATGTCACTACTTTAAAAAGGCCATTTTGAGTGGAAATAAAATGGGTTATTCGTATTAATTAATGTTCCAAACTTTTAGTTATGAATGGACGAATTCAAATCAGACCTCTGCACTCTATCCTCATTGGTGGCTTGGTGTCAATTACCTTTACATGACCTTGCATAAATAATTAATTAGCATATAATTTTTGCACAGATCATTTGATCTACATATTATATATAAATTAGCTAAAAATTTGTGAACAAATATTGATTATGTATATATTACAGAATGATAAATACTACTTATTTATATCGAGCATTTATTTGATTATATTCAAAACAATAAATTCTTATTTATATATGGCATTTATAGATTACAAAATTTATATTGAATCTTAAATTCATGACATGTTAGCCAAGTCAAATTTTGAGTAATATAGTAAAATTGATTATTTAAGTCAAATTACTAAGCTTAAATGAAATTCAAATTACATTTGGATTAGTCACTTAAATTGGGCCTCTACAAGCTAAGATGCATGACCCATGTTCTTGTTGACATAGCATCTACCTCTAGCCAGATGAGCTTGAGCTCACAACCATATGCAAAACAAATGAAGAAGAAAGTAATAAAATGATTCCTCTACTGAATACTTTTCTGGTAAACATTGTTTGAGCTGCACACTTGGGCAGTTCAACCTATTAATGGAGAAACAACTTATTAAATAAAGTATTGAGATAGTTATTTTGTATCAACTTATCTCGATCGATTTCATGTGTCAGTTTGTATTTGGATAGATTTTCTTTTAGAATTTCTTTACCATTAAAGATAAGACATAAAAGTTAGTGAAAAGGGTCAAATTTATCCCTGTACTTTGAAAAATTTTCTAAATATATCCTTTATCATACTTTGAGGGGAAAATTTATCCTTTTTGTCATACTTTGGGGCCAAATTTACTTTGGAAAATTGGCGAAATATACCTGTCGTCATACTTTGGGACCAAATGTACCCTTGATATCATACTTCGGGTAAATTTGATCCCAAAGTATAATGAAGGTTATATTTAGCAAATTTTCCAAAGTAGAGAGGTAAATTAGGCCCCAAAGTATGGCAAAGAGAGTAAATTTGACCCCAAAGAATGATAAAGAGTATATTTAGCAAATATTTCATAGAGAGGTAAATTTGATCTTTTTACATACCGTCATTAGGAGTTTATCACTATTTTGTAGAAATCTAGTAGGAGTCTATTTATTTTGTGTAGAAGTTTAGCTAGATGTCCTTTTTTAGCATTGAACATGTACATAGTTTTATACAAAAGACAGATATGCATACATTGCAAAACACACAATAATACCATCAGTATTCTCCTGAAATTCATTATTTTTTTCATGGTACCAGAGAGGGAACTCAAATTACTTGTATATTCATATTTTTTTCAAAAACATTATTTTCATCATGGTGGAAATAACTGAGACTAGTGCATCTAAGGATCCCGAAATTGGCTCTTTGAAGATAGTTGATCCTAGACACCCTTACTATCACACTCCTTCAGATTCATCGGGGATAAAAAGTACCACCTTTGATGAAACATGATATGAAAATTATAGAGGGGTGTATTAATATCCCTCTTTATGAAAAACAAGTATGGTTTCATCAATGAAAAATGTAAGAGACCAGTTCAGGACTCACCTTTTATTTGAACAATGAAGAAGGTGTAATGACATAGTCCTGGTCTGGTTGATTAACTCTCGTAGAAAAAATATAGCGGAGAGTGTGATTTACACTAAAACAGCTGAGGATCTCTGGAATTAACTAAAACAAAAGTATGGGCAGACAGATGGGACCAAAATATTTCAATTGTAGAGGGAATCGAACAACATCTCACAAGCTGCTGGTGATGTTGTTGGATACTTCAAAAAGTTAAAAAAATATAGGATCAGATGAAGGTACTTAATACTTTCATTATATGTAGTTGTGAGTGTGATTATGATGCAAAAACTCATAATGTTAAAATAAATTAGCATCTATAATTAATTTAGTTCCTTATGGGAACAAAATTAAAATTATTCTGGTATAAGAGAAAATATTCTAATGATGAAGCCACTCCCTTCTACAACACAAGCATATTCAATTACTTTACACGAAGAAACACAAAGAGAAATGCATACTGAAAACCAAGTTACTACGTCTTCTACTGGTCTTAGCACTATTATCCAGAAATGGAACAACCAAAATGGTACAATAGATACATTGGAAATTATTAGGTATTCAATTAATTTTCTAATATAAATGTGAGCAAAAACAATCTATTTTACTCTTACTATAAGAAATGTGGGACACGAAAAGGAGAAATGTTGTAAGCTTGTTGGATATCCACAATCCTTCAAGTTTAATAAGACCAAAAACTGCTATGGAAGTGGCTAGGTAAATGTGAACATAGAAGAAAAAGGGAACACCACATATATTCTTGGTAAACCTTTGAATTCACAAGGGTTCACAAGTGAACAATGTGGTAGGTTGATTTATATGGTACAAACTGTGCAGGCAGGCTACTATAATACATTAAATTATATGCAAATCCTAGTTCCAATTATGTAATCATAGGCTTAATTTTTGGTTTTTAATTGTTTCTTTACTAGCCTAGGATCCACCCTCTGGATAATAAAGTCAGGGGCCTTACAACACATGACTCATGATAACTCTTTTACGTGATATCAAGCAGTTAGAAACACATATTCTACTAAAGCTATAAAACTCATATAAAGTCAAAGTCTTATACTTTGGGTCAGTTATTTTGAACCCTAATATGCAATTTGTGTTCCTTCTTTTAGACATAACCTTTTATCCATTAATCAATTATACACATAGCTTGACAATGATGTCATTTTTAATAAACTTTCTTGCATATTATAGGTCCTTTCTCTTAAGATGGGAGTGGTTTAGTAGAGAAAGTATATTATTGGTCATTTCTCTTAAGATGCGAGTGGTTTAGTAGAGCAATTGGTGGCCTATATGTACTGGATGAGAATTATTTCAAGTCCCAATTTTTAGAGTACTTTTAGTTTCTGTTGAACCTTTGTCTTTTAGGAATAAAGTGACGTCTTTAAATATATAGTCTAGTAGTTAATCATTACCTTTTTCTCAATCAAGTTAGTCAGATGTACATCAAAATTCTCTATCTTAATTGAATTATAGTATTAATAAAATCATTATTTCTAATGTTTTGAAGTCTACTAAAGTTTGGCATTATCGTTTGGGACATTTAGCTTACAATTTTGTAAAGAACCTAGAGAAAGTTCTATTTCACTCCAAAGATAAACAAGACTTTTATGTTATATTTTCCCTATGGAAAGACAAACAAAGGAAAATACTCCTTTTCTAGTGAGTACTATTTCTTCTAAACAAATATTTGAGTTAATATACATAGAATCCTGGAGACCCTACAGTGTATTAACCTACAAACGATAGAGATATTTTCTCTGTATTATTGATGTTCTCACTATTATGGACGACACTTATCAAAGGAAACTTGGATGTATCTTTTAAGCACAAAATTAAGTGCTTTCCCAACCATAAAGACTTTTTATCTCTTCTTGAAAGGAAATTCTCTATTAGTGTTAAAATAGTTTGATTTGATAATACTTATGAACTAGGAACAGGTACAATTCCCTTGAAATTCTTCCCCTTTTAGGGAATATAATAAACTAGACAAGTTGTATTGAAACTCTAAAACAAATGGGGTAGTTGAGTGAAAACACAAGAGTTTATTGGAAACCCATAGAGCCTTACTATATCAATCGCATCTCTCTAAAAGGTCTTGAGGTTATTTCCTCCTTACGACAACCTATTTAATCAATTAATTTTCTTTTGAGGTTTAGAACAATAAGTCATCATTTGAAATGTTGTTTGGAAAATCACTAGATTATAGTCATTTTAAGTTTTATTTCAACACTACCAAGAAATCAGAATAAGCTGATGCCTAGAGCTTTAGCAGGAATTTTTTTAGGATATCTATTTAGTCAAAAGGGATACATAGTGTTGAATCTTCAAAGCAATCAAGTAGTAGTGTCTAGAGATATTAAGTTCTATGAATCTATTTTTCCTTTTTCCTATTCGGAATCTCTATTGAAACTATTTCTAGCAACCTTTTCTAGTACAACAAGGGATATACCCATAATTTTTTCCTCAAGATAATGTTCCACTAAGTGTAGAACATTTCCAACAATTTCCCTCAGAGGAAAACTTAACTTCAACAAATCTATGTCTTGAGTCTCCTATAAAAAATGAATCATCATCTCTAGTACAACCACCAAGAAGTTCTACTAGGCAACACGTTACACCTTTGTATCTTTTTGACTATATTTGAGATACAACATATACTGTGATTTTAAAATGCAATGATCTTACTTTGTGAATTTTCTATTTCTATGTGATTTGAGCATTTTGCTCTTCCATGTAGTTGCTACATGTAGATATTGAGGTTCGGGGATGATTGGCATAGTTCTTGAGGCAATCGAGAATGAGTAGTACGAGTTTATGGATTTAGAGGCTTATGAAGCCATATAGTTGACTTCATTCAACACTTATTATTCTATGTGTTAGATGGCAAAATAGACGACACCAATATATTTGAAATGTCAAATTAGTATTGGTAATGGGGATGGATTGGTTTTGGGACCTTTATATCTCATTCAACATTTTGTTTGGAAAATATTAGAATAGGGCTCAGGGGTTAATTTTGTGATGAAACTTTTTTTAGAAAAATTCAAAACTATTGAGTTTGAACATCAAAATTAGTCTAGTAGCATATAAGGTTTGTCAGGGTAAAATTTTGATCAAATCTTAAGGGTCAGATTGAAGTTTGGTAGGCTTGCACCAAAATTAGTATCAACTGATATCTGGTGCAGTAGCTTAAGCGGCCAAGGTTCTCATCAGAGGCAGTCGCTTTAGCAGCTGCCACTTTTATGACTAGGCATTGCTTAATAGTAGCCACTTTAGAGATAGTCGATCAAGTGACCACTTAGCCACTTTAATGGTAGTTAAGCATTCATTTAGTCGCTTAAGTGGAAACTGGTGTATATAACCCTCTTTTTCTCTATTTCTCTTTATTTTTGGACCCCCAAGCTTTGGAAAAGGCAAATTTTGAGGGTTTCAGCATTGATTTTTGAATGGGTGACTTCTAAACTCATAATCCCACTATTTCTCATTGATTTTATCTTCAAAAACACCTTTAAATCATGATTTCAAAATGGAAAAATTGGAAATTTATTGGTAAAGTTTAAAAAAGGGATTATTTTGTTGGACCTCGATTTTAGTCCATTTTCATGTGGATTTTATCCTATATGCTCCCATAACATTTGGGAATGTGTTATTGATATAAAATTCTGGCTTTCCCTTTTCATTAGCTAACTCATTTTTTGGAACCCATTTTGACCTCAACCCAAATATGGGTAAAGTTTATTTTAATGCAAAGATGCTATATTTGAATGTTGGAGGTTGTTTGAGGCCGTTTATGGGGGGAAGCTTTCATGTTACAGCACTTTAGATCAGGATTTTATTATTTTGATATATGTTATGGCTTAACTTCTTTCAGAAAGAGCAGGGTAGTTAATGAATAAGTAAAGCATGCAAATAACTATAGGGTTTATATTTTGATATTATTTATACTATTATATGCCCATGTGGGGGTTTATATGCAATTTTTGTTGACTCATGATATCAGGTACTTTATGTTTCCCATATAGGGGATTTATTCAACATTATTGGCCTTATCTGTTCATCTAATTACCTTTAATTCTAGATATAATGCTCCTACAGGGTCTTATTTTGATAATTTAGGCCTTACATAAGAATTTTTTGATTTTATCATGATAAAATACCCAAATTAGGAGTTGATATGATATTAATAATATCTTGTATGCATATTTGTTTGGATGGTACCTAATTGGAGTTGATAATCATGAATTATGGACATATTGAGTTGATTCCTGTTCGTACTTAAAAATATTTCTTGTTTGATGGATTGGATGTCATCATTTGAGTTGATTGTAAGCATTACATCCTCATTCCATACATATACATTCATGAGAAATTGGTTCCATTGAGAAATACTATTTTTCAAAGAAAATTAGATACTTTTATGAAAACCCTCTCTATGAACTCGAGCCTAAGAGAAGATTTGATATTGAGATTTGAGAGATAGTATATGGGTTGTGAATCCCTCATTGGCCCTTTATGGTAGTTTCTAGCTCAATTGGTGTATACAAAAAGTCATGTGATGGCTTTTACCATTCATTCCATCCACATTGCGTTGCATAGATATCTTGCTTTATTTCCTTAGTTTTATTTATTTATGCATGGTTTTTGTGTATTTTCTCCATTAAATTTATGTTGTTACTGCATTTGTATACTTATATATGTTAGATCTATTAGTGGAGATGGTATGAGCTATCATTTGAGACTTTTCTATTTGCAGGTGACGTGCTCATAGTATATTTTACTTATCTTATTTCCTACTTTGATCTGTTTGCCTATGATACCTACTAATTACAATTGGACCATACTTACCCACACTGTGCCCTTTTGGTGCAAATTCTAGCACGAATTTGATACACAAAGGATAAGATCGTGCTGTTGATTAGTGATATTTAGGGTACTGGACCATTCTAGTGATAGGGAAGATTTTCAAATCTCACTCTATCTTACTTATTTCATTATTTGGTTCAGAGATAGAAATTTTACTTATAGTTTTGAATTTGTACTTAGATTTCTCTTACATTATGACACCAGGTTTTGGATGGTTTATGTTCTTTTTCTAGACTTCCTATATTATGTGTATATACCGTAATTGGCCTAATTTCATACTAAAAGTTTTGCATTGGTTTATGTTAGTATCATTTTTGTTCCTTTTATTAGTTAGGGTGATTGGCTTACTTGACAATGCTAGGACACGATAAGTTCCACCATGACCTAGTTTTTGGGTTGAGATAAATTGGTATGAGAGTGATCAGGTTCATTGGTCTTATAAGTGTAAGTGTAGGATATCTAGTAGAGTGTCGCTGATTGGTATGTAGATATCTGTATCTATCTTCAAGAGGCTATAAGAAGTATTTAGGAAAAACTTTTATGTTTTGAGTACATATTATAGGGATTATTCATACCCTATGTTCTAAGTCGTGTTCCATTCTTTTTTATACTGATGGTAAGGACTATATCTCCAGTGCTTAGGAATGTTAAGCCATTACTAGGGGATGGAGCCCCAACTAGAGGGTGAGATATCGGTCGTGGATGGCCCAGAGGTAAAGGATGGTCACGAAGACTACTCTAGTCAGAGTTAGTACTAAGGAGATCTCTTTTAAGCCCGAGATTGAGCACGTAGGATATACGAGGCCAACTCAGGTACCACAAGTTCAGTTACTAACCTAATTCTAGGGGGTTTGTTGATTTGGTTATTGACTCACTAGGATGGTATTCCATTGAGTTCATTTGGTGTTCCTCCAATTTTGAGTATGGTACTACCATTCGTATCATCATTTGTTTATGATATTCCTTTGACCTTGAGTGTAGTTCCACCATTTGTACCAGTATCTACTTATGATGTTCCTCAGACTTTGAGTGGTATTCCACCTTTCGTGCCAATATCTGATCATGGTATTCCTAGTCCAGGGTTACATCTACATCTATGATACCCTAAAGTATAGATTACTAGCTTGCTATTATTTCTTTGATTTCTTTGAGTACAGTTATGCTTCTAATGATTAAAAGAGGTTTGATAGGTTTATTCACTTAGGTCCGCCCAAGTTTAGTGGTGATATTGGCAAGGATGCCGATGAGTTGTTGATTCATTTCCAGGAAAAGTAGAATATTCTTAAATTCCTTAAGTCCCATGGAGTTGCTTACAATACCTACCAATTAGGGATGTGGTTAGGGAATAGTGGAGGTTGTATGCGAGTTGTAGACTTTTGGATTCTCCTTCTATGACTGGGACTAAATTTTATGAGGCTTTTTTAGAGAGGCTAAGGGAGCTCAATGAGCCCTTTTTCTTTTATACTTTTGGATGTCCCCTTCCCGAGTATATTTTCTCCAAAATTCTTAAGGCTCGATTCTAAATAGAACAAATGATAGAGGCTTAGTGGAGTGTTCCATTAGGGTGCATCTAGTAGAAATTGAACCTATGATTTCTCCAATTATGAGTTGGTTCTTACTCTCACATAATTTTTCCCGCCCCTTTCATTTCCATACCAAAGGAAATGGAATCAGAACCCATGATACAATCTTCTTTTATGTCTATTTAGGTCACATCCATTACCTTCACAATATTGGATTGGAAAGGGGAATACCTTCAATCACTAACTAAAGGGTCTCTAATGGTCACTAAGTCTATTTTAATTGCAGGTTCGTACTATTTAGTTTAATCAGAACAAAGATCAGTTTAGATTGAGATGAATAGAAGATGCTTTTGGAACACTTCTTTTCTCTTTGTTAAGGGCTAGCTCATTTTCATTCCCTTGATATAGCTAGGTGTGAATCAACTTCACGATCCAATGAATTCCCTAAAAGCTATTACTACTACAAAGAGGCTAGCTACAACAAGAGATTCAAGATTCAATAGGACTGGAGTCGTTCAAAGCAAAATAAGTTCTGATCACAGCTTCTCAAACAAAATGAATTAGGGAAAAAAGAGCATTCATAGCATCCATTGTTCTAGGTTTGACATGGTTTATGTGTTAATGGTTCTAAAAAAAGTGAATACCTCTATTAGTTAAACCCTTTCTTACTCTGTCTGTTTTATTACATTTACATTATATTATAGAGAAATCTATTCTCGTCATAATTGATCCACGTCCTAGCATAGTGCCTAGTTGGCTAGCCCATATTTTTTATGTCCTTCAAGAAATTCCAAGATATATACCCAAATTCCTTCTACTGGTTAGACTGATAGCAAGGGCTAGCCTTAGACCATCCTTCGATGTAAACTAATCAAATTGCTCAGTTTTAAAAGAGATTGAGATAAAGGCAGGTGGAAGGACCAAAACTGGCTTCGATGTCTAAACTTGGATGTCTTAAGCATTAGTTGACTTTAGTTCCTCTTGTTCTCATTAGCCTCAGGTCCTTTCTTTCTATTCCTCAATAAGTGGGCCAGGCATAGTTGAAACTCTTTTATATGTAGCTCATGAGAAAGTAGCTAACATTCCATCCTCCCCTATTTATGGGATCTCTAACACTCGGACAGAGTCTAGTCCTTATGGAGATATATAGCTCGTATATATAGAAGAAGAATTCATTTATTTGTATCAAGCTTTTGAGGGGCTCATTCAAGGTAATCTCGATTTCAAAATAAATGTGAAAGAGTAAGAAAAAAATGTGAGCACTCCTACATTATATAGACGACCGCATTACTCACCTTTCTGCTACTGGAAATGCTATTTCTTATGTTTCCTGTTCAACTTACATATGTTAAGCATGCTGTCAGCATTCACCTTGATCTAAAATCAAACTCTTAATATTGTTCCCTATAGTTTAAGGGACTAAATGTCTATTTAGTTTGATCATTTGCAGCAGGGCTCTATGATTATTACTGAGCATGAGGTTTATTTCACATTTTATCCAGGTAGTCAATCACTAACATCTCCACCGAGTTTGAGCAGATTCAAAAGTTTATGAAGTCATTGAATGGTACTTATCAATTGGCTATAACTCAGATGGTAGCTTCTATGGATTTTTCTTATAATGTAATTGAGCATACCAAAATGACCAAGTCAATTATCCAGGCTACTTAGGGAGGCACCAAGAAGGTGTGTCGTCTTGATGAGTTTAGTAAACACACCTTCTAAGTTAGATACTTTTTTGGTAGAGGGTCCCATGGTTATTATGGAAGTATAGTTTAGGCTGTTTTGTAGGGATCAGGTGGTAGGTCTTCAAGTTCAATAATTTTAAGAAGTTAGACATCTAGTTAGGGTGATCGTCCTAGTTCAGTTGCACCTCCTCATATTGAGTTTGGCTTCAACGGATGTTTTGTATATGAAGAATTTGGCCATGTGGGCAAATATTTTCTTAATCTATTTTTAGACCTACTCTTATATCGGTAATGAGAAGTGGTGCACAAAATTGTCAAGGTAATACTAGAGGTACTTGAGATAGAGGTAAAGGTACTCACAGTACTAGTCAAGGTGTTGTTCAGTTCAAGAGATAACATGGTTAGTAATATACTATACCTACTAGGACAGAGGCAGATGTTTATGTTGCTATTATTATAGGTATCATCTTAATTTTCTATAGATCTGCTTTCATATTTTATGACCTCGTGTCATCTTTCTTCTATGTGTCTACATATTTTGTGTTGGGTTTTGATGTTGTATGTGAGCCTCTTTCTATGCCTCCTTATTTTTATACTCCAATAAGAGATTCTTTAGTAGTGGATTGGGTGTACTAATCTTGTGCAAATGACATTGTGGGCCACCAGACTTGGGTAGACTTAATTTTCTTAAATATGGTTAATTTTGATGTTATCTTGGGTATGTATTGGGTATCTCCTTATCATGCTATTTTAGACTGGTATGCCAAGACAATGACTTAGCTATGCTGGGTGTGTTGAGGTTAGCTTGAAAGGATATCCATGATTTGGGTACAAAGAGTGTTATATCTTTTCTGCATGATTTCCTCATAATAGAAAGAGGGTGTCTGTCTTATTTAGCTCATATTCGTGATACTAATACTGCCTCATTGCCTTCTATGGATTCTAATTGAGTTCTTCATGAGTTCATAGATATTCTTCCTACATATTTTCATGGTATGCCTCCAAATGCTGATATTGATTTTTCTATTTATATTAAGATGGGCACTAAGCCTATTTCTATTCCTCCCTATAGGATGACCCCTGTAGAGTTGAAAGAGTTGAAGAAGCAGCTGTAAGATTTTTTGGGTGAGGGGCTTATTAGTGTATCTTCTTGTGGTGTGCCTGTCTTGTTTGTGAAAAAGAAGAAGGGTTCCATACGTATGTCTATTCTTTAAGTGCCAGCTAATTTGACTCCCAAGACAACTTAAGCATTAGCCTCATTAACTGCCAAGAATCACTTAAGCGACCACATAGACGATTAAGTGAAAACCACTGAATATAACCTCCTTCTTTTCTTCATTTCTCTCCATTTTTGGACCTCTAAGCTTTGGAAAAGGCAATTTTAAGGGTTTTAACATTGATTTTTGTGTGGATAATTTCTAATATCATAAAATCACTATTTTTCATTGATTTAACTTCAGAAAAACCTTTTAATAATGATTTCACATTTAAAAATTTGGGGTTTTATCAATAACATTTAAAAAGTTCTTTCTTTGTTTTGGACCTCGGTTTTAACTTATGTTTGTATGAGTTTTATCCCGTAGGGAATATATTTTTGAAACAAAATTTCAATTTTACTCTTTGCATTTTCAAATAGTTTTTAAACCCAACCCACAATGGGTAATATGAGTATCATTAGCTTTCTTTTAATGCGTATATTTTATATTTAATTATTATAGTTGGTGTTGAGGCCTTTTATGAGGGAATAATCCATGTTGAAGCACTTTAGATTAGAATTTCAGCATTTTGAGGTAGGTTACAACTTAACTTCTTTCAGATTGAGTTGGGTAGTTAATGAATAAGTAAAGCATGCTATGGGTTGGTGAAAATAACTATAGGGTTTATATTTTGACATTATTTATACTATTGTGTGCCCATGTTGGGACTTATATGCTATTGTTGTTGACTTGTGCTGTCTGGTGTTCTATGTTGCCTACGTGGGGGGGGGGGGGCTTTATTTGACATCATTGTCCTTGTGCATCTAAATGCCATTAATTCTGGATATGATGCTCTCGCAGGAGCTTATTTTTCTAATTTAGGCCTTGTTTGAGCATTTATTGCTTTCATCATGATAAAATAAGCAAATTAGGGGTTGATATATTATTAATAATGTCTTGTATGCATATTTATTTGGGTGGTACCTAATTGGAGTTGATAATCATGAATTATGAATAGACTAAGTTGATTTCTAGGCTCACTCTATATATTTCGTGTTGGATGGATTGGATATTATCATTTTAGTTGATTGTGAGCATTAGATCCTCATTCCACACACATACATCCATGAGATATTGGTACCACTGGGAAATACTATTTTTGAAATTAAATTACTTTTATGAAAATCCTCTCCATGAACATGAGCGATAGAAGAGAGTTAAGATTGAAATTGAGATTGAGATATGAGATATAGCACATGGGTTGCGAACCCTTCATGGGTCTTGCCTAGTAGCTAAAAGCTTGGTGGGTGTAAACGGAAAGTCATGTGATTTCTTTCACCCTTCATTTCATCCACATTGCCTTGCATACATATCTTTCTTGTCTTCCTTAGTTTTCGTTATTTGTGTATCATTTTCATGTATGTTCTTCTTTATTTTTGTCTTGTTAATACTTTGTGTACTTATATATGTTAGAACTGTTCGTGTATAAGGTGTGAGCTTCCATTTGGGACTTTTCTAAAGGCAACGTGCTCATATTGTATTTTACTTATTTAATTTTCGTCTTTGCTCATTCGGTCTATCATACATATTGAGTACAAGTGGATCGTACTCACTCCTACTATGTTTTTGAGTATGATATATAGAGGTTGAGATCATGTGTTGATGAGTTATATTCAAGATTACTGGACCATTCTAGTGTTCAGGGCAGATTTTTGGATCTCACTCTATCTTATTTATGTCCTTATTGGTGTTAGAGACAGATTTTTGTACATTCAGTTTTAGATTTGTACTTAGATTGCTTTTAAATTATGACACCAGTTTTTGGGTAATTTATGTTATTTTTTTCAAACATCTTTGTATCATGTGTATATTTCGTGATCAGCCTAGATTTCATTCTAGAAGTCTCACTTGGGTTTATATTATAATCAATTTTGTTTTCTTTGTATCAGCGTAGGTGGTTGTATTACTTATCAAGGCTCATCCCCAATGAGTGTTATCATGACCCATTATTAGGTGTGTTAAACTGGTATCAGAGAAGCCAGGTTCACCAATCTCATAAGTGTAAGCGTAGGGTGTCTAATATAGTTTGGCGAATCAATACTGTCATGACCCGACACTACCCCCTAGTTGTAAAATAATGCTTAAAGTCACAGGTAACCCTAAGCTAACCCATGGCCTGGGATGACATAACAATTCCTAAAAGATCATAGCATACTGCGCGGAAGCTGAAATGAAAATATTCAATGAAATAATAATTGGAATAAGCTAGAAATAAGCATGCATGACTCAAATCAGTACTGAAAATCTAAACATCTGTCTAACTGTTTGAAAGCCTCTAAATCATGGTGAGTTGTTGGGACAAATCTCCAACTAAATCTGACTAACTGAAATAAATAAGGTTCTAAAAAGAAACATATAATGATAACTAGTCCTCGACTGATGAGGACATGTGGTAAGAACGGTCTGGGTACTGAACATCCAAACCTATATTATGAGACAATATAACACAAAGAAGTAAGTGATCGGTACATTGAATGTATTGAGTATGCGATATGGGAAGCTAATAAGTTTATATAAACTGAATATGAATGCCTGAACATGAAAACTAAATGTAAGACCAAGTATAAACATGTACTAGATAAACTGAATAAATGAATACTGAACACTTAGTCAAGAAAACCTGGAATGAACATAAACTAAAAACTGAACTGAGCACTATGGGAGCTAACAATAACCGACATACCCTTACTTGAGCAAATTAGGGTTCAACCTATAAACCCTAATGGAAAGGTCTCAATACCTTCCAAAGGGTATAAAATACTGGCTAGTGTGGCTCCAATAAACTAATGTCCCATAGGATAAGGGTGTTATACCTCTAATAATGAGGGGTCCCCTTATAACCTACGATGGTGTCCCCATCCCTAACTGAAGAGGGACTCCCCATCCCTACATTCACTCGGTACTAAGTATTACTCCTAACTTAGTAATACTGAAGCATAAACTGAAACATTAACTATTAACTAATATGCTCAAGTTAAGGTATCCTGAAAATAACAATGTATGCATAACCTGGAATGCTCAAGAACCTATAAATTGATGTATGTTTAAAGTCTTAGGTATTGGGTATTCATAACCCATAAACTTTGACAAATGCAATTGAACATGATAACAATTATGGAGCATGACAAGGATATTTCACAATTAAAAGACAACAAACTCAACAACTTGTCATGATAGGGAAATTCAAGATTTTGGACATGGGGAATAAGTAATCTCAAGGAAAGCACATATTTATAGTTTGATTACACACATAAACTGATGAGAACAAGGAAACTCATATTTAACCTGGAACCTAATTCAAGAAGAAGGGAAGTTTACTTGAGAATTTAAGAGTTCCTGGGAAACCATGGGTGGAAGGGACCCTTTGATGAAATTCCACATACCTGAAGGTAAATTTCTTGGAGAATTCCTTGGAATTGATCTTGCACTTAAGAAACCCTAGTTTTTTTTTAAAGAAGAAGAGAATCGCTTTTTTTGATAAATGTAATGATTTTGGGATTTATGAGGTGTTAGGGTAAGTTAATCTCTCAATAACTGATGTTGGAGTGCCCAAGAGACCTAGGTTTAAGGTTAAAAGGGAAGGGAATTTACCAAAATCCCCCATTAAAATAATGCAAAGATTTCTGGTCCTATTCAACTCGTTACAATTGGTTATGAGTTGTGGTCCCAATCGTGACCTGAGGTCCTGAGTTCTAAGCCTTTTCTGTTGTGATCATAACTCTCCTTCCTAACAACTTGTTAGGTCTAATCATGAGTCGTTAGGTGTCGTCATAGTCTAGGACTAGATTTCTAGTTTTCTTTCTATTATGACAATGGGTCCCTCCTAATGACTCGCTGTGACTGGTAACGAGTTGTAGGGTAGGGTCGTTATCACTGGGCTAAAATTTGGGGGTCCTAATTGTTATGGTAATGACTCTACATAATGACTCACTATATTTGGTAATGGGTTGTTACCTGAGTCATTGTCACTGGCAACTGACAGATTCTTTGGAAAATTTTCATAACTTTTTTTTAAGTTATGAGATTAAGGAGAGACTTGTCGCATTCGAAAGCTAATTTAATGGCCCATCCTTTTATGGGTATAGAGATGAAAACTTTGGGGTATTACAATATCTCCCACTTGGGATTTTTTATCCTCGAATGAAACTAACTAAACTGAGAGGCTAGGGGAAAGCTAAAATTTTGCACTAAACACTTACAAGTTGAATCATGAACCGACGTCTGAATTTATGACTAATGTATGAATTGAACTTATGAATGCATGATATGACATGAAGATGTATAGATAGTTGAGATAGCAGTGAAATAATTAATTAATTCAGGGAAACTATTACTTCAATCTAGAACTAGGTTCGAAGAGAAGAGACTTGGTCATCATATATGCTTTTGTTTCCTAAATAGCTTCCTCAAATGATTGATCCCTCCACAAAACCTTTACTAAAGCGACCTTTTTATTCCTCGTCCTACGAATCTGACGTTCATGGATCTCAACTGGGACCTCTCCATAAGGGAGGATATTTTCCACGCTAATCATTTATATAGGTATTACTGATGTTGGGTCACCAATGCACTTCTTTAACAAGGAAACACAAAAAACTGGATGTACTGATACCAACTCTACGGGAAACTCCAAGTCATAGGCTGCCTCCCCATACTGTTTAAAAATATTATAGGGACCAACATAATGGGGATCAATCTTTCTTTTCTTACCAAATATCTTTACCTCTTTCATGAGTGAAATTTTTAAGTAAACAAAATCACCAATATCAAACTCAAGCTCCCTCCTCCTCCATACATCTACATAGGATTTCTGACGGGTTTGGTCTATTTTAAGACTTTCTCTAAACACTTAAACCTTCTCCATCACCTTATGAACTAAATCTAGCCCTATCAATACAGCTTCAAAAACCGTAAACCAACTACTATGAGATCTACACCTACTACCATAAAGTGCCTCAAATGGGGCAATTTGAGTACTGAAGTGGTAGTTGCTATTGTAAGTAAACTCGATCAAAGGCAAGTGATCATCCCAACTACCCTTGAAATAAATTACATAAGCTCTCAACATGTCCTCTAAAGTCTGAATGGTCCTCTCTACTTGACCATCTGTCTATGGGTGAAAAGTTGTACTAAGATAAACTTGGGTACCAAGACCCTTCTGAAAAGCATTCCAAATTAAAAAGATAAACTGTGTACCTCCATCTAAACTAATGTCCAAAAGGACTCTATGCAATTTCACCAACTCCCTAATATAGAGTCTAGCATAATCATTGGCTGAATCTAAAGTATTTACTGGCAAGAAATAAGTTGACTTAGTCATTCGATCCACAACAACCAAAATAGAATCATGTTGACGATGAGTATGAGGCAACCCTATGATTAAGTCCATATTAACCACTTCCCACTTCCAGGTGGGGATGATGGATTCCGAAAGCATACCACTAGTCCTCTAGAACTTAACATTAACCTTTTAGAAATTTGGATATTTAGCCACAAATTCCTCAATGTCCTTCTTCATATCATTCCACCAATAAAGTTCCTACAAATTGTAGTACATCTTAATGGCTCCTTTGTGAAAAGAATATCGTGAACCATGAACCTCTGCTAACATCCGCTGCCTCAAATAATCCATATTCAGAACACATAATCTTCCCTAACAGCAAGGAACTCCATCTCTCTCTTGGAAGAAAATCTCAACCTTCTTATCTCGCACTGCCTCTTTTAACTTAAGAAAAATAGGATCACTATTTTGCTTTTCCTTTACCTCAGCAACCAAGGAAGATTCCGAACCATTATGAACCTATACACTACCTTCGACCAAATCAACCAACCAAACTCCCAACCTAGCAAGTTGATGAACCTCACAAACTAGATCATTCTTTCATCCTCGACATGAACAACACTTCCCATAGATAATCTGCTAAGGGCATCATCAATAATATTGGCCTTACTCTATTGATACAACACACTCATATCATAGATTTTTAACAATTCTAGCCACCTTTGATAGAGATTTAGGTATTTTTGAGTAAACATATATAGTAAACTCCTTTGATTAGTGAACACATCAATATGACCCCCATAAGGGTAATGCCTCCAAATCATTAAGGCAAACACAACTGCTGCTAACTCAAGGTCATGAGTCGGGTAGTTCTTCTTATAAGGTTTGAGCTATATAGAGGCATATTCTATCACCTTGCCTCAGTGTATCAACACACAACCAAGACCAACTTTAGAAGCATTACAATACACCACAAAACCATCTGAAACTTCTAATAGAGTCAAAATTGGGTATAGGTGAGTCGAGTCTTTAATTCCTAAAAACTCATCTCATAAGAGTTTGACCACTCGAATTTAACCTTTTTTTGAGTCAAACTAGAAATGGGCGAGGAAATATGGGAAAACCCTTTAATAAACCATCTATAATAACCAGCTAAACCTAACAAACTCCTAAAATATAATAGAGAGATGGGTTAAGCCCATTCCTTACTACTTCAGTCTTTTGAAGATAAACTCAAATGCCTTAACCAAAAATAATGCGACCAGGGAAAGCTCTTGATTTTAACTAAAATTCACACTTATTTAACTTAGCAAATGACTGATGATCTTTGAGAGTCAGCAAATCAATTTGTAAATGGTCCGTGTGCTCACCCTCATTACAAGAATAGACGAGAATGTCATCTATGAAGACTATAATGAACATGTCCAAGTATTTCTTAAACATTCTGTTCATCAGATTGCATTTGAAATGTCATATTCTCTAACTCTGAGTTGATGATAGCCTTTTCTAAGGTCTATCTTAGAAAAATAATCTACACTCCAAAGTTTGTTGAACAAGTCATTTATTCTGGGGATGGGATACTTATTTTTTATTATGACTTTGTTCAACTGGGAGAGAATATCTTTTTTGTGCACGGAGAAAACTGGACCATTCCATGGAGAGACACTAGGTCTTATGAAACCCTTATATAGGAGATCTTTCAATTATTCTTTTAATTCCTTAAGATCAACTGGAGCCATTCTATAAGGTGGAATTTAAATAGGCTGGGTATCTGGAAGGATATCTATTCCAAAGTCAATTTCTCTCTCAAACGAAACTCTGGACAGATAATCAGGAAATACTTTTGAAAACTAATTCACTACTGGAACTAACTCAAGACTCAGGATCTCAACACTTGAGTCCTTGAATCGAACAAGATTATAAATGCACCCTTTGGAATTCATTTTAATCACAATAAGGAAGGAGACAAACTGACCTATAGGCACCGAGGTGCTACCCCTTCATTCTACAACAGATCATTAGGAAACTAAAACTGGACTACTCTATTTCTATAAATTGAGGCATAGCAAAAGTGGAGTCAATCTATACCAAGAATAAAATCAAAGTCGGTCATCTCTAACTCTAGAAGATTGACTAAGTTGAATTTTTGGGATACTGTGACTGGGAAATTTCTGTACACAATCTGTCTATAATAGAACTACCGAGTGGAGTAGAAACTAAAAAAGGGTTGCTAGGATTTTGGGACTGATGCCAAAATCTACTGCTATATAAGGATTCACAAAAGAAAGTATGTCTCCGAGATATAACAATGCATACACATAAAGGTTAAAGACTTGCAATGTACCAGTAACCATATTAGAAGAACCCTCTTAATATTTCTAAGTCTAAAGGGCATAAAGTTAATTCGAACACTATCTACTAGTTGCACTACAAGTGGCACACTATTGAGTTGGGCGACCTGCTGAAACTTGTTAGGAGTTAGTCTGTCCCTGTTGACGACCATTTATACCCTACCATATACCCGTTGGACAATCTTTTATTCAGTGTCCTAATTTTCCATACCTAAAATATACATCACTGCCAGCCATGCACTCACCCTTATGGTTTTTACCATATCTTTCGTAAATAGGGTTGGTACAACCATTATTCATGCTCCTCTAAGAATTAGATCCTGGTGCTTTATCACTAGCATCCTTTCTAAACTTAGGCTCTAGAGCACTAGCAAATAATGGTGCTAGTGTTGTAGATTTTGGGTTGAATTGAGAATGATTTCCACCCTCTGATCTTAGAGAAATTGAAACTTTTAGTCTATCCATTTTATTTTTGCTTTTCTTCTCCTTGATCTTCTCTTCCTTAATATGATGAGCATAAACCATCAATCTATAAAGATCTATCTCCTTAATCAACATAGTTATTGTACATTTCTTAACCACATCCTCATAAACACCAGATACAAACTTGCTTATTCGGGCCCTAGAATAAGCCATCATATTTGGAGCATACCTCGCCAATAAAGTAAACTTGAGTGAATAATCCTTAACACTCAAGGTGACCTACTTCAAGTTGTGAAATTTTGCACATTGGATTCCCTCAACTTAAGTAGGAATAACCTATCCATAAAAGCTATAGCAAACTCATCCCACTTTATAGGCCCTACATCAGTACCTCATTCTCCTTCTAATTCTTAACCCAGGTGTAAGCCACCCCATGATCTCAGTCACCTTATTTACACTATCTAAAAATTCTTAAGGATCCTCCTCAGACTTGGATCTATAGAACACCAAGGGATTCATCCGAGTGATGTCCTAGATCCTAGTTGTTGCCATATTTAGTACTGGGATAGTAGGGGAAATAAATTATTAATTATTGTGAGCGACCATATATTGGGCTAATGCTGTAAATTCAGCCTTGAATTCAGTATGGGAGACCTTCTCATTTAGAGGGTCTTCTTGAACTGGAGGTGGTGCTGGTTGGTCCCCATTCCTATTTTTATTAGCCTTTTTGGGAGGAATTATTTTTAAACAGGTAGAGTAAGAGTTAGCATAAGAAGTTTAATAGAGATTATGCTTCATCAAATGATAAGAATATTGAAAGAAGTGAGACTTTCCTAAAATATTTTATAGCCTTTGTCCCATAAGTGTGGTGTGCTTCACACCCATGAAGAAGACTCTACTTAATACTACTTTTAGACACCCTAGGACACTTTGAACCTTGTGCTTTGATACCAAGTTTGTCACGACTCAAGACCACCCCCTAGTCGTAACATAGTGTTTAGAGTTATAAGTGATCCTAAGATAATCCATGGCCTGGCATAGGACAATAATTATTGAAAGATAATAGCATATTTGGTGGAAGATGAAATAAAAATAACTGATGAAATTATAATGATGAAATACAGGACATTATCCAAAGATAGAAATAAGCACATCTGACTCAAACTAGTACTAAAAATTTAAACATCTGTCTGACTGTCTAAAAGCCTCTAAATCATGGTGAGTTATTGTGAAAAACCCCTAACTAACTTTGAATAACCAAGATAAATAAGGAATTAAAAATAAATAACTAATAACTAGTCCTTGACCGAAGAGGACTCACCAAGACTGTAGTTGAGTGGCATGTGGATGTGCCAAAAGTAGTCCAAGTATTGATCATATGAACCTATATTATGAGATAATATAGTACAAAGAAGTATGTACTCAATACTTTGAATGTACTAGGTATGCGAGATGGGAAGCTAACTAGTATATATAAACTGAACATGAATACATGAACATATAAACTAAATGCAAGACCAACAATAAACATGTGCTGGATAAACTGAATAATGCACACTTGATCAAGAAAACCTGGATTGAACATAAACTAAAAGCTGAACTGAGTACTATGGGAGATAACAATAATTGACATACATGACCTAAGCAAATTAGGTCCAACCTATAACCCCAGTTTAAAGGGTGTCAATACCTTACCAAGGGTACCAATACTGGCTGTCATGGATCCATAAAATTGATGTCCCGAAGGACCAGGATGTCATGCCTCTACTGATGAGGAATTCCTTATAACCTATGGTGGCACCATAGTTTAGAAATTTAGGACTGCTACTAATCATCTCATGCCTAACTGACGGAGGAGTCATCATTCCTGCATTCTTGATGCTAAGTATTACTCCCAACTAAATGAGACTGAAGCATAAACTAAAACATGAACTGGTAACTAGTATGCTCAATTCATGGCATTCTTAAAATAATAATGCATGTATAACCTAGAATGCTTAAGAACCTATAAACTGATGTATCTTTAAACTCCTAGGTATTGCGTATTCATAACCCCCCGATTCTGACCAACTTAATTGAAGATGATAACAATAATAGAGCATGATAAGGAGATTTCACAATTTAAAGCCAATAAACTCAACAACTTGTCATGATCGGGAAATTCATGATTTTTAACATGGGGAATCACTTATCTCGGGGAAAACACATATTTATGATTTGATTACACACATAAACTGATGAGAGCAAGGAAACTCATATTTGACGTGGAATCCAATTCAAGGGAAAGGGAATTTTGCTTGAGAATTTAAGAGTTCTTGGGAATCAATGGGTAAAAGGGACCCACTGATAAAATCCCACATACCCAAAGGTAAATTTCTTGGAGAATTCCTTGAAATTGAGCTTGAACTTGAGAAAGGATAGCTTGCTTTGGAGAAGAAGAGAATTGCTTTCTTTTTTGTTAAGTCTAATTATTTTGGGATTTATGAGGTGTTAGGGTAAGTTAATCCCTCAATAACCGATGTATGAGTGCCCAAACAATGTGGGTTTGGGGTTAAAATGGATGGGAATTTACCAAAAAGCATGTAAAGATTTTTGGTTCTAGTCATCATGACTCACCCAACGACTTATTATGACTGTCATGAGTCATAGTATGAGTTGTGACCTGAGGTACTGAGTTCTGGGACCTTTATGTTGTTATCATGACTCCCCCTCCTAATGACTCAATAGGTCAAATCACCATTCATTAGAGGTAGTAATGGTTTGAGACTAGATTTTTGGTTTTCTTTCTATTGTGACAACATATCCTTTCTAATGACTCATTGTCATTGTTAATAGGTCCTAGGGTAGGGTCATTATCATTAGGCTGAAATTTTGGGGTCCTGCTGTTATGGAAACAACTAGTTACACTGGTAATAGGTTATTTCCTGAGATGTTGTCACTGGCAGTTGGCAAACTCTCAAGAAAGTTTTTATAGCTTCTTATCACGTTATGGGATTAAGGTGAGACTTGTGGCATTGGAAAGATAATTTAATTGTGTATCCTTTTATGGGTCTAGATATGAAATCTTTAGGGTATTATAGGCACACTAACTTTTCTATCTATCTTTGAGAGGCTATAAGATATCTTTAAAAAAAATTCTATGTTTCCAATTCTGTATATGGGTTATTCATACCTTTTGTTCTAAGTTGTGTTCCATTATTTTCTGAGAATATAGTGAGGACTAGTTCCAAAGAAGTTAGGGGTGTAAATCTAGCACCTGAGGATGGACCCCAAATTAGAGGGCAAGGATGGAGGAAGGGCATGAGGAGATACCCCGATCAGAGGTAGCATTTGGGGATCTCCCTGAGCCTAAGGTAGAGCGTGCATGAGATTTAAGGTCAGCTCGGGTCCCACAAGGTTTAGTTACTACCCTTACTCTGAAAGCTTTGTTGATTTAGCTATTGACTCATTTTGATGGAGTTCTATTGAGTGCACCTTGTGTTTCTCCAATTCCAAATATAGTACCACCATTAGTGCCAACATCTGCTTATGGTATTCCTCTAATGTGAGTGTAGTTTTTCCATCTGTAATGATATCTATTTATGATATTCCTTAGAGTTTAAGTGGTGTTCCATCTTTTGTGCCAGTATCTAATCATGGTATTCCTAGTTTAGTGGTATATTTTTCAATTGTAGTACCCCCTTGTATGGATTCCCTACCTGCCAGACTTACTATTCCTCTAGTTGCTTTAGGTACAATTGTATATTTTTATGATCAAATAAAGTTTGAAAAGTTTATTTTCTCTAGACCAACCAAATTTAGTGGTGTTATTTGCGAGGATACCAGTGAGTCCTTAATTGATTGCCTTCTAAGAGAAGTTGCATAATCTTGGATCCCTTATTTCCCATAGAGTTGTTGATACTATCTACTAGTTTATGGATGTGTCTAGGGATTGGTGATGGTCGTATGCAAGTTGTAGACCTTTGGATTCACCTACTATGACTTGGACTAAATTTTCTGAGGCTTTCTTGGAGAGGTTTGAGCCAAATAGTTTGAGGGACCAGATAGATGGTGAGTTTTATCATTTGGAGTAAGGCTTTATGGCTATTTCTAAGTATGAGGCTCATTTTCACACCTTATCTAGGTATTTAGTGATAGACATTATGTGCTATGATTTCATAGCACTTTCGATGCGTAAAACTACAAAAATATGTTATTACTTAGGCCATTTTGTTAGATATTATGTGTTTTGTGTTGTGTTTTGTAGGACATCAAATTTTGGGAGCTAAACTAAATAAACAGAGTGGAAATTAAAGTTTTGGACTACCTATTTGGGCACCATGGCCCGTAGGTACTACCTACGTTGCATAGGTGCCAGAATATATGTCAGGGAGCTGAGAAACAAAGATTCAAAAGCTAAAAAATTAGGCCCTGCTACCTACGAAGGGCACCAATGGCCTGTAGGTTCTACCTACTGGATGTAGGTGACATAGGTACCATAAGACTGCATTTCAGAGAATAAGAAGCTGAAAAATTGGTTTACTACCTATGGTGGGCCACCTACATCCCATTGTATGCCATGGTTTCATAGCACTTACGATGCTTAAACTTATAGAATATGCATATGCTTTAGGCTCTTTTATGGGATTTGATGTATTTTGAGAGTGATGTTGTAGGAAACTAGGTGTTGGAAGCTAACTTGAAGAAAATAGAATGAAAAGATAAAAAAGGACTACCTTCTAAGACACTTATGGCCCGTAGGTACCACCTACAGCCCATAGGTACCACCTATGGCCCATAGGTACCACCTATGGGGTATAGGTGGGTTCGTAGATGTCAGAGAATGAAATTCTTGAGACAAATTTTTTGTGACCACCTACGACCCCCCACCTAAGAGGCATAGGCGCCACCTTGGACTAGTAGGTGGGTCCGTAGGTAGCCACCTATGCAATTTTCCTATATCATTTTGAAGATGTTTCTTAGGATTTCTATGTAACCTAACCTACTCCTATGATGTTTTTAGTCATTTTTATGTACGTTTAGTTAGGTTTTCCTCTTTTTTTTTTAGGATTTGAATTCAACGATTTCCTTGTAATCTATAAATATCCTTTAGACATTATTAAGTTTACATATCCAGAGACAGGCCCTTTAGGGCTAAGTTTACATCATTCATAAACATTTTTTGATTCTAAGATTGACTTGTGATCTTATTGTTGTTGGTTTGTTTTTGGTTTGTTCTTCAATTTGAGACTTTTGATTTTCTTCTTTCATTATTGTGAGATTGATTCTATGATTTTTCTATGAATTCCATGAATGATCTCATAACTATGAATGGCTAATTCCCTTAGTTAGGTTTGTTAGAACCCTAGTAGATCAATGAAGTAGAAGAATTGCTGAGTCATTTAGATAAATATTCTTGGATGTAGTGTGTTTTTTTAATTGGATCATCTTATTAACGGGTGGATACATTAGGATCTCTCCGTATTCACGACAATCCTGACCGAGAGGTAGCAACTGGGAAAAAGAGATCACAATAGTGATTTGGAGTTAATTGCTGAAATTAGCTTAGCTGCACTATCTACTTAAGATGATTATCATTAATTTATAACATAAGACTCAAAATTTAATAGTTAAACTAGGATCCAAGATAAGGGTTAGTAAGTCAATATCCTGAGACTCAAAAGGTAAAGGGTGAAATCTGTCCATGAGTCCATAAGATAGTTGATGGTACATAACTTATCAAATTTTGCAGGCAAGGTATTAGAATAGTTTGACAGTGCACGGTAAATTGATGGAGTTAGAATCTATACGGAACACAAGCCTAGTGTTCGTTTTAGAGTGATTACAACCTCAAGCATCTAATTATTGTTACTTCTTGCTAGTTACTACAAATCCCTTTTTTACTTTTCCATACTGCCTGGTGATTTCATCAAGTTTGAGAAGGATTTTTGATGTATTCCATGTGGGATCGACCCCAACCTAGTTGGGTTACTATATTTTAATAGCGACTGCCTTATCCTTCAACTAGAGTTGTAGTTTGGGCGATATTAAAACTTTGGCAGCATTGTCGGGGAATACAGTTGTAGATTAACTGATTGGAGTTGGTGAGTTTTTTAGGTTTTTCTTTTCTATTCTTCTTCAGGCATACTCTAGATTATGACTACTCTTCCTGATATGACCACTTGGCCAGAGAAAGTATGGAGTAATGAAGAATTCTTTATTATTGATCCCTATACTTTTGAAATGGTGTGTTATTGCAAAAGTGTGGAAGATATAGTGTGTGAACACAAGGATAGCCTGATTGAAACATTGACACACCTTGCGAACAACAATCATGAACTTAGTCAAAAGGTTGATAGGTTTGGCTTTTATAATCACTATTTACATGTAGATTGAATGTAAAAGTTGTTGTATGTAACACCCAAAAACTTAGTTATGGGTGTTGTGAGACTAAAATTTTTTGGAAAGCCATCTTGAGGAGCAGAAATTGGAGGAGTCAACAACTGCTTATACTCTTATGGATAGTGCTACTATTAAGAAGAGCATACTAGAGTTATGTGGGAATGTGAATAAGACTCCAATTCCTAAGTTGGGGAGTATCGAACCTCATTCGAAGCATTTTTCCACATTATATTTGGATAGTAAGATATTGATCAAGCCATCCGAGCCCAAAGAAAAGTGCAAGAAAAAGGAAACATATGTCTATTTTCTTGAATTTGTTGAGCCAGAAACAAAGAATTACATTCCTCATGTAAGGGCCAAGAAGTATATCATGCCTCATCTATTGCTTGGGTCATTTTCTTATACCATCACCCCTTAATCATAATGGGAAACTATAAAAACAATTAGAGGTAAAATTCATAAGTTCAAAGTGGAAAGAGAAAACTAGAGGCCAACTTTTAGCCTACCTTGATGAAGTTTGAATAATCAAGGTACCCATGGGCTTGTTGAAGTTTGAGTAACCAACATATCCATGTCATGTCATGACATTAAAATAGGCATTGCTTAGGAGGCAACCTAAGGTATTTTGTTTCTTTGTACGTGTTCGTGTGATTGACGTCAGATATGTGTATCGATTGGCCACAAGTATGTTTCTAACTCTCTTGATTTGCAGTGACCTAATGCATTAGGAACAAGTCATGTCTTAAGTTGAGGTTGGGGTTAATTGTGGGTCTTGATGCCCTCTTGGGGTTTTTGTTGTCGTGCCTTTTTCCCTAGAGTCTTATCTTCAGTAGAGCCATTATGTTTAGGCGTATTGTGTTTTGTTTCATATTGTTTTGTATTTAACTAAAAGAATAAAAGGCATTTGATATAATGTGTTGACAATTCACACCCCTCCAAAAAAAATATTTTAGAACTAAGTGATATGTATATATGTGAGACCATTATGGATCTTGTTATGGCATTAGGATTAGGGACATAATAAGAATTGCTAAACTTGTGCTTCATAGATACGCTCAGTCTATTTTAAAGTATTGAACTTGGAGGGGGTGGTGTGTTTTTCACCTAAATTTGAGATTGACTACTATGGGTATCTTGGGTTTCTCTTGGATAAGCATCATCATATTATTTTGTTATGTTTTATTGCCTGAGGACATACAACATTCTAAGTTGAGGGTCTTGATGTTCCATGGTTTCATGGCACTTACGATGCTTAAACTTGGAGAATAAGCATGTGCTTAAGGAAATTTAGTGGGATTTGATGTGTTTTAGGAGGATTTTGCAGGAAACTAGTGTTGGAAGCTAACTGGAAGAAAACGGATTGAAAGAAAAAAATGACTACCTACTAAGGCACCTACGGCCCGTTGGTACCACTTGCGGGGCATAGGTGGGTCGGTAGGTGTCAGAGAATGAAATTCTAGAGGCATAGTTAGTGACCACCTACAACCCCCCACCTAAGGGGCGTAAGTGCCACCTACGACCCATAGGTGAGTTGGTAGGTGGCAACCAACGCAATTTTCCTGGATTGTTTTGAAGTTGTTTTTTACGATTTCCATGTAACCTAAACCTACTCCTATGATATTTTTAGTCATTATTATATACGTTTAGTTAAGTTTTCCTCTTTCGTTTAGGATTTAAATTTTAGGGTTTCCTTTTAATCTACAAATACCTTTTAGACATTATTTAGTTTTCATATCTAGAGATAGGAGGTGCTTTTGGGGCTAAGTTTACATCATTCACAAACATATTTTGATTCTAAGATTGTAATACCCCGAGCCTGGTGCTCGAAATTCTACACAGTTCTCATGACCCCGAAGGACCACAAACTAACCCATGACTAATATCTGTACCTGTACACTGCATTATATGACATAATAATGTGGAAACATACACTGAAAGGTCATAAGGTTCAATATTGAACATGATATGAATGATATAGCATCTGTGTGGGGTAATAGAATTCCATAAAACAAAACTAAACATACTGAAGTCTAAAACATGATAACCTAGAAAGCCTCTAACTGACTGAACTTCCTGAGTAAGGATTTGATGGGACATGTCCCCAATTAACTCCCACTGATAAACTAATAAATAAGATAATAAAGAATAATCATATCCTCGAAAGATAAGGACTCACTTCTAACTCTAACTGCTGAGACTGGAATCTACTGCTTCTCTGGAGCTCGTGCCACTGAACCTATGGTATAAGACACCATAGCGCAAATGCATCAGTACTTTAAATGTACTGGTATGCATGTGAGGTAGTCTAAATGTATAGGGTTCATATGCATAAACAATAATAATAATAGATTGACTATCATGAGAGTGAGAATACATGCATGAGACATAATAACTGACACTGTTACCTTGATAATATGATTACTGAATCTGAATATTGATAACATGACATACTGATAACTGATAAAATTGATAACATGATTACTGAATCTGAATACTAATAACATGACATACTGATAACTAATAAAACTGATAACATGACTGACTGTATCTAACAGCCCTGAATCTGATGGAACTAGCTGAGTTCTATACTGTATCTGAGTTGATTGTATCTGATAGTCCTAAAATCTGAAGAACTATCTAAGTTCTTGACTGATACTAATACTAAAACTGTGGGAAGTAGTCATCTAACTGACATGTCCCAAATGACGCATTATAGCTGAATTGGGGTCCAATCTGTACCCTAATTGGAAGAGTGTCAATACCGCTCCACTGGTAAGGACAATGTGTGAGTAAACCTAATATAATAGGTAACTCTAGTGAGAATGGTGGGAACCTCATATAGCAGGTTAAGACACCTCATCTACCCTAATATAACAAGCTATGATGTCTCAACCTATGCTGGCTACATAGTTCTAGAATGCAAGGATTTCTTCTAAGAACCACATCCTAATATAAGAGGTGAGTTCCCACCCTTGGATTTGCTTGGTGCTAATTTCTACTCCCATCTGAATAGACACTGAACATGATTTTCTTAAACTGAACATGGACTGAGTTACTGACTTTCGTTGACTGATTGAATACTACTGATATGTGACAACTGACTAAGTTCATGAGTTCATGGAGATTTCCTAAGTCTTAAAACTGTCTGAAGTCTAAGGATCATAGCTTGACTTAGAGTATCATTAAAACATGACATGGATCTAGGCACACAGCTAATATTTCAGGTACAAGTACCCCCAGCACTTGATAGAAGGGGACTAACAAAGCATGACTTTTTTGAATAAATAATAATCACCATAATGAATTTACTGAAGCATTACATCAAACATGTGATAGGCATAAGCTTGTACATACATGGGGATTTCATGACAACATGCTAGTTAGGCACTTTTCCTTCATTTAGGCATTAAATCAAACATATAGTAGGCATGGCACATGTAAACATCACTGTACAACAATTAAAACATCATGGTCACATTCTAATTTCATCATTCAAGGTTTTATTCATAGGTTTCCATGAATCTATATCTATAATAATTAAACCCATATAGAAATTATCACCCAACTTGGAGTAAAATTTAATTTCTCATTTATCAACAGGAACAAGAACAGCCCAATCATGAAATCATAAAGAAAATCCATACCTTGAAGTTGGAAAATGGATTCTTAAACTTCATGGATGAAAGGAGTCCATGAATGAATACTATGCATACCTGGGTTGAGTTTCTTGAATTATTTGAACTTGAAGAATTTGAATCTCTTAGTTCTTGAAGAAGATTTGAATTTTTTTCTTGGAGATTAATGTTAGAGATAAAACCATAATTTTTTTGTTTTGAAAGAATGATGAACAAATTAAGCTAAGGTAGGATATAATTGGGTATATAAATAGGTGGTAAAAGACCAAAAATACCCTTTTAAAACGCCTTTAATTTGCCGCAACGATGGGTGCGATGGTCCGTCGCTAGATTAACGGTCCGTCAGCCCTGACAGTCGCTTCTAGGGAGAATGGGGTCTCACTATTTTTTCTGAAAAGTCTTGGGTGATATTTCATGGCAAGTTTGACGGTCCGTCAACCTGCCCGTCAAACCTTATCCAGAAGGTGTGGCTTTACTGTTTCCCTTGCGATGGCCTGAGCGATGGTCCGTCGCTAGTCTAACATTCCGTCGGCCTGGGCCATCGCTTCTAGGTAGATCATAGTTGTCACTGCCTTGCTACGATGGTCGTGGGCGACAGTCCATCGCTAGTTCAATGGTCCGTCGGCCTCACCATCGCACCTGGGCGATTTTACTGCCTTCCGTCTTTTGGTCATAACTTTCTCATCCGATGTCAGATTTTGATGAAATTGGTATCGTTCGAAAGCTAATTCAATTTTACACATGAAAAAAAGTTAAAATCTAAAAAATACCACATGTACAAAAGTGGATTCATCTTTCAAAGGAAGCTTCCAATATTCTTAAGACGATTTCAATCTAGGGAAAAGTACGGGGTATTACAAAGATTGACTTGTTATATTGGGATCTTATTGTTCTTAGTTTGTTCTTCAATTTGAAACTTTGGGTTTTCTTATTTCATTATTGTGAGATAGATTCTATGAGTTTGTCTGTGAATTCCATGAATGATCTCATAACTATGAGGAGCGGCTAATTCACTTAACTAGGGTTGTGGGAATCCTGGCAGATCAACAAAGTAGAGGAAGTGCAAAGTCATTCTAGATAAAGATTTTTGCATGTATTATGGTTTTCTTAGATTTGATTGTCTTCTTAATGGGTGCACACATTATGATCTCATTTGTATTCACTATGATCTTGATCATGAGGTAACGATTGGGAAAAGGAGATCACAATAGTGATTTAGAGTTAAGTACCGAAATAAGGTTACCTACACTATCTACTTAAAAAGATTATCTTTCACCTAATAACTTGAGACTCAGAAGGTAATATTTAAACTAGGATCCAAGATAAGGGTTAATAAGGCGACATCCTGAGACTCAAAAGGTAAAGGGACAAATCTTTCAATGCGTCTACCAGACAATAGATGGTACATAACTTATCATATTTTTTAGGACAGGCATTGTAATATTCTGATAGTTCATAATAAATCTACAGAGTTAGAAGCTAGGGTGAACAGAAACCTAGTATTTGTCTTAGATTGATTACAACCTCAAACATCCAATTATTGTTACTTCTAGCTAGTTACTATAAATCCCCCTTTTATTTTTCTACACTGCCTAGTGATTTTAATAAGTTCAATAAGGATTTCTCACCCATTCCCAGTAAGGTTGACCCTAACCTAGTTGGGTTACTATATTTTGAATATCCTTCAATTGGAGGTGTTATTTGGGTAGCCGCCGACTAAAGTTTTCCACTTTTGCTTAGGATTTCACTTCTTTGGTTTTCATGTAATCTATAAATACTCTTTTGACATTTTTGTGTTAGTTTATGCTAATATATTCCCTTGGGGAAAATTTTGTACACTCTTATCATTTACAAACAAATATTTGATTCCAAGAGTTGATTTCGATCTTAGGATTGTAGTGTTCTTGATTTTGGTTGATTTATTGTTGTGTTCTTGATTTTGGTTGATTTATTGATCTGAGATTTTGGGTTTTCATCATAAAATATTGTGAGATTGATTTGATGCTTTCAATTATGAATTCTATTAATTTTGTCACGTCAATGAGTGGCTAAATTCCTTAGCTAGGGCTGTAGGAACCTTGGCTGAATAACAAAGTAGGGAAGTACAACATTGTTCCAAACCTATATTCTTGCATGTATTGTGATCATCCTCAGTTTAATAGATTTCTTAGTGGTTACAAACATTAAGAACCCGCCTATATTCACTACTTACTTCAAAAGAGAGGTAGAGAGTATGAAAATAAGATCATAATAGTAATTTGAAGTTAGTTATTAATAAGCTATTCATCTTCATTTACTTAAGATAATTATCTTCTCCTAATTAACTAGAGATTCAAAAGTTAATAGTTAATCTGAGATCTAGAATAAGGGTTTGTAAGGTGATACTCTGAAACTCAAAAGTTAAAGAGTGAAATTTACTAAGGCGTTCACAAGATGGTTAGGGATACATAACTTATTAGATTCTGCATGCAAGATAATGGATTAGTTTAATTGATCATGATAAATCTACGGAGTTGAGAAGCCAGGGGAAAAATATTCCTAGTGTTCGTTTAAGATTGATTATAACCAAAGCACTCCACATCTTGGTACTTTTCACTGATTACTTTTCTATTGATTTCAACAAGTTTGAGTGATAGTTCCATGTATTCCATGTGAGTTCGACCCTAACCTAGTTAGGTTACTATATTTTTCTTTGACTATTTTATACTTCTAAGGAGGTAAACTTTAGGCGACATAAAAATTTTGATGTTGTTGCTACGAAATATGGTTAGGAGTTATTGATTAGATTTTTTGAAGCTTTTCGGTTCTATTTTCTTATATATTACTACTCTTCTGGGTATTACATATTTACAATAGGAAGGGTGGAGTGATGATGACTCCTTATTTACCTTTTTGATATAGTGAATTATTGTAGGAGTGTGATAGATATGCTGTGGGAGCACAATGAGAGCATGCTAGAAAAATTGACACTCCTCACAATAGAAAAAAGAGGACTTCAGTCAAAAGGTTGATAGGTTTGATTTGGAGATTGCAGAAACCCTTGGGGGTTGCAGCACAAGTAAGGACCAGGTCCCTCAAAAATCAATCACTGGCAAAATACATGAAAATAACCAGGAAGTAGGAAATAATGCAGGAATAGTAAAGACATCTAAATTTTTACGTAAAAACCCAGGAAGTGAAAAATCATAGCTTGCCTTCACAAGAACGTCGAAATTCACTATAATCTAACTCTTAATTACACTTTCACTTAACCTAACTCTAGGTTCATTTTTCTAGTAGTAACTCTACTACAAGCTCATCATGGTAACTCTACCAAGCACTCTCTCTACTGATTAGCTGTAATCAGTGTCAAACTTAGGTAACTCTACCTAAGCAACATTCTCAAAAAGAAGACACTACTCTAATAGCACAATTAGTTCAGTTAAAAATTAGCACTCAAGAACACTCAATCACTCTTTAAGCATACTAAAAGTATAAGAACATGAGAAATCTTGAAATAAAGTTTTTGCTACCTCTCTCTTCTTTTCAATATTGAAAAAACTATTTTATGAAGGGGCGTCTCTTCCCTTTTATACCTGAGTGATGATTAGGGCTGAAAGATCATTGGACCTGCTATCCAAGTCAGCACAAAATAATACCTTCAAGTTTGTTAACAAAAGGACCAAACTGTGCAGTTGATGCTTGCCAGCTGTATTGTACCTTGCACGTCCAAGGACCTGGTCCCTTGCATTTTATCTATGCATCATCAAAACTACATATATCACTTTTCCCACTTTTTGATAATAACAAACCAAAAAATATAATTTGAGCATAAGTGCACATTCATCACTTTAATCAGTGTGATTAGCACCTGAGGATAAATGTTTCCCCTATTATTATGCTTCCTCCATCATCATGCAGCACAGGGGCTTGGTCCCTTGTTGTCATTTGCAGTAACACTCTTTTTCCCCTATCATTGTGCCTTATCATTATCTTAGCACATCACTTATTTCCCCCTATCAACATCTACCTTTATTTTGTGTATTTTCACATTTACCCCTATCAACATGACTTCTTTCATTTATCTATTCAACACTTACTAGTATACCATTAAAATCTGCAGTGCCAGGTCATCTGCATCAATTGCACCTAGTACCTGGTCCCTACTACATGAACTCAATGTTACCTCTTTTGGCATCATTGAAAAGGATTAATAGTAAACCAAGAGAAAAATAAGTTAAAATTAGTTAACTCATGGACATTGGGGCAAACTAACATGAAGAATAGCTTTGTAATATAAGGAAAATAATTGTAACACACAAAGTAAAGATTCAATCATTCATAATAGTCAGCCCTCGTACAATAAGCTAAAATAATAACCATAAAAATTACTGTCTTTAAAATCCATTATGAGAACAAGAATATGGAACTGACACACGGTTGATAAAGGAATGAGAATAATTGGTTTTGAGTAGAGGGATGCTGAGGGGAAAGAGTATTAATTAGGAAATTCATTTTATGCACTTTGTATAGTATGGAAATCCAACAACTATTTGGTAAGAACCTTCACTACATCATTAAATTATTGAATTTCACTAGTTAGATCTACCACTTTCATTTTGAGCTCTGCACTTTTTGCTTCTCTTGGTACTACTGCTCATTTTCTAACCACAGTTGTTTTGTTCTCGAGACCAAGTCCCTCAAAATTGTTCCTTTTCTTGACAGCTTTGTGTTTCTCCCTATTTTGGGCATAGATAACAGACTTTTACTCAGAGGACCTGGTCCTCCCAGTATCATGAATTTTTTTTTCTTTTGTTATCACAATAACTTTCAAATTCCTGTTCGCCTCACCTTTAATATTCAAAACTTTAATATTTTTCTTTTTTCTTTACTGTATCAGTTTTCTTAACCCTTCTTCTTTTCATGGTTGAAGTCTTGAAGTCTTGTTCTTCTTCATGATAAATTTGCATCATTTTCCTTTTTCCTCTACTTTTCAAGGGGTGGTAACAATGAGTTTTCTCCTCTGTTTGATTCATCAGTAACACCTCAATTTGAATCCTCTATCTTGAATAAATGAGCACATTTTTATTCAGTTAATAAAGGTTCAATCTAAAGCTAATTCATTTAGAGATTTCAAATTTTTGTAAAGATGACTCGGTGGGTGGGAGATTAAATGGGAACGGATGGGTTTAAAGAGGTAAGTCAATTTTGAACAATAGGTTAAATTTGAGGAAAAAATGAGTAATGATTTATTATGGTAGTTCAGTACAGTGTTAGTTTTCAATAAAAGAGGTCACTTTTGAAATGACAAGTTTGAACTACTAGGTGTGACCCTAAATTTTGTAAAAGGAAATTGATTGTTTTTGTAGAGGAAGCACCATACAAGGCCTATTTAGATAGCATTTTATGATCGTTATTAGAGCATCATGTATAGGTACAAACCTGAGAGATAGGACCAGGTCCCTACTTTTCTTTGAGTGAATATTCAAATTTGTGCACGTCACATTTGTCCACTTCATAAGTTGTTCCCATGGGTGCATACCTGCAAGGGTATAGTTCTGAGATAGACCAAAATGCATCTACCTTATCAAGGATACTTGTTTCCTAATCATAACTAATTTTACGTGGAAACACAAAGTCACAAGATAGGTCCAATCAATTAGATCAATCAGCTTCAATCTTTCTTCCGTTGCACACCCTTTTTGTTTCACGGCTATTCTTAATATAGGTCTAAGGACAAGGTCTCTGAAAGTTTTATCATGACCTTCTCTTCTTGATCTTAGTCCTAAGCTAGGATCATTGACTGGAATTTTGCGTCATTACCATTCTTATATGCATCCTCCAACCTTTTTCTCATTATTTTTACCATCATCAAACCCTTTTTTAAAAAAAAAAGAATCACAGTTTCCTACTTGTCATGGGGATCTTCCGCTACACTTTACCATGGATCAGGTATTTTGACATCTGCTATTTCACTTGAGACACTTCCATCTTGAAGTTTCTTAAGAAAGAGAGAATACAATCAGGCTTTAAAGATTGAGCTAGTTGATTACTCATTTTTAATGATCATTCTTGACTTCAATTCTCTCCACCCACTTGAATTTGAGTTCCCAATAGGAAGACAAAGGTTTGATCAAATCCTTTTTGGCCCATCTAGGTAGAGATTTCCTTTTCACAATTATCTGAGTCTTGAGATCCTTAGAATGTACATTCTCTTGTTGAGTTTATTTGGAACCATTAATTCTAACTCTAATCCAACTCTGACAATCTTTCTTTGTGTGACCATCTCTTTCTTAATAAGTGCATAGAGGCTTGTGAACCTTATTCTTAGCATTATAAGAAACCCTTCATTGATACCCATGAAGTTGGGTTCTTTCTTGAAAACCAAGACCATTCACATTGTTAGCTCCTTAATTAGTCAAGTTAGAAAGGATCTGAGAGGATGAAGTCCATTGTAGGGATTTTTTAAGTTCCTTCTTTAAATGGACCAGGTCCCTTTCTTACTCTTTATTCTTCTGAAATGCAGTCATGAGAAGCCATTGATTATCCTTTAGTTTTTATTCAAGATAAACCTGAAAATTTGTGACTTCCTTCTTCCATTTACATTTAGAAACATCTTCTTTCTCTAGTTGATTTACCAAACTCATATTTTCAAGTTTCATCTTAGTAACTTGTTGCTCAGTTTCTGAAATTTGGATATTCAAAGCTATCAGCTCAAGCTCCTGATCTTCTATTTTTTCTTCTAGAGAATTGTCTTTCTCTTTATAATAGGCACTATTATCTTTTTCCAGTTGATTTACTAAGCTTAAATTTTCAAATTTTAACTAAGTAACTTGCTCTTCAGTTTTAGATTTTTGGAGAGTTAGAGTAATTAACTTAAGCTCTTGACTTTCCACCTTTTTTTCCAAGGTATATTTTTCATTATTCATTTTACACATAGAATCAATCAACGCATTTGCAATATTTTTTATTTTTTTGGCAGAGTAATTCTCTAAGTTTTCTTTAATGTCAGAGAGTGTTACCTCATCTTCTTCTTTATCTTTAATATGCGATATAAAAGAAAATAAGGTATCAAAGTTCATTTTCACATCCTCTCCTACAAGAATTGAAACATCTGTAGATGTCTCAGTTTTATCTAATTCACTAAAGGAATTACCCTAACCAGCTAAAGCTTGTTTAATTGCAAAATCAGTTATAACCTGTCTTCTTAATTTTATAGGGACCTGGTCCCTATTTCTTCCATTTTCACCTCCAGTGTTGAGGAAATCCTGGTACTCTTATTGTGCATTGGAAAATCCTTGATAAAATGCTTGGGACTTCCATATTTGTGACATACCTCAACATTGATTCCCTTGTTGCTACTGCTTTTTCTTCTTTAGAACTAACCACTTCTTTTCATTGCTCTAATAATTTTATATGCAAAATAGGCAACATCATTCTCTTATTTACTTGAGTCATGCTTTGAAGACTTCAGTGCCAGAGATCTTTCCTTTTTGAATTCCTTCTTCTCTATCTCTTATTTCTTCTTGAGCTCATGAGTCTTTAGAAATCCAATCAGTTCATCAATGGTGAGGGTATTTTGATTTCTTATCTCAGTTATATCATCTACTTTTCTCTCCCAAGACTTTGAAAGGACACCAATAATCTTTCTCACTTATTTATATAATGGAATAACTTTCCCTAAGTACTATATCTTATTTGTTATGAAAGTAAATCTTGTATGCATTTCTTGTATTATCTCTCCATCTTTCATAGTGAAGGTTTCATACTATACTATCAACATGTCAACCTTAGAATTCTTCACATTTGTATTTCCCTCATGATCAGTCCTTAATCAATCCCAAATCTCTTTAGCATTTTCATAAGCTGAGATACTATTGTATTCATCAGGACCTATGCCACATACTAATGTTTCTGGTCCTTATAATTCTTTTGAATCTTCTTTTTGTCTTTATCATTGCACTCCCTCCCGCTTTAGACAACCATTCTTGAAACATCCCTGACTTTGAATTCTTTTAAAGTAACATAAGGACCATCAAGAATGATGTCCATCAGTTCACTATCCTTAACCAGGATGAAGTCAAACATCCTAGTTTTCCACCACCCATAGTCTACTTGTAGATTACCCTTCTTCTAGATTAGGTGGAGAAGCCATTCTAATAAATACACTCTAGGAGTGAACCTTTTAGAATGACCTGGCTCTGATACCAAATATAGAAACCCTTAGAGGTTGCACCACAACGTAAGGGACCACGTCCCTCAAAAATCAATCAGAGAAAAAATACACTAAAATACCATGAAGTAGGAAATAGTGTAGGAAGAGTAAAGACCCAAGAATTTTTATATCAAAAACCAGGAAAGGAAAAAACACGTCTTTCCCTCATAACTACCTCCAAATCCACTATAATCCAACTCTTGATTACAATTTTCACTAAACCTAACTCTAGATTCCTTTCAGTAGTAGTAACTCTACTACAAGATCATCTTGGTAACTCTACCAAGGACCCTATCTACTGATTAGCTCTAATTAATGTCAAACTTAGGCAACTCTACCTAAGCAACTCTCTTAACAAGAAGACACTACTCTAATAGCATGATTAGTTCAGTTAAAAATAAGCACTTAAGAATACTCACTCACTCTTTAAGCATACTACAAAGATAAGAACATGATCAATCTTGAAATAGAGTTTTTGCTACCTCTCTCTTCTTTCTAATTTTTGCAAAAACTATTTAATGCAGAGGTATCTCTTCCCTTTTGTATCTAAGTGATGATTACAGTTGAAAGATCATTGGACCAGTTGTCCAAGTTAGTACAAAATAGCACTTGCAAGTTTGTTACACAAGAGAAAAAAATTGTGCAGTTGATACATGCCACCTGTACTGTACCTTGCATGTCTAGGGATCTGGTCCCTTGCAGTTTAGTTGGACATCATCAAAACTTATATAGCAGATATTCACAACTTAATAGAAACTTGGATGCAAAGGTTGATACGTGTAATGCCTAACACTTTAGTTATAAGTTGTGTGAGGCTGAAAAAATTCTTATAAGCCAAATTGAGGAGCTAAAATTGGAGGATTCAACACTTGATGGACTTTTATGGATGTTGTCACTATTTAGAAGAACACATTAGAGTTATGTAAGGATGTAAATAAATTTGTAATTCATGAGCCGGGAGGTATTAGGCCTTATTCTAAGCATTTTCCACATTATGTTTGGACAGTAAGATATTAATAGAGCCATATGAGCCTATGGAAAAGTGTCAAAAGAAGGAAGAATATGTCTATATTCTTAAATTTGTTATGCCGAAATAAAGAAACTATATTCCTCACTGAAGTTCCAAGAGTTGCAATATAACACATCTATTGCTTGGTACCCTTATATTTATACCACCTCACCTGGAGAATAGTATAAAATTAGAGAAATAACCAGGGGTACAATTTGTAAGTTCAAAGTGGAAAAAAAATTAAAGGCCAACTGTTTGGCTACCTTGATTACTCTTGGGCTTGTTGGTGAAGTTTAAGTAACCCACATAGCCACATCATGTTGCAGCATAAAATCAAGAGCTGCTTGGGAGGCAACCCAAGGTACTGTGTTATTTTTGCATTTGTGTTATTATGATTGATGTCAGATCTATGAACCTAAGGTGTCGTAGGTATGTTCCTAACTTTCTTATTTTGTAATGACCCATGCATTGGGGATAATGTATGTCTATTTGATAAGGGTGGGGATGCTTGTGAGTCTAGATATCATCTTGGGGTTTTTATTGCCATTTCTTTTTTCCACAAAGTTTATTCTTAGTAGATTCACCATGTTTAGGACGTATCATGTTTTGTTTCATAATATGTTATTTTTATTTAACTAGGTGAAAAATGAGTATCTAAGGTAGTTTATGTATTTTGTTTTAATTTATTGAACATAATAATACCCCTCTGAAAAATTTGTATTTGAACTGTGTGATGTGTATATATGCGTGACCATTGTGAATCTAGTTATGGCATTAGGATAAGGGACATAATAATCATAGATAACAATTGCATGAACCGAATAGGTAGTAGCTTGTGATGCAAACCTATGCCATGTGTGTGTGAGATACTTATTATGCGCCCTTTTGTGTGTTGAATCTAGAACTTTCTTGGTTAGTCTTTCCTAGGTTGTAAGATAGTCAGTTAGGAAAGGATCATGGTCGTTCTTGAAATTTGTCCACTTTTAGCCTAAACGACCCTCCTAATGTGAATAAGTATCCCTTGATCCTTATTTAAGCCTGTATAGACTATTTTTCTAGTTTCACCTTTCACCTTCCTATTTTTGTTACAATGAACCTATTTTAGCCTTGGTCCTCCTTAGACAGTGTGCACCTCAACTCAGAGAAATCGCCTAAGTTGAGGCGGCTATTATAGGGGTATGTAATGTGAAGTGGGTATGAAGATGGGTAAATAACAGAAAAAGAAAGTAGGCTTGGGGGTGGTAGAAAAAAAAAGAAGAAAAGCAAATAAATTTTTTTAAAAAGAAAAGAATAAAGAAACAACACCCAACCTGAAATGTGCAATAAAAGAATTAAAAAAGGAGAAATAAGGGTGGACTAACAAAAAATTGGTTGATAAGTGGATCCCAAAAGTAAGTGTAGTGCTAACGAGGCTTAGTATCTATATTCCCATATGTAACATACTAGCCCCTAAGCCTAAATTACAAGTCGATTAAAATCCTATAGTGATTCTAACTCGGCTGTTTGAAAACTAAGGTAAAGAAAATAAGGGCAAGCCTATGGTATTCTTTGCACATTGTTGGAACTTCTTTGTGAGTGTAAGTGTGTTTTGATTGTCCCTACTTTAACATGCATGATTTTATATGAGTGATTGGGACCTCTTTGATGTGAGGGTTCACGGGTTGCGTTGCTAACTACTCACTTGTTTAGGTAGTGTAACTTGTACATATGTATGATTGTTTGTTTCTAATGTAATGCCAAATCTTGATTCCCTTATGTCACATTGTTGTGTTGCATTGATACAAACACTTGGTTTTAAAATGTTAAAAATTTAGGAGGGGTAATTTTTTGAGTTTTAAGTTGATAATTGATTACAATAGATGTCTTAAGGTTCTTTTGGTTAAGCATTGTTGTTTAGTTTAGTTATTTTTGGTTGTCTGAGGACAAGCAAATGTTCGAAGTTGAGGGTGTTGAAGTTCTAAGATTTCATAGCACTTTCAATTCTTAAAGCTATGAAAATATGTTGTTACTTAGGTCATTTGTTAGATATAATGTGTTTTGTGTTGTGTTTTGCAGGAAACCAGGTTTTGGGAGCTAAACTGGAGATAAAGAGTGAAAATTGAAGCTTTGGACAACCTATGTGGGTACCTGCGACCCATAGGTACTAACTACATGGTATAGGTGCAAGAATAAGTATCAAAGAGCTGAGAAATAGAGATTCAGGAACTGAAAAATTTTGCCCTGCTACTTACGAAGGGCACTTACGACCTATCGGTGCCACCTACTGGACATAGGTGATAGACTGTAGGTGCCAGAAGACTGAAGTTCATAGAATAAGAAGCTAAAAATTATTCTTCTATCTATGGTGGAAAACCTATGGCCCATAAGTACTACCTACTGCCCATAGGCGTCACCTATAGCCCGTAAGTGGCACCGTAGGTGGCCACCGACTCAAATTTTCCTCTTTTGTTTAGGATATTATTTCTAGGGTTTTCATGTAATCTATAAATATCTTTTTGATGTTTTTTTATTAGTTTCTTCTAATATATGCCCTTGGGGGAAAGTTTACGCACTTTTATCACTTACAAACATATATTTGATTTCGGGAGTTGATTTTGATCTTAGGATTGTTGCGTTCTTGATTTTGTTTGATTTATTGATATGAGACTTTGGTTTTTTATCATAAATTATTATGAGATTGATTTTAGGCTTTCAATTATGAATTCTATTGATTTTTTACAAAGATGAGCTTATAAATCCCTTATCTAGGGTTATGGAAACTCTGGCTTAATAACAAGGTTGAAGAAGTGCAATGCTGTTCAAAACTTGTATTTTTGCATGTATTGTGATCATTTTCAGTTTAATAGATTTCTTAGTGGTTGCAAATTTTAATAACTCGTCTATATTCATTACTTACTTCAAAAGAGAGGTAGAGAGTAGGAAAAGAAGATCATAACAGTGACTTAAAGTTAATTGTCAATATAAGCTAATCATCTTCATCTACTTAAGATAATTATCTTCATAAAATTAACTAAATACTCAAAAGGTAATAGTTGATCTTGGATTTAGGATAAGGGTTAGTAAGGCGGCACTCTCAAACTCAAAGGTAAAGAGTGAAATTCACTTAGGCATTCACAATATGGTTCGTGATACATAAGTTATTTGATTCTGCATGCAAGATATTGGATTAGTTAACTAGAGAAAGATAAACCTACGGAGTTTAGACTCCAGGGGGAAAAAATTCCTCGTGTTCATTTTAGATTGATTACAACCAAAGCACTCCACTTCTTGTTACTTTTCACTAATTAAATCAACAATCCCCCCATTTACTTTTCTATATTGCCTGTTGATTTCAAAATGTTTGAGAGATAGTTCCACGTATTCCATGTAGGTTCCACCCCAACCTATTTGGGTTGATATATTTTGCTTCGACCATTTTATACTTTTAAGGAGGTGTACTTTTGGTGACATTAGTCATATCTATCGATTCTTAGTAAATTCAGAAGTTTGTAAAGGTAATGGATTGTATGTATTGGATGGATATAACTCATATAGTAGTCTCAAGGTATTTTTTTAAAGGATTATTAAGCATTACAAGATGATCGATTCAATTATCCAGGATATTTAGGGAGGCACATAGAAGGTGTATCGTTATAGTGAGTTTAGTGGACATACTTTCGGAGGTTGATACTTTTTTGGTAGAGGGTCTCACATTATCATGATAGGCTAATTTAGGCTGCTTTGCAGGGATTAGGTGGCAGGTTTTTAGGTTTAGTGACTTTGAATAGTCAGACATCTAGTCAGGGTGGTCATCCTAGTTAAGTCGCACCTCCTCAAATTAAGTTAGGTCACAAATATGTTTTGTATGTGATGAGTTTAGTCATGTGGCCAAATATTTTTGTAAAACCCCAAAGTATCAAGCTCTAGACCCCTTAAAAGATAGATTACCAAATTATTTATCCAATGTTTTAAGTCTCGTCTTAATCCGAGGTCATGACAAAAAGTTATAGAAAATTTCCCCTAATGGCCAGACACGCTATTATAACAGTAAATCAGGTAACAAGTCGTTAACACACGTGATGAGTCTTCATGAGTGATTCATAGTCTTTCCAGTGAAGGCCCCAAGTTATGAGCCCAGTGAATACGATTTGACCTTACGGCTCGTAATTAGTGACTACGAGTCATAATAAGGGACTCGTGGTTACAACAATGTCTCATCAATAAGACTTAAGCTTCAGACTGCGACTCTACCTAATGACTCATAGTCAGTCATAACGAGATGTTAGGGGAAAATCATAGTCAAACCAAAAAGGACCCAAACCTTAGAGTTCCAAGTTACGACTCAGATCACGACTAATAACTAATCATGAGTGAGTCATGATGACTGGACGCAGGTTTTTCCACACATCTTCTCAAGGACATCTAAGTCTTTTTCCATTCCTTTAAAAGCCTAACCCACGTCATTTAGGATTCCCAAAGTGGGGTATAAAAGGCCCAAAACCCACCCACCCCCACCCCCCACTTCCATGGTTGAGCTTAATTTAACCCAAGAGAGATCAAAGGAGGCGATTTTTCCATCTTCCTCAAGGAAACTAGGGTTTCTCAAGGGAAAGATCAAATAAAAGAATTTCTCCAAGGATTCCACTCCCAGGTATGTGGGATTTTATCAATAGGCCCCTTTCACCCATTTTTACAAGTATAACCCTTTTTATTTTATGGGATTTCAAGTATAACATAAAGTACCTAACTTTCTCTGAATTTCTTAAATACAAACCTTGAGAATATGTTTCCCTATGTGAATTTTGTTTCCATATATTTGATAATCTCAGTCACCCATACCATGTTCAATTGATTCCATATTGAGTACTATTTATGATTTTCCATCTCATGATTACTTTATCATCACCATGATCAATTACATTAATCTATGTTGGTGGGTTATGAATACCTGATATCTAGGTAATCATGTATGTTACGGTTTTCAGGTTACAACATATTTAGATTATGCTAGTATTTTTAAAATTTAGGATATTTTCATAATGAGAATTTATTAGAATTAGATCATATTAAATAAATATCAGTATCCATGTTATTCAGATGGGAGTAATACTTAGCACTGAGTGAATATAGGTATGATGGCTTCCCCATTAGTTAGACATGAGACCATTAGCAGCAGTCCCTGAGTTCTAGAACTATATCGCCATGGTAGGTTATAAGGGGTACCCCATCAATAGATGCATAAAATCCTAGTCCTTTGGGACATCAGATTAGTGGATCCACACCAGCCAATATTGGTACCCTTGACAAGGTACTAACACCCATTCAACTGGGGTTACTAGTTGGACCCCAGTTTAGCAGGGTATGTTGGTCGTGTTTATCTCCTACAGTCTCCAGTTTAAATTTAGATTTAATTTACATTCAGATTATGTTTTCAGCCATTTGTGCATGACCTTGTATTCAGTAATTTAGTTATTCAGTTCATTCAATATATGTATATACATGGTCTTGTATTCAGTTACATGTTCATTCATTCATTCTTAGTTGTATGAGTTAGCATTCCTATCCTGCATACTCAGTAAATTCAAAGTACTAATTGCATACTCTTTTGTGCTATATTATTTAATAATATAGATTCGGGCGCTCAGCTCCCCGATCATATTTAAATAGTCTGTGTGCTATTCAGCAATAGTCATGGTCAGACCTCATTTATCGAGGACTAGTTTTTAGTTGTTATTTTTAGTACCTTATACTATTTCATTCAGTCAAAATTAGTTGGGGGTTTGTCCCATAGACTCCCTATGTTAGAGGCTTTTAGATAGTCAGACTTATTTTTAGTTTTTATTATATGTTCAGATGTATTAAGTATTACTTTCAGTATTATTTGTTATTCAAATTTTCAATTTAGCTTCTGTATATTACTTTGCTATTTTTTTGCAGTGCTCACAGCAGATACCAGACCATGGGTCAGGTTAGGGTTACTTGTGACTCTAGGCATTGTGTTACAGCTAAGGGTGGCCTCAGGTCATGACAATTTATCTCAACATACTTGTAGACCTACTCTTAAATTGATAGTAAGAGATGGTGCAAAGAGTGGTAGGGGTACAATTAGAGGTACTCGAGGGAGAGGTAGAGGTACTCATAGTGGTGGTTGAGGAGTTGCTCAGTCCAAGAGTAGACGAGGTTGGTGCTATATTGTACCTAATAGTACCGAGGTAGAGGAATATGATATTGTTATTAAAAGTATTTCCCTAGTTTGCTATAGATCTACTTTTGTATTATTTGACCCTCGATGGACTTTCTCCTATGTTACTATATATTTTACTTCTCGTATTAATATTGCATATGAGATTCTTTCTATGACTCATCGTGTTTCTACTCTAGTAAGAGAGTTTTTTAGTGGTGGAATAGTTGTATGGATCTTATGCGGATGACTTTGCAGCTTGTGAGACATGGGTAGACTTGATTGTCTTAGATATGGCTAATGTTGATGTTATCTTGAGTATAGATTATTAACTCTTTATCATGCTATTTTGGACTGTTATGTCAAGACTGTGACCTAAGCTATATTGGGTGTACCGAGGTTAGCTTTGAAGGGTATGCATAATTTGGGTCATAAGAGTATTATATCTTTTCGCATACTTGTCGCATGGTAAAAAGAGGGTGACTATCTTATTTAGCCCATATATGTGATACTAGTGCTACCTCACTGCCTCCTACAAATTTTATTTGAGTTGTTAATGAGTTCATAAATATATTTTCTATGAAATATCCTGGTATGCCTCCAGACCCTAATATTGATTTTTCTAATATGTGGGTCGAGCACCTAGCCCACTTCTATTCTTAGAGGATGGCCACTATGGATTTGGTGAAGTTGAAGGAGCAGTTGCAGGATTTATTAGGTAAGGGGTTTATTAGAGCAAGCCTTTCTATCTTGTTTTTGAAAAAAAAAAGGTGGTTCCATGCATATGTATATTCATTATAAGTGGTTGAAAAAAGAGATAGTTAAGAACAAGTATCCTTTTTCTCGCATTGATGATTTGTTTGACCAGCTTCAGAGTGCATCGGTATTTTCCAGATTGATTTGAGATCTAGGTTCAGTTAAAGATTAGAGTTTTGGATGTTTTGAAAATAGCTTTTCAAACTTGATATAGTCACTACAACTTCTTGGTCATGTCATTAGGTTGACCAAAACCCCACTAGTGTTGTTGGAGTTGATGAACTATGTTCGACCATATCTTGGCTCTTTTGTAATTGTATTTATAGATAACATCTTGATTTACTTTAAGAGTGAGGCTAACCATGTGAATCTTGTAAGGATTCCACCAGAGGTTACATGATGAGAAGTTGTATATTAAGTTATCTAAGTATCAGTTTTGGTTAGATTCTACCTCTTTCTTGGGTCATATGGTGCTAAGGATGGCATTACGGTTAATTTGACAAAGATAATGATGATTTATGATTGGGATAGGCCTATTTCTCCTACTGAGATTTGGAGCTTTATTGGTTTGATGGATTATTATTAGTATTTTATAATAGGTTACTCATATATTGCGACTCTTTAAGCAAGTTTACTAAAAAATAGGGTATCCAATAGTCAAATGTGTATGAGAAGAGCTTTCAAAAGCTCACGTTGTTGTTTATTTTGGCTCATATTTTAACTTTTCCAAAGAAGGTGTGGATTTTATCATATTTATTGATGCTTCAGGTGTTGGCTTAGGTGCAGATAAATTACCCTACCCATGAATTAGAGTTGCCAGTTATGGTGTTTATGTTGATGTCGAGGTGACACTACTTGTATGGGGTTCCTTGTGAGATATTCTCGAACCATCATAGCCTTTAGTACTTCTTCAGCTAGTGAGATCTTAATATGAGGCAACGAGATTGGGTTAAGTTGCTTAAGAATTATGACATCACTATTTTGTATCATCCAGGCAAGGCTAATATGGTTATAGATGCCTTTAGTCGGAACTCGACTAGTGTGGGGAGTTTAGCTCAACACTTGACCTAGGAGTAGCCTTTAGCCTTGGAGGTTAAGTCTTTAGCTAACCAGATGATTTGGCTTGATATTTCAACACCTAGACATATTTTAGCCTGTGTTGATGCTAGATCTTTCTTAATGGAGCAGATTCAATCTCACTAATTTGATAATGATAGTTTTAGGGTTATTTGATATAAGGTGTTGAGTGGAGAGGCTAAGAAAGTATCTTTTTATTCTTACAGAGTATTCAGGATTGGTGGCCAAGTTTATATGCCGAGAATCAAAGATTGGGTGAGATTGTTCTTAGAAGAGACATATAGTGCTATATATTTTATCCATCCAGGTGTTACCAAGATGTATCGTGATTTGAAGCAGCTTTACTGGTAGGGTGGTATGAAGAAGGATGTAGCATATTTTACAGCTTGTGTATTATGTTTACAATAGGTGAAGGCTGAGCATCAGAGATCAGCTGGTTTGCTTTAAATGTTTCCTATTCTTGAGTGGAAATGGGAAGGGATCACTATGGACTTTTTGACTGTATTGACTCATACTATTTGGGGTTCTGACAATATTTGAGTCATCATGGATCATTTGACCAAATCAACCTATTTTATTCCTATTAAAAAAAATTTTAGTGCCAAAGTGTTGGCCTGTATCTATGGTCATGAGATAGTTCATCTTCATGAGGTACCCATAGCTACTATTTCATATAGAGTGTTCACTTCTAGCTTTTAGCAAAATTTTTATGAGGAGTGGGTACTCGAGTTAACCTTAGCACAATCTTCGACCCCTAGATTAATGGTCAGTTAGAGCAGACTATTCAAGTTTTGGATGATATGCTCCACACATATGTTATGGATGTTGGGGGTTGGTGGGATCAATATTTGGATTTAGTGGTGTTTGCTTATAATAATAGCTACCATTTGAGTATTAAGATGGCCCCTTTTAGGGCGTTTTAGGGTAGGCGTTGTCAATCCCTGTTGGTTTGCTTAAGACTTTAGAGGTTAGACTCGTGGTGCTAACTTTCTTCGCGAGTCTTAGGATAGAGTTTGGTGATCTAAGATAGGCTCTAGGCGACTCAGAGTAGGAAAAAAAGTTATGCAGACTGTAGGCTTTAAGTTAAAGTTTTGTATTAGTGATAAGGTCTTCCTTCATGTGCCACCCATAAAGGGCGTGATGAGGTTTGGGAAGAGGGGTAAGCTTAGCCCCAGGTATATTGGACAATTTCAGATTCTTTGGGTAGTTGAAGAGGTTACTTATGAGATGGCATTACCTCTAGTTTTGTTAAGCTGTTCATCTAGTTTTTCATGTATCTCAGCTTCAATGCTATATTTTAGATAAGTCTTATGTGCCTGTCTCAGACTTGATTTAGTTGAATTAGAGGTTAACCTTTGTTGAAGAGCCAGGGTACATTTTAGCCAGGGATGTGAGGCGGTTGAGTTCTAGAGACATTTTTGTAGTTAAGGTCAGTGAAGACACCATCCTATTGAGGAAGCAAATTGGCAGGTCCATTCTAGCATACATAGTAATTACCCTTTAGCTCTTTACCAATTCAACTATTTTATTACCTTTAGTTCTATGAAGTACTAGATTTTTAGTGGTGGATGTTGTAATGACCTTGGTTTGTGAATTTTCCATTTCTATGTGATTTGACCATTTTTCCATCACCGTAGTTACTATATATGTGGATATTGAGGTTCGAGGATGGTTGACATAGTTTCCGAGGCAATAAAAAATGTGTTGTGCGAGTTTCTGGTTTCAAGGCTTGAGAAGCCATATACTTGATTTTGGTCAACACTTTTTTCTCTAAGTGTCAACTGGTAAAATAGACTATGCCAGCAGATCAAAAACATCATATTTGGGTTTGTAGCATGGTTTGATCGGTTTTGGTACCTTTATATCTCATTTTGACCCTTTATTTGAAAAATAGTGAAATAGGATCTTGGGGATTAATTTTGTAAAAATAACTATTTTAAAAAAAATTGACATCACCATTGAGTCTGGAATGTTGAAATTAGTTGAGCAGTACATATGATTTGTCTCGGTGGAATCCTAATCAAATCCTAAGTGTCCGATCGAAGCTTGGTAGGATTGCACCAAAATTAGTTGATATCTTGTGCAGCCGCTATTCTTGATTTCTCTCTATTTTTAGACCGCCAAGCTTTGGGAAATGTGAATTTCGAGGGTTTCAATGTTGATATTGGTTTGGTTACTTCTAAACTCATATCCCATTATTTTTCATTGATTTTATCTTCTAAAACACCTTTAAATTATGATTTCAAAATAAAAAATTTAGGGTTTTATCAGTAAAATTTAAAAGGGGATTTTCATCATTTTGGACCTTAATTTTAACCTATTTTTCATGGTTTTTATCCTATAGGCTCTCATAATCTTGGGGAATGTCTTTTTGAAACAAATTGACTTTACCCAGTTTTATTTCAAATCCATTTTTCGACTTCATTTTGACCCCGACTCAAATATAGGCAATATGGGTATCGTTAGCTTTCTTTTAATATGTAGATGCTATATTTTAAAGTTGTAGTTGGCGTTGAAGTCATTTGTGAGGGGAAAGCTCTGAGTTAAAGCACTTTAGATTGAGAGTTCATCGTTTCGAGGTTGGTTATGGCTTAACTTCCTTCAGGTTAGCTAGGCAGTTAGTGAATAAGTAAACCATGTTATGGGTAGGAAAAATAACAATGGGATTTATATTTTGAGGTTATTTATATTGTTGTGTGCCCTTGTGGGGCCTTATATGTCATTGTTGACTCGTTATACCTAGTATTATATGTTGCCCTTGTGGGCATTTTATTTGACATCATTGCCCTTATTTGTGCATATAATGATCCCTCGGGTCATTTTCTGCATTACCACACTTTTTTCCATTTAGAGCTTTCCTATAGCTGCTCCAAATTAGTTGTCACTTATTGGAGCTTGTAGTTTAGTTACCTGGAAGTTCATTTAGTTTTAAAGCCAATTCCCTGTTTTATAGTCTTCGCTTGTAAGGATTGGCTACCAGGAAACAAATTTAGTTTAACGACCTTGTATCCTAATTCTAACAGTTTCATCAGCTCCAAAACATTGATTTTAGGCTGGAGACCTTTGGTTCGGGTCCCAAGGCCATCAAACTCAATTTGGGCTATTGTTCAAAATTTTATAAAATTGGCACTTGGGTGTGGGGCCTACATTTCCTCAAAATAACCACAGATGAAAATTTTTATGACACCATTGAGTTTGAAATATCGAATTTGATAGGGTAGCATAATTCATATACATTCATAGAATTCTGAGTGAATCCCGAGGGGTCATTGGAAACATCGTAAATCCAAGTTTCAGTTAGTGCTAAACTTAGCTGGTTTATCCACTAAAGTGGACCTTTGGTCACTTTAGCGGAGACCACTTAAGCAGCCAATGCTTTCCCATCGAGGTCGCTTAAGCAAAGGTCATCCCTAAAGCGGACATCGCTTAAGTGATGTCTTGTGCAATATAGCGAAAGCCATTTGTAATACCCTGTACTTCTAGCTAGCTTAAATTCGTCCCCAAGATGTCAAGGACTTGTTTTAAAGATGAATCCACTTTTACACATGTGGTAGTTTTAAGATTTTCACTTTTTATCATGTGGGAAATTGAATAAACTTTCCATCGATATAAGATTCGCCCAAATTTAATAACCGGGTAAGAAGTTATGACCATTTCAAGTCCCCGTCGTAAAATAGGTTAGTCAGTGGCACGCCGCATCACAAGCGAAAATGGCAGTTGTCCAATTCCAGTAGGGGTCCACGATTTGTCCCGTGTCGCACCATGGAAAGATTTCAGAATTTGTATTGTACCGCGATAGCTCAGCGTTACGCCATTAGCCTAGTTCCCAATTGTCACTTTCTAGTGACACGGCGCGATAGCGCTGCATCACGCCGGGTGCCAAAATTGGGATTTTAATCAGTTTCGAGTTTTAATGTCAAGGGCCTTTAAATCTTTTTCCATGGCATGACCCTAATTAGCTTAAGCATGTACTTAGCCCTAAACTTACATGGTCATATCATTATTCATCCAATTTTTCCCTAAATTATGTTACTCTCTCTCAATCCAAGAAACCCTAGCTCAAGAAATCAAGATGCAAAATCAAGAATCTCTCCGTCAATGTTCGTAGAATCAAGAACTAAGGTATGCACAGTGTTCATTCATGGATTCCTTTCATCCATGAAGCCAAAGAATCACGTTTTAAATCTTGTATTGTGAATATTTTGTTGTGGGTGATTATGTTCATGTGATTATGGTTGTATGATTCCCAAGTTGGAATTTTTATGTGTTGTTCATGGACCTATGATAGTATATGGTTTGCTACATGTGAAATTGAGTTGAAATACGGAGTTTTGTTGTATTAATTTTATGGTCATGCCTATGCCCTAAGTCATGCATCCCAGGTATTTGCTAAAATGCCTAAGAGAATAGAAATTATGCCCTATAGCTTAATAGTAACCCAAGTGATAAGTACATTCTTTACCCTATGACCAAGAATGACTTCTATGATATTGTGTACATTATGAATGGTTGAGGGAATGTCCATGAGAATAGGTTGATAAAAGTATGACATGTTTATATGCAATTCAATTCAGGTACAAGACTATGATAACCATGTGCTTCATGAAATCCCCAAATTGATGTATTATGAATTATTGATATTAGTCATGTGTTCAAGAAGTGTCATGTCCTGTTAGTTTTATGCTATCGAGTCTTGGGGTACTTGTACCCAAGAATTTAGCTGTGTGCCTAGAACCAGTGTCATGTTTTCATGATATCCTCAGTCAAGCCATGTTTAGTAGAATTAAGCCAGTCATGTGACTCAGGAAAAATTCAGTAAACTCAGTAATCCTAGTAAATCTCAGAAAGCTTAGTTATTCAGTAATCTCAGTAGTATTCCGTCAGTCAATAAAACTCCATGAACTCAGTCTAATTCATTTCAGTTAATCATTTTCAGTGTCTATTCAGATGGGAGTAAAAGTTAGCACCGAGTGAGCCCAAGGATGGGAACTCACTTACTAGTAAAGGGTGTAATTCTTAGAAACAATCCTTGTGCTCCAGAACTACGTAGCCAGCATAGGTTGAGACATCAAACCTGCTAGATAAGGGTAGATGAAGTGGTTTAACCTGTTAGGTGAGGGTCCCACCGTTCTCTTTAGAGTACCTGTTAGATTAGGGTCACTCATAGCTTGTCCTTACTAGTGGTGCGATATTGACACCCTTCTAATTGTGGTTATAGATTAGATACCAACTCAACCATAATGGTGTATTAGGGGTATGTCGGTTAGATGATTACCACCCACAGTTTCAGTTTCACATTCAGTCTTCAGAATAGAACTCAATCCAATTCTATAGAAATCAGGACTGTCAGATACAGTCACTCAGCTCAGTACATAACTTAGCTAGTTCCATCAGATTTCAAAACTGTCAGACACAGTCACCCAGTTAATAGTATATTAATTATACGAAATTCATATTACTAGTATTTAGATTTCAGGACTGTCAGATACAGTCAATCAGACCAGTTCTTCATAATCAAAACTATCAGAAATAGTCATTCCTTTATCTGTAATATGACATAAGTTCCTCAGTACTTAATAGACTTAGTCATTCAGTATCCCAGTATTAGTACTCAAATATCAGAAAATCCACGTTATCAGACTTCATGAGTCAGTGTTATCACAATCTCAGTTACAATTACGTATTAATGCATGTATTCTCATGTTCATGTTATTTAGTCAGTTAGTATTGTTCATAAGTATTAAGCTTTGCATTCAGCCTACCTCACTTACATACCAATACATTTAACATACTGACGTATTTGCGCTATGGTGTTTTATTCCATAGGTTTAGAAGCACGAGCTCCTTACATCCTTAGTAGATCAGACATTCAGTAGCCAGAATAGTAGTGAGTCCTCATCATTCGAGGATAGCATGATTATTTTATTACTTTATTATTTTAGTAGTTTAGAGTTAGTTGGGGGTATGTCCCATCAACTCCACAGATTTCAGATAGTTTAGAGGCCTTCAAACTACAACATGTTTCAAACAGTTTATTTTAGTTTCGGGTATTGTTATACCCCATTACAGATATTTTTTATATTCAGTATTAGTTCAGTTTTGAACCATATGGCCTTACAGCCTATATTCCGCATAATTACAGTATATTATTCAGTGCTTAGTTACAGATATCAGTTATGGGTTAGCTTATGGTCCTTCAGGGTCATGAGCACCGTGTAGCATTTTTGGTACCAGATTCAGGGCGTTACACCATCCCTAGGGAGGGGATCGCTTTAGCGGTCTTTCTTCTTCTTTAGCGGTCACCGCTTAAGCGGCACCTGGGAGGAAATTAAATTCATCTCTTTACCCGATTATCCCTATTTATCACAAGTATCAAGAGCTAAAAATCCTTAGAGAGTATGGGAAATTGGAAGACTAATCTTTGGGTGATCGTAGGGTGTTAGTTAGCTCGAAATAATCATTTCCTCATTGAAATCCTTGTAAGTTTTCATCTAATTTGTTGTTTAATTCTCAAATTTAGACATAAGTCCCTAGATTCTTAATAGGTTGAGTTTGTTATTATTTGAGCTTGGAATTTACTTATTCTTGAGGGTAAATAATCCTTGAGCATAAAGGGATGTGTTGACGGTTTCAAAAGTGTGATTCAGCAAGTGGGCTCCACATGAGAATTTGATTTAATTTTGGACCCAAAGCATAAAAGTTCAATATGAGAAACATTCTTATCATATGAATGTGTAGATTACTATTTTGATACCGTGGCATCGTACGAGAACTTCTCAAAAGGGGAAATCATCAATTTAGCAGACTTTATTGGGATTTCTTTGGCCTTCTGGTAGGCCAGGCTTACCTTTCTCTTAAATTGAGCTTAATCATAATGTCAATACAATATTGTTCTATTTTTGGGTTGGGAATTAGCACTTGGAGGTATATTTAGTGTGATTTGAATTATTTACCCGATTAAGGGACCGTAATAAGTTGCAGATGATTTAGCTGCCCGTTTCTAATGTAAAATTACTATCTTAGGGCACTTAGGCTTATTTAGTACCTTGTAGTGGAATTTTACACCTTAGTCTAGTTCGGGGTAGAATTGACCTTAGAATGGACTTTTAGGGTTAGAAGTGGGGCCCTTTTGGCCCACCTTAGGCCAAGATTATTAGTGTTAGTTCCTTGTAGATTCAATAGGCCTTTATACGTCACCTTGCTTACATTCCTGAGCCCAAGGAGGTTTTAGATATGTTATTCCTTATTCTAGACATGTACTTGGGATATATTCAGACTGGTTTGAGTCTAAAAAATTATGATATTAAGACCAATTCAAGTCCAGAAAATGATGATATTACTACGGGTTCAAGTCTATTATTCATGGTATTATTTTTCAGTTCAATTATGATTTATGAGATAATATTTTTTATTCAAGTTTGACATTAAGAGGCTATTTATAATAATTATGAGATTAGATCGAGTCAGGTGTTACAGTATATTAAGATCCATGATTATGGTTTTGAGATATGGATAGTTGGTGTAAGTACTATTATTACCTCTTCTTGATTTCATCCACCGGGATTATGGGGGCCTACTTAGGGTAATTACTTTGTTTGTGTCTTTTGGGCTTATGGAGGGATAGTTATGTTAAATATAACTATATTCTCTTTACTATTATTATTTCGGTAGTTTATTTTTAGCATTTGGAGAATTATTTCAGATTTACCCTTTTTTCTTGACTTAGCTTATTTTACCTCAAATTATATTGTATTTATATTATGATTTAGTCCAGTTGGTCGATGATTCCTACTGAGTACTCATGGCTTTGGTACTCATACTACACTTTTGTACCATTTTGGCGCAGATTCGAGTACTAGTTGATGATGTGATTGTGTTGGCCAAAGTTCGAAAATAGGGTGAGCTCCTGGAGTTGGAGTTAACCTGGAGTTGGAGTTAACCTTTTGTCCATCCTTTGTTTTGTGATAGTCTTTCTATTTCAATACTACTCTGCATTTGACTTTAATAGTACTCATATTCTTTTGATTAGAGGAACTTATACCGATCTTACTAGGTCATGGGATGATATTACTCTTCTCTTTGTTTCTCATTAGTTATGCTATTAGTCTTATGATTTATGGCTTGTAATTCATTTACATGTATATTTTCGGCATTTGTGCCATTTTCCACCAACTATCCAATTACTTAAGTTTCAAGCTATGGTTTGGCTTACCTACTGGCGGTGTAAAGTAGGATCCATCATGACTTGAGAAACCAAGTTGTGACAGTGCATCTAAATACCTTTAATTCTAGATATGATGCCCATGCTGGGGCTTATTTTGATAATTTAGGCCTTATTTGATCATTGGTTTTTTTTATCATGATAAAATACCCGAGCTAGGGGTTAATATGATATTAATGATGTCTTGTGTGCATATTTATTCGGATAGTACCTAATTAGAGTTGATAATCATGTATTATGGATATACTGAGTTGATTTCTGGATTCACTTGTATAAATTCCATATTGGATGGATAGGATGTCATCATTTGAGTTGATTGTGAGCATTACATCCTTATTTTATACATATACATTCATGAGATACCAGTACCACTTGAAAATACTATTTTAGAAAAAAAAAAATGAGACACTTTTATGGAAATCCACTCCGTGAACACAAGCTAAAGAGGAGATTTGATGTTGAGATTGAGATTAAGATTTGAGCTATAGTGCATGGCTACAAACCCCACATGGGTCCTGCCTAGTAGTTGTGAGCTCGATGGGTGTATACGAAAAGTCATGTGATGGCTTTCACCATTCATTCCATCCACATTGCATTGCATACATATCTTGTTTGTTTTCCTTAGTTTCCTTTATTTTTATGTGTTTCTGTGTATTTTCTCCTTTAAATTTATATTGTTACTGCTTTGGAATACTTATATATGTTAGACTTGTTAATGGAGAAGGTGTGAGCTACCGTTTGAGACGTTTCTGTTTGCAGGTGACATACTTAAAGTGTATTTTACTTATTTTATTCCTACTTTGCTTAGTCAACCTATGATACCTACTGAGTATAAGTGGACCGTACTCCCTCCTATTGTGATTTTATGGTGCAGATCCGAGCATGAGGTAAACAGATTTAATAACTAAAACTTGTAAGTTAATTTAATCACAAGTTGATTTGATGAGATTGGAGTGGAATCATGTTCCATTATAAAGCTTTCATTATTGGGTTTACTTCTGAAACAAAATCAATAGAATAAATCAAAGGTTAATTTAATAACTAGAAATCATGAGATTCCTTCTATTTTATTGTGATGAGATACCATGGCTTTGATAATCTTAACTTCTGAATAACTGTACAATTACCTACTCTTAATTAACAAGATGCTGTTGGAAATTTCTATTCTAAAATTTTTAATTGAGATATCAATTATCTTAATCCAAATGATTTATACCTAAGATAGTAAGCATCACTATTAAAAAATAAACGCAAAAGTGCTTAGTTTTAGGTCAATTTAAAAAACAAAAACATTGACTATTGACCTCATGTCAATTTATTAGTATAAGATATCATAGGATTCAACGGTTAGAATATAGGGAAAAGAACATAGGATGGCCAATAGGAAAATCATAGCCAAACTTTAACTTTGTACCATTAAATATATTTTAGGATAAAATAACAACCACATGTAACCAATCCCTCTCCCTCTCTCACCTCTCTCCCTATCTTTCTCTCTCTCTTTCTCCCTTCCTCCCTCCCTCCTTCCCTCTTTCTCACTATGGTTTCTAATGGCCTTTACTTGGGAAACTGAATCAGATATGCATAACAAGTACCCTTACTTTTTTGTAGGATTCAGGTGTTTTCTTTGCTAACTTTTTTCTTTGATTGTCGTTGGGGGATGAACGATAAGTAAATTAGTATATATTCTATAATAACATTTTCCATCATTACGGTTTTACTTAACATGAAAAAAATTAGGCTAAGTTTCTCTCCAAATTAAGTTTTTGAAATTTCAGGCTAGGCCCTAATAGATAACTTTCAATTTTCTTCGATCGCAACTTTTGGATTGCCATCTTTTGTTATACCATAATCATTTCTATTATGGATGTTATGGTAGGATACCACAGGAGATTTGCATGTTTTAAGTAATGCTGAATGTATAAAAACCTATAGACTTTCCATATGTTAAGTTTTACCAAAGTTGTGAAAATATAATGTGTTTAGGTAGAATCTCAGAGGTTGACTCATCAATACTACCTTTTTTTATAGACACAACATAATTTGTCGTCATTCCACGTATGTGGCCAAAGAATTAAAATTTCAATTCATAGCCATTCAGCAAAATAAGAACAAGAAATTACATGTGATGACCCCAAATTTATGTGGCTTTTTATTTGACCCTAAATTAAAAAAAAAACTTAGGTAATGGAGACCCCAAATTTTGGTGGATTTTTAAATTTGTCCCTAAATAAAAAAAACTTAGGTAAATAGCCGCCATTACTTTACAGCCATATCAAAAGGACTATTTTGCCCCTGAAATCATCTTTATTAGCTCTAATGCCCTTGAATGCATCTCTCCTCTCCAACGCCCTACTCTTTCTCATTGTTGCTCTTTATATTTATCGCACTTCTCTATTTTTATATTGCTATCTCTTTTGAATCTTTAAAATCACAATATACAACAAAAGATGAACAAACTTGCGGTAATTTTTCATCTTCAAGATATTATAATTTGTGGGTTTTGTATATTTTTGATAAATTTACTTAAATAGGAGCATTAGGGTTTGTAATTAACTTTGAATTGAAGCCATTGTTTGATTTGAAAATGGGAGAATCTCTATGTAATACCCCATATTCTTTCTAGTTCAATTCATCTCAAAAGAGGCACACTAGAGACTTAAGACCTGAAATTTTATCAGTGTTAGAGACTTAGTCTTATTTTTGGCATCTAAACTTGAACTATTTTATTTTTTGACCTTACCAACCTTGGCATATCAATTTCTAAGTAGTTTCATGATCAGGGTAGTCCATAGTATCTCCGGGGTGAGTTTCAGAATTTTTGGAGAAGGTTTAGGGCATATTTGGTTTGCCAAAATAGAACATCGATGTGATATAGACGCACCACATCGGTGGTCGCGTCGGGTAGGCAATGCGACGTGACACATCACTGATCACATGGTACCCAGTTTTTGTGTTGTTAAATGATGGGTTTATAGGGGCATTTGAGTCATTTACCCTCACCCAAATCCATCCAAACACACAATTTTATCCCTAAATAGCATAGATGCTTCATTATTCATCTTTTTCTTCTCCAAGAACAAAACCCAAGCTCCAAGAATCAAGAACAATTCCATAACTCCTACTCTAAGAAAGCCTATAATCCAAAAAAACTTCAAGAAGAAGCTTCAAGAACACCATTAGAGATTCAAAAGTTTAAGCTTTTACAATCAATTCATCAAGCAAGTTATGTGAGGTTATGAACAAGGATCCTATTTCATTCTTGTTCCCAAAACTAGGTTTTAAAGTTGTATATACATTATATTATATACTTTATAGTTTAGGGTTCATACCTAATTATCATTATTTGAAGATGTTGATGTTACAAGTGATTAAATGTTGAATTACATCTCTAGTTTTGCATGTTTATGCGCGTGAAGTGATTTTATATACATTGAGAGTTGAATTTCACTGTCTTGACTATAAATATGTGAGAATTTCAAGATGTTGATTATTGAGCATGACTTTGTTATAATTTGACATGAGTTTGAGACATGAGTTTTAAGCCCTAAGTATATGTATTGATATTTCAAGAAGATGATGCTTTTAAGCATCCTATGACTAACTTATATTTAGATTTTTTAGAAAAGATTTGATCTTTTGATCCTCAGTTAAGTTATGGAATCTACTTTACAGTTTTATTACAGTTTATAGAAAATGGATTAGTTTTGATTACAATTTAAATAGACAAATGCATAATTGGTTTTTCATTACAAATCTTTATGGTATCTTTAAAGTGGATTTCCTATAGAATGAGCATACAAATTAAAGGAACTAGTATTTAACATCGAGTGGGAAGTGTGGATTTAGTGCATCCTACTTCCCTAGAACTACGAGCCAATGTAGGTTCAAATTACCAAATTATTCCCATTTCTATATGGATGACAGATACATATTGTGATCACTTAGATTAGGTTATACTCCTTGGCAAGAGTATGACACGTCTCCCTAACGTGAGGTTTTCCCTTTAGGTGAACTAGAAGTTATACACTATGATATTTCACATAGTGTATGTCGGTTAGAAGAACCTCCCTTGTAGAATAGTTTTTAAAAGAATTTCCCTACAACCTACAAAATAGAGTAATCCTAACAGAAAAGAGTAACAAAAAAGCTTTTAGAAATTAAGTGTAAAGGCTCATGATTTTATTCAGATATAGTTTTACATAAGTCATTAGCCATGAGATTTCAGCTTTCAGTTATAGATACAAAGGTGAGTCCTTTTACAGTTAGCTTGCATAAATTGAAAACAGATTACAAATACAGCTTTTAGAACTAAGTGTTAGGGCTCACAAGATTTATACTGTATGATTTTATGGTTCATGACTCATGATATTCAGCTTTAAGTTATTCAACCTAATGTGAGCCATTATTTTTAGCATCCATTATTTTATGAGTATATGTAAATATTGAGATATTGTTTTACATATGCATTCACCCCTACATGATTAGTACATTTCAAAAGTACTGATGCATATACATGTCTATGTATTACATTATCTCATAATGTAGCTCAGGTGCTCAATCCCAGCAATATGATTGACCGCGAGTATCTCTATCTACATCCCAATAGTTGGTGAGTCCTTATAGTTAGGGGACCCAGTGATTCAGATTTCCAGTTTTCTAGATTTTTTTATTTAGTTATGTCAGACAGCTCAAACCAGTTGGGGGTCTGTCTTAGCGACTCTCTAGTAGTAGTATTAGAGGCTCGTCTGACTATTAGATATATTTTAATTTTTCAGTGTTGATTGTTTCAGATTTCCTATTTAAGTAATTCCAGACATAATGTTCAGTTGAACTCAGTCCAGTTCAGATAGTATTTCACTATTTTAGCATACCGCATTCTTGGGACTACTTGTAGCAGGCTTTTAGGGTTAGCTTGGGACTACTTGTAGTTCAGAGAACCGTGTGGCATCTCGGGACTCATTTTTGCGGCGTTGCAAACTTGGTATCAGAGCCTAAGGTTTAAAGAGTCCTAGGGAATTAGACAAGCTACGTTATGTAGAGTCTTGACCATAGGTGTGAAACGTACCACATTTATGAGCAAGAGGCTATGAGATATATTAGGGAATCATCCTTTTCTTTTATGATCTATCATTCTTATAGTGTATCTATCTATATTTAACTCGTACTCTTATGTGACAGTTGAATATGTCTCCTCGCCTAGCTAATGCACACATAAATGATAACTAGCATCCCATTCTGCTGACCCTCTTAATGAAAATATATCCTGTGCTGAATTTCAAGTTTCCTTTCAGGCATTGGCCCCATCTGTGACTTCGACTGTTTAGGGAAACCATCAGGCAATAGTCCCACTTTAGCAAAATGGGGATTTAGTAGCAGCCAGAATTTATGACTTTAAGAGAATAAATTTGTCTGAGTTCTTTGGGTCAAAAGCAGGTGAGGACCCACAGCTTTAATTAGATGGGGTGAGGAATATCACCCATATTATGCATGTTACTAAATAAGAGAGTATGGAGTTGGCATTCTATAGGCTGAAGGATGTGGCTTATGATTGGGTAGTTATATGGAGAAAGGGTAGAAGTAAGAATGCAACTCCTAAAGTTGGCAGGTGTTTCAGGATATATTTCTAGATAGGTTCTTTCCGTGTGAAATGAGAGAAGCTAAGGTAGAGGATTTTGTGAACCTAAGGCAGGTCTTAATGACAGTGAAGGAGTATTTCCTTAAGTTCAATCATTTGTCTAGGTATGCCCCTGACACGATGGCTGATCCTAAGTCGAGTATGAGTAAGTTTATTACCGGAGTATTTGGTTTGATAGTCAAGGAAAGTAGGACTGCCGTGCTTATTAGCGATATGGATCTTGCTAGACTGATGATTGATGCCCAAAAGATTGAGGTAGAAAAGTTGAAGGAGAGAGGAAGGGGAAATAAAAAGGCTAGAATTAGGCAATTTGAATATGGCCAGACAAAGTTTGGAGGGGGAAATCATTCATAGTTTTAGATTCATTCATCCATGACAGCTCCATCTTCAGTCAGTGCTCCCACCCCTAAAGCTAGGCAGGAGAAGTAGGGTAAGAATTATCTTGGTGAGTGCTTGTTGGGACAGAAAGGTTGTTATGGTTATGGTAAGTTAGGTCATGGAATCAAAGAGTTTCCATATTCTAGGTAGGAAAATAGGGATTTTCGTCCACAAACTCAGGCTACTAGCGCACCACCTCCTCTGGGTCACCCAGTTCTTCCTCAGGGTACATCATCTAGCACCAGTAGTGGTTAGCACCAGAATTGATTTTATGCTTTATCAGGAGCAGGAGATCTCACCAGATATTGTTACTAGTATGCTTTGTGTCTTTCATCTTGATGTTTATATGTTGTTAGACCCCGGTTGAATCTCTCTTATGTGACCCCATTAGTTGCAGTAAATTTTAGGGAAGGACTTGAAAAAGTGACTAAGCCTTTCTTAGTTTCTACCCCAGTGGGTGAGTCAATTATTGCCAAGCAGATCTATAGAAAATATCCTATCACTATCCTTTATAAGATCATATTAGAAGATTTAATAGAGCTATACATAGTCGATTCGATCATTATTCTTGGTATGGATTGGCTTCATTCCTGTAATGCATTTATAGATTGTCGCACTCAAGTAGTGAAGTTTTAGTTTCCTGATGAGCCAGCCTTTGAGTGGGAGAGAAATTTAGTGTCTCCCAAGAGTCATTTTATATCCTATCTCAAAGCCGAAAATTTGATATCAAAAGGGTATATCTATCATCTAGTTCGAGTCAAAGACACTCAGTTTGAGGCTCCAACAGTTCAATCAGTCCGAGTAGCCAATGAGTTTCTTGAAGTTTTTCCTGAAGATTTGCTAGGGGTACCTTCCAATAGGGAAATAGAATTTGGTATTGACCTCTTCTAGATACTCAGCCCATCTCTATTCCTCCATATTGTATGGCTCCAGCCAAGCTTAAGAAATTAAAAGAGCAGCTTAAGACCTCTTAGATAAAGGTTTCATAAGTCCCAGTGTTTCTCTATGGGGAAATTCCATCCTATTCATATGAAATAAAGATGGTTATTTGCGAGTGTGCATTGACTATAGTCAGCTGAATAAAGTCACAGTCAAAAATAGATATCCTCTCCCTAGAATTGATGACTTATTTGACCAACTCGAAGATGTAAGTTACTTTTCCAAGATAGGCCTTAGATTCGGTTATCATCATCTTAGAGTAAGGGAATGTGATATTCCCAAGACAATTTTTAGAACCCGCTATGGTCATTTTGAATTCCTAGTCATGTCCTTCCGGATGACAACTGCCCAACAGCTTTTATGGATTTAATGAACCATGTGTTCAAACAGTACCTAGACATATTTGTCATAGTCTTTATTGATGATATTCTTATCTATTCTCGTAGTGAGGTTGACCAGGCAGACCATCTTAGAATTGTGTTGGAAACTCTTAGAGTCCACCTGTTGTTTGCCAAATTCAACAAGTGTGAATTTTGGCTAAGGTCAGTAGCTTTTCTCGGTCATATCGTTTCCAGTGATGGCATTAGAGTTTATCCTAAATGGACTGAAGTAGTTGGAAACTGGCTTAGACCCATCTCTCCATCAAACATCAGGAGTTTCTTGGGTTTAGCTGGCTATTACAAATGGTTTATTGAAGGTTTTTAGTCTATTGCATTCCTTATGTCTAGATTGACTCAGAAAAAAGTAAGTTTCAGTGGTCAGATTCTTGTGAGAAGAGTTTTCAGGAGTTAAAGGCTTGACTCACTTTAGCCCCAGTCTTAGCATTACCTAATGGTATAAATGGATTTATTGTCCATTGTGATTCTTCTAGAGTTAGTATGGGTTGTGTTTTGATACAGAGAGGTAGAGTCAGAGCCTATGCCTCTAGGCAGCTTTAGCCTTACGAAAAGAACTATCCTACTCATGATCTTGAATTAGTTATTGTTCTGTTTGCTTTGAAAATCTAGAGGCACTATCTTTATGGGGTGCATGTAGATGTGTTTACGGACCACAAAAGTTTGCAGTATGTCTTTATGCAAAGAGAGTTAAATCTTCATCAGAGAGGGTGTCTAGAATTTATGAAGGATTATGACATAAGTATTTTGTATCATTCGAGTAAATCCAATGTTGTGGAGACGCCCTTAGTAGACTGTCAATGGGTAGCGTTGCTTATGTGTAGGATGATAAGAGAGAACTAGTTTGGGAAGTTCACCGGTTAGCTAGAGTGGGTATAAGGTTGGTTGACTTAGCTGAGAGGAATGTTTGTTTCAGAGTAGTTCAGGATCTTCTCTAGTCTCTGAGGTGAAAGAGAAGCAGGATAAGGATTCTAATCTGGTCAAACTGAATAGGTCGGTTAAAGACCAAAAGATTGAGGTTTTCTCCCAAGGGAGAGATAATGTGTTGAGATACCACAGTAGATTATGTATGCCGAGTGTTGATGATTTGAGGCAGAGGGTTATGGCTGAAGCACATGGTGCGCGTTACTCTATTCACCCACGAGCCACAAAGATGTACCACGATTTGTGGGAATTCTATTGTGGAGTGGCATGAAGAAAAATATAGCAGAATTTGTACCTAAGTATACTACTTGCCAACAAGTTAAGGTAGAGAACCAAAGATATGCTGGCATATTACCGAAGTTTGGTATTCCCACTTGGAAGTGGGAAGAGGTGAACATGGACTTTGTTATAGGATTACCTCATTCGTATAGACAACACGATTTGATTTGGGTTATTGTAGACAGATTGACCAAATCAGCCCACTTCTTGCCAATTCACACATACTACATAGCTGAGGATTATGCTAAACTGTATATCAGAGAGTTGGTTGGATTGCACGGATTTTACTTGTCCATTATTTCAGATAGGGGTACTCAATTTACCTCTCAGTTTTAGAAATACATTTAGAAAGGTCTTGGTACCCAAGTTCATCTCAGTTTAGCTTTTCACCCACAGACAGATGGTTAGGCAAAGAGGACCATTCAAACTTAGAGGATATATTAAGGGCATCTGTTCTTGAATTAAAAGGTAGTTGGGATGACCACTTGTTGTTGATTGAGTTTGCCTACAACAACCGTCACCATTCTAGCATTCAGATGACCCCGTTTGAGCCTCTCTATCGATGAAGATATAGATCTCCAGTCGGTTGGTTCGAATTGGGTGAGGCCACTTTGATTGGTCCAGATATGGTGTTTGAAGCCATGGAGAAAGTTCAGTTGATTCGAGAGATATTGAAAGAAGCCCAAAGTCATCATAAATCTTATGCAGACATAAGAAGGAGAGATCTTGAGTTTGAGGTTAATGATCTTGTTTATTTAAAGGTTTCACCCATGAAGGAGGTGAAGAGATTCGAAAAAAAAGGGGAAGATTTGTTCTCGATATGTAGGCCCCTAAGTATTTTGAGTTGTGTGGGAAAGGTAGCATATGAGCTTGAGCTACCCATAAATTTTTCATCAGTTCACCTAATGTTCCATGTATCCTTATTGAAGAAGTGTATGGATGATTCAGCTATTGTAGTCCCTCTATAAAGCATAGATATTCAGAATAGCCTTTCATACAAAGAGCTCTCAGTAGAGATTCTTGATCACCAGATCCGTAGACTAAGGAATAAAGAAGTTCCCTTGGTCAAAGTCCTGTGGCAAAATCAATCTATTAAAGGTGCCACTTGGGAAGCAGAAGCAGACATGTAAACCAAGTAACCTCACCTCTTCTCTACAAACTCAGATTCAACCTAAGGTAATAGTATTCCTTAACTTAGTTCTCTTTTCCAGTCTCAATTTCAGCCATATGGTTATCTTATGTCAATTCATGCACTCATAGATTAGTTCAGTCACTCATTATGTTTTAGATTCAGTCATGCAGTTTTGTTTCAATTGTGCATGCCAGTACATAGTCTCAATATCCTCTGTTTAACTAGTCCCATTCAAGGACGAATTTCTCAAGGGGGAGATATTTTAATACCCTATATTATTTCTAGTTTAATTCAGCTCAAAAGAGGCACACCAGAGACTTAGGACCTAAAATTTTAGCTAAGTGTTGATACTTAGTCTTATTTTTAGCCTCTAAAATTTGACGATTTTATTCTTCACCTTTCAAACCTTGGAATATCAATTTCTATGTTTTTTTATGATCAGGTTAGTCCATAGTATATCAGGGCTGAGTTTTAGAATTTTTGGAGAAGGTTTGGGGCATGTTTGGTTGGCCAAAACAAAACGTCGATGCAATATAGACGCGCCGCATCGGTGGCCGCATCAGGTAGGCAACATAATACGTCGCTAATCGCGTCGTAGTGAGCAATGCAATGTGCCGCTAATTGCGTCGATACCTAATTTTTGTGTTGTTCAATGACGGGTTTATAGGGGCATTTGAGTTATTTACCTTCACCCAAATCTGCCCAAACACGCAATTTTATTCCCAAATAGCATAGATTCTTCATTATATATCTTTTTCTTCTTAAAGAACAAAACCCTAGCTCCAAGAATCAAGAACAATTCCATAACTCCTACTCTAAGAAAGCCCATAATTCAAAGTTTCGGGTTCAAGAACTTTAAGAAGAAGGTTCAAGAACACCATTAGAGATTCAAAAGTTTAAGCTTTTACAATCAATTCATCAAGCAAGTTATGTGAGGTTATGAACAAGGATCCTATTTCATTCTTGTGCCCAAAACTAGGTTTTAAAGTTGTATAGACATTATATTATATACTTTACAATTTTGGGTTCATACCCAATTATCATTATTTGAAGATGTTGATGTAACAAGTGATAAAATGTTGAATTACATCTCTACTTCTGCATGTTTATGCGTGTAAAGTGATTTTATATACATTGAGAATTGAATTTCACTATCTTGACTAGAACTATGCAAGAATTTCAAGATGTTGATTATTGAGCATGACTTTGTTATAATTTGACATAAGTTTGAGACATGGGTTTTAATCCCTAAGCATATGTATTGATATTTCAAGAAGATGATGCTCTTAAGTATCCTATGACTAGCTTCTATTCAGTTTTTTCAGAAAAGATTTGATCTTTTGATCCTCAGTCAAGTTATGGAATCCACTTTACAATTTTGTTATAGTTTACAAAAAATAGATTAGTTTTTATTATAGTTTAAATAGACAGATGCATAATTGGTTTTTCATTACAAACCTTTATGCTAGCTTTTAAAGGGAATTTCCTTCAGAATGAGCATATAGATTAAAGAGAGTAGTATTTAGCACCGAGCGGGAAGTGTGGGTTTAACGCATACTACTTCCCCAGAACTATGAGCCAACATTAGTTCAGATTACTAAATTATTCTCATTTCTAAATGGATGATAGATACAGATTGTGATCACTTAGATTAGGTTATTCTCCTTGGTAAGAGTATGATACCTCTCCCCAACGTGAGGTTTTTCCTTTAGGGGAACTAGATGTTGGACACTATGATAGCTCACATAATGTATGTCGGTTTGAAGAACCTCCCTTTTAGAATAGTTTTTAAATACATTTCCCTACAATCTACAAAACAGAGTCCTCCTAACAGAAAAGAAAAATAGAAAAGCTTTTATAAATTAAGTGTAAAGGATCAGGATTTTATTCAGATATTGTTTTACATAAGTCATTAGCCATGATATTTTAGCTTTCAGTTACAGATACATAGGTGAGTCCTTTTACACTTAGCTTGCACAAATTGAAAACAGATTACAATTACAACTTTTAGAACTATGTGCTATGGCTCGCAAGATTTATACTGTATGATTTATGGTTCATGACTCATGATTTTCAGCTTTCAATTATTCAAGCTAATATGAGTCATTTACATTTAGCATACATTATTTTATGAGTATATGTAAATGTTGAGATATTATTTTACTTATGCATTCACCCTCATATGCTCAGTATATTCCAAAAGTACTGATCCACATATATGTCTATGTGCAACATTGTCTCATAATGTAGGTTTCGGTGCTCAGTTCTGGTAGTGTGATTGATCGCGAACATCTCCATCTACATCCCGACAATTGGTGAGTCCTCATAGTTCGGGGACCCAGTGATTTCGATTTCCAACTTTTCAGATTTGTTTATTTAGTTATGTCAGACACATTGAGCCAACTACGGGTCTGTCCCAGCGACTCTCTAGTAGCAGCATTAGAGTCTTTTCCAACTATTAAATACATTTCAGTTTTTCAGTGTTGGTTGTTTTGGATTACCTAGTTAAGTAATTCTAGACATTATGTTCAATTTAACCCAGTCCAGTTAAGATAGTATTTTGGTATTTTAGCATACTGCATGCTTATATTATCTCTACTTGGGTCATCAGAATGAGTATCAAGCTTTCAGGGTTATCTCTAGACTACTTGTAGTTCGAAGCACTGTGTGGCATCCCGAGACCCATTTTTGGGGCATTACACTCTAACCTACATAGCATAATATAAAAATAGTTTGTATGATTAGCTTTTTAAATTGAAAAAACAATAATGTTCTTATTGTTTGTAAATGCCAGTGTTCTTGTTAGTATACATTTATATTTAAAAATAAAAAATTGTTCTATGCTTTTTTTGTAGTCATGTGTTGCTTCTAATGAAGAAATAGAGCGTCTCTCAGTGGATGTTGCTTCCAATTCTTGAATACTTTTTCCTTCAAACTTAATTTACGTCATTGTTGATGTAAGTTTCTACTGAATTCACTTTATCATTTACATGTATTTTACGTCAATGTCTATTAGCATACTAAGAAAATTGCAACTTTACTTTTTATATATTTTACTAATAAAGAATTCTCTATCACTCTCTCTTCCTTTAAAAATATTTTTTGAGATCTAATTATTTTCTCTAGGGCAAGAAGTATAGAGCATCTATCAAATATTCACAGAACAAGGGGGTGTCGACTCTTATCCATAAGGGCTAGTTGTTTCTTTATGGGATAAGTCTTGCCTCTAGGGCAAGAGTTATTAAGCATCTATTTTATTTATAGACAATATGACAGGACTAGTACTTGCCCTTGAGGCATAATTGTTTCTATGGGGGCTAAGTTCTTGCGTCTTTGTGAAGATTTATAGATCATCTACTACCTTTATAATTTTATGTACAAGTGATGAATGCTGAAGTCAAATATGCTAATAATTGGGATTTTCTCTTTAGTTTGTTTAAACACTTTAATGAAACCACTTTGTTCTAGTTTTGTAAACTGGAATTACTTGAGAATTAGCTCATAATGTGGTACGATTAGGACTATTTTTCAAATCAGCTTTGAAGTGTCTGCGTTAGGACAGTGACAGCTTATTCGCCCGTTTTGAGCATGTGTTTATGTGTGTCCCAGATACTTTGCTGCCACAGGTGTTAGTGTCTTACTTTATATATTTTGTTTTTTTTTATTTTGGTCATAAATCATCTCTATAAGATTCTAGCTTGACTAATGAAATGTTTGAAATCATAATCTATGTTTGGGTATTAAAAGCTTATGGGTGAATTTGTAATATTTGCCTAATTCTAAGAAGTAATCTTGCTTAGATAGGCCTTTTAAAAGAGTCAAGTAAATTTTCTTTGGTCAAATATGTATGTACGTGGTATCATAATACATGTTTAAATTTGAATTTACCTTTTTGGTGTGCTACTATAATCAATTGTGTTATCAATCTTTGAAGTTTATGATTTGTTCAAAGTGGGTCTGGCTTTGTTCTCTTCTAAAGTAATCTGTTTTGTTCTAATGGTACACAGTTTAAAAATGATAAGGTCTTCATTACAATATTTTGAATGTTTCTTGTCAATATCTGGTAAGGCTGATCCCTATCTGGTCAAAGACCTTTCCAGAAAAGACTTTAAGTTATTAAGGACGTAAATTTTATCAAGGTACGAATATCGTTAGAGAATTTTGAGTTAGGAATGATGCTAAATTATCACTCATGTTTGTCATTCTCTTGCTTTTATATTTGAATGTTTGATGTCATTTGAGCCTTGCCAATCCCAAGATTTATAGATCAATATCAAGAAAACAATCTTCAAAATTTAGAGATTACGCGTAACTTGTGTCCTAATTATAGTAAATCATGTAAATCTATATATTAAAAAGTGATATATGATATAATCAAGTTTACAAAACATTATCATTGTTTTTCAAGCTTGAAATAGTAATATCCTAGTCTTAAATTTTCAATAATTTATTATGTAAATACAGACTAAGCTAGTATCAACTCTTTCTCATTGCGCATAAGTTGTTTTTTTGGGGGCTAAAAGTCTTGCCTCTAGGGAAAGAGTTCTCAATCATCTCACAAATTATTATAGACTACGCTAGTGTCAAATTTTGTCCATGGAGCACAACTTATTCTTTTATGACCTAAAAGTCTTGCCTCTTGAAAAAGAGTTATGGATTATCTACCAAATCATCAAAGACAAAGACAGTGTCTACTATTGCCCATAGACTTGTTTCTTTTTCATCTAAGTCTTTCCTCTAGGGTAAGAGTTATAGATTATTTTCCAAATCAATACAGTCTAAGGCAATGTCAACTTTTTCCTGGGGGGCACAACTTGTTTCATTGTGATCTAATTGTCTTTCCTCCTGGGCAAGAGTTATAGATCATTTACTAAATCAATAAAGATCAAGGCAATTTTAACTCTTGCCCATGGACTTATTTCTATAATATCTAAGTCTTGCCTCTAGGGAAAGAGTTATAGATCAACTTCTAAATCAGTACATACTAAGGCAATGTAAACTCTTTCCCATAAGGCACAACTTTTTTTTGTGATCTAAAAGTCTTACCTCTTGGGCAAGAGTTATAGATTATTTACTAAATCAATAAAGACTAAGGCAGTGTCAACTCTTGCCCATGGACTTGTTTCTTTTTTGTCTAAGTCTTGCCTTTAGGGAAAGAGTTATAGATCATCTTCCAAATCAGTATAGATAATGCTAGTGCCAACTCTTGTCCATAGGGTACAACTTGTTCCTTTGTGATCTAAAATTCTTGCCTCTTGGAAAGGATTTATAGATCATTTACTAAATCATTACATACTATTTTAGTGTCAAATCTTACCCATGGGCATAACTTTTATTTGGATGGACTTTCTGCTACTCTCTTTTTCTTTAATATTTAATTTATCTTTATTATTTTACTGTTCAAATCATAATTCAGTGTTGAGTTTCTAACTTACTTTAGTAATGTTTCTTTTTCTTTTTCAATTTTCATGCAGAGAGTTACATCTTCTATTAAGACTCATGTTGATAATTCTTTAGATGGGTTTATGAGCCATATTACGATAAATTTCACATTATATTTATTATTCAATAGTAACAACATCATTAAATCAATAATTGTGTTGTTGACATTATTAATTTTTTGATATATTCTCTAGAGTCCAAGTGTGATTCTATTATGGAGCTTATTCAGGAATTAAATAAACCATGTGACAACGAGGAGTTGACATTGCAAATTTCAAGGGGGTGGATGAAATGCTGCAAAAAATTATGCCTATTCTAGAAGATGAAGTCAAGTTTGAAACCAGTTTCCAGATTTGTGACAAGTATCAAAGCGGAGAAATTGATCTTTCAGCATCTCTTGAAAATATTGATGACTTGCTTTCTAGGAAAAGAAAGTGGTGTGAAGTATCTGATGAAGTTTATGGTTCTAGTTTTACTTTAATAACTCCAACGCCACCCGATGTTTCTGATCATATTTCTATAAAAGATGAATTTTGTACTGTTGAAGATGTGAAAAATTCTCAAGAGGATTTATCTTTTATTTCTTTATGATGTTTAAAGATGGCCACTCAAGTTGTAATTGACAATGTTTACTTTTAACTAATTTTTCATGGTTTTTGCTTATCTTTTGTAAATTGTTGCATTATTTTTTCTTGTTTTATTTTTCTTATTAGTTTAATACTTGATCTTTTGATTTTTTGATATCAAATTTCAATCTTGATCTTTTTTACTTGTGAATTTATTTTTGTCAAGTTATATAAAGGTCATGATATATTTTCTTTTTTGAGTTATCAACTTATGTTAGAGTTACTCATAACTTAGACATAGTGAAATGGTGTAAATTGTTTCGCATACATTAATTTTTTGAAAAATTTCTAAGATACATTTTGTCTCTAAGTAAAGAAATACATAATATTCAATTAGTTAGACTTTGTTAAATAATATAATTGTTTCCCTTGAAATATTCATTAATAATTTAAATCCTTTGACCTATGTTTTGTCTATAAGACAACCGTTACTACATGTTATGTCTATGGGTCTCAACTTGTTCTTTTAAAACTCATTGGCTAAATCTTCTCTACAAGATTCATAGAGTATCTCATAAGTTAGACATTGTAAAATTATGTAAATTGTGGACCATAAGGCATACGTTAATTTTTAAAAAAATTTGAGCTACATTCCTCTAATACTCAATAATTTAGATTTTGTGAATTAGCATAAATCATTTCCCATTAAGTATTTATTAGTTTTTTTAAGCCTTGTGCTATGTTTTGTATGTAAGACAACAATTACACAATTACTGCACATTATGCGTCTAAGCCGAGAATTGTATAATAATTAATTAGTTAAACTTTGTGAAATACACTAATTTTTGAAAAGTTATTCGACTATGTTTTGCTTCTATGACAATAGTTACTACATACCCCATAAGTTACACATAGTGAGACTGGTGTAAACTCTTGTCTATGAGGAATTAATTGTTCTTTTGAATTCTTTGGGAAAACGTTTTGCCTCTAGGGAAAGAGTTATAGATCATCTGCCAAATTAGTACAAACTATGCTAGTGTCAAATCTTGCCCATGGGGAACAACTTGTTCTTTTATGATCTAAAAGTCTTTCCTCTTGGGCAAGAGTTATAAATCATTTACTAAATTATTAAAGACTAAAGTAGTGTCAACTCTTGCTCATGGACTTGTTTATAGTCTTGCCTTTAGGTCAAGAGTTACAGATCATCTATCAAATCATTACAGACTAAGTCAAAGTCATCTCTTGCCCATGGAGCACAACTTGTTCTTTTGTGATTTAAAAGACTTGCCCCTAGGAAAAGAGTTATAGATCATCTGCTAAATCATTACAGACTAAGGGAATGTCAACTTTCGTCCATGGGGCATAACTTTTATCTGGGTGGACTTTGTGTTAGACATTGTAAAACTAGCCATCGTAAGTTAGACATTGTAAAGCTATGTTGATACAAACTAAAAATGTCTACTTTTACCCGCGTGGCATAACTTATTTTTTTGGGTCTATGTTTTCCTCTAAGGCAAAATTTGCAGAACATTAGCTAATTTAATACAGATTAATAGTGTTAACATTTGCCCATGTGGTATAATTTGAGATATATTATTTTATTAAAAATCAATTATTTTTTAAATGACATAATTTATTTGCATCAAGTTTAAGTTAAAAATATATTTTTCTACCAAAAATAAAATTAAAAATACATTTACACTCTACACAAAGCTCAAGCTAGGATAAATTTCATCTCAAAGTTGCACCAAATTTTATCTCAAAGCTCGAATTAATACAGTACATTTTATACCAAAAAAATAAAGTTAAAAATACATTTGCCCACTGCACAAAGCTCAAGGTAGGACAAATTTCATCTAAAAGCTACAACAAATTTCATCTCAAAGCTTGGAGCTTCGGATTTCTCTTCTTCTCTTTGGTGAAATCACATTCTACGTTTAGGGTTTTGATTTTGTCCCTTATCTCTCTGTAATTTCTTCCTCGGCATAAGTACTTCTCTCTCATTTTTTCTTAATCTCATAGAATGCATTTGAACTATTTGTTACATAGCAATTTTTTTGAGTTGGAAATCACTCTTATCTTCTCTTAATCACATCTATCATGCATGGATTAATTTATAAACTCTATTTTTTTTTTATCTAAATCAGCTTGTTGAAAATGAGTTTTTGGTGGTAAGATTTGAGTTTTTGGTGGTTTCTATTCTCACTGAGCTCATTTTGTCCAGTCACTAGGTTCTTTATGTTTGTTTATGAGAGTTGAGTTTCAGGTGTTTTTTGTAGCCATTCGGTCAATTTTTTTGTATGATAAATTTCATTTTGCTGCTTGATTCTTGTTTTGTTGTTAATTTTTAATTTGAAAGTTTTTTTATCTTTGTAACTCTGCAGATTTTGTAAAGCATATCTAGCAAGACAAATTGCGTTGAGTACTTTATTGATCCTAATGATTGGTTCAAATCAGACCCTTATTGGAGTGGAGATTCAAATTATCACACAACTATAATGAGCTTTTTGGATGACAATCATTTGTCATTGTTAGAGAAAGGTATTTTTTTGGAATTACATGCAATTAGGTAATCTAAATCCATCTGGTATGCTTTTACATTACATGTTTTTATCGAAAGTAAGATGTAACAAGAAGAATTTGATGATATTTTATGTCCAGGGAAATTACATTGAGTTTCCACTTGATGTTTTTGGTCTTGTTACTGGGTTTTCAACTAAAAGGTCAAGTAATATATTAGCATTAGATAGAGAAAAAGGAGGTGGTAGTCGTCTATTGAACACTTACTTTGATGGCGCAGAGAAATTAAAAATAAAGGACTTGAAAACTTTTATGGAAACAAGAAAAAGTGAAGTCCAAAATGATTTAGACGTTGTCAAGCTAGCTGAAATATATATTTTAGGATACGTGTTGTTGGCCGGGCCCTGCCAAGGTCATTTATGATAATGTTATTATGATATTGGAGAATGAAACTTTGTGTAGAGAGTTTGGATAGGGTGAATTATCTTTCGATGAAACTTTAAGTTAATTGAAAAGCTCATTGAAGCCAACAAAAACCACTATCGGAGCATCATACCAGCTTGTTGGTTTTCCGTATGCCTTTTTGGTATGGACATGGAATATTTTTCCCAAATATAGAGGAAAATATGTGTCGATAGTCTCTGAAGAAAAATACTCTCTTATGTTGCGTTATGTGGCAAGTACTACTCCACAATACAGAGCAATGGTCAAGTTTTTTCACTCAAACAAATCAAAGTCTTCGATAAGTCTCTACACTTATTCTATTTTTATTTTATTGATTTAATCAGTATATGTTTATTGTAATTCTTAGTTATGTTAATTTTTTATTAATAGAAAGGTGTGGTTTAGGCATTCACACTGGAGCATAAGCTGCCAAGTAATAATGATAGTGAAGACAAGTGATTTAGTGTGTTAAATGAGAAACTTGATGTATGCATCAGTTCTTTTCCTCTAATATCTCTTATAAACTTGTCTGTTAAATAGATTATTTTAAATTTTTTATGTATTCTGTATACAGAAACTTTGAAGCACATGTTCAAAGAAGTTTAGAAGAATTCTAGATGAGAACAAAATATTAGAGTTCGAATTATCTAAAATCAAAAGATTATTGTTGGGAAATGTTAAAGTAGATAGGGATATTTAATTATATAAACAACCAAATAATCTACAAGTTGAACCAAGTCATGATCCAATGGTTCATGATCAATTTGATGATTCTGACAATCCTACAAAAAATGAGAGATTTGTAAGTAAATAGTTTCCTGCCTTGTCTTTTTATGTTCTATTGGGAGTTAGGGAACATGCTATAATTGTGGTGAAGAGAGTTACACTGCAACTAACTGTACTTCATCCAGACGTAAAAAAACATATTTTGTTTATGCGAGTTTCAAATATAATGATAAACAGTGTGCAAAGGTTAGTGAAGAAAATTTCTTATTCTTCAATTGGTATATGTGACCTTATGTTACTTGTGCTGTCTTGCTTCTTAGTCTTCTCAACATATGTTTAATTGGTCAAGCAGAATCTATTATACTTATATTCTATTATCTTACTACACCAAGGTGAATGAGCATTTTGAAAGTTTTTTTTTTGCACCTATAAAAAGCAAATGCACATGGGATCTTCCACTAAATTTAGCCAAGATAAATATCCTTCTAAGATGTGCTAATCAATTACCTAGGTTCTTAGGAAGAAATATTTGGTAATATATACATCTAGATCTCAATTATCCCTCTTCAACTTTACCTTTCTTGACTGTCTGCTTTATTACACATGTTTTTTTTATTCTCTTAGTGATTCTTGTTCCTCATAGGAAAAGAAGCGGCAAGCTGAAGAAGGGAAGAAAGCAGAAAGTCATTCAGATGAGAAAGAAGAAGTCGCAGAAGAAAGAGTAATTGGTTTGAGGCCTCAAAACATGGAAAACATAAGACAGGCAATCAGGTAATCCAGTCCTTATATTATCAGTCCATTGAGTATTTTTAAAACACAAGGATGTTGAACCACATCACAAAGATATTCCTATTCTCGTTTGATTGGATAATACGAAGCACTTAGTTCTTTCTTTAGTTTTATTTTGTCCTCATCTAATTTCATAGCTACTTTTTTCCCATCTTGGATCAGAAATTGCAATTTTTGCTACATAAAATTCCTTGTATAGACTATCTTTATAAAGAAAATAGGGTTCCTTGCACTCTCTTATGAAAAATACAGTATGTCTTTAATTTTGAAATTAAGTTTCATGGTGGTAGTTTTACCCACAGAAGTTGTAATCAGCTATTCTACTTTGTTATTAGTGATAATATTTGGATGATTATAAGATCATGATAGAATCTCAAAAATTTATGAAAAGAAGTGAGGTTCTAATCTCTGTATTAGTCCAAATTTCTCTGTGGCCTGATCTCATGAGAAAAACCCCAAAGTTTCCACAGAAAAGTCTTATAGAGAGATAAGAGCAACCTTTTACCTCCACAGACAGATAAAAGAGATGGCCAAAAACATGAATGAAAATCAAGCTGAGTTCCAACAGATATTTAAGGAGCTTAGTTGTAGATGAAAAATAGCTAAAACACAAAAAGGAATCCCTTTAAGTTATTTAGACACCTGGTTTAAAATTTTGAGATGTTACAACGGAAATTATGAGCAAATCAATGACCTAGATTCCTAGGAAGGAAGATTTGGTAATACATACGTTTAGCTCCTAATTGTTCTTCTTCAACTTTACCTTTTTTGATTATTTGACTTATTACGCATGTTTTTTGTTCTCTCATTGATTCTTCTTCCTCATAGAAAAATAATGCAAGAGCTGAAGATCTACTGCCTTATCCTTTGGTAGAAAAGTTCTCAAAATCTTCTCTTTATTCTCAGTTACAGGTAAATCGACCATAATTTTACCTGACAGAAAACCAAATTTTAGGAACATATGTCATGATAAGTCTGCCCAATAGAAAACCATAATTCTGCAACATCATCATAAATTGAAAAAAGGTTGTGATATTTATAAATGTTTCCTTAATGTCAAACTATAAATAGGAACCATTGTACATAGTAATATATTTACAAAACAAATTGCTTTTTGATAAACCATTAGAAGATAAGGCAAGACTTCCTAACAAAGTCATTTGGGTGAGCAACATATCTCCAATGACAAATAAGTTATTATCACCAAGAAAAAATAATAATCGTTCCACTAGTCTATTTGTTTAAACTGATGCATAACTTGTTTATGTTGTTCAATAGGGCTTTGGTGGTATTGAAGTTGAAGGGGACAACATTAATGGAACTAAGAACTATGGTGTGGTTGATTCAATAATCAGTAATGTTATTTCTAGTGTGTTTGCATCTTCTTCTAGTTTGCCAACATCTCCTGATGTCAAAAATACTCAAGCTGAGAGATCTATAAGTGTCCCAAATTCCAATTTACATGCTTCTTTGCTTAAAATAATTCACTATAATGTATTTGTGATTTTTAACAGGAGCTTGGTGGTATTAATGTTGATATAGAAGACATGATTTCTGATGTTGATAGAACTAAGAAGTTTGTGAATGTCGATTCAATAATTTGTAATGTTGAGATATCTATAAGATCTATCTTTTCATTTTCTTTATTACCCTATGGTTGTTTTTCCTATCAATTTTAATTCTTTCTCTGTTTTCCAGCATGATGAGCAACAAAGTACTCATGTTTCTCCATTGAAAAGTAAAGGCTCTCCACTGAAACCTAAAGGCTCTTCACTGAAAAAATGAACATATATTAGGAGGAAAAAAAGCAGCAAATCAATCATTAATGATGTTGCTTCTGAGTTGAATTCCATTCTATCTTCCATGAAAGCAAAAGTTAAGGACGCCACTCCTAAAAAATGATTAGACAAAAATTTGTAGGATAGTTAGCCAAATCTCCATATGTGACATATTTTGATTTAGGTGTATCCCAATCTATTTTTTATCAAAAGCATCCTTTCATCTATGACATTAAAGCATTTGATAATCTGTCAAGCTTAAACACTGATTTATGGGCATTCATCGAGTGTGGATTGAATAAGTCAAAATGGTAGGTTTACTATCTTTAAGCTTTTTATTTTGTCATTTTAGTACTTATAGTAACGCATATATTATAACCGTATTAATTTTTCGTGTATTTTAAGTGCCAAAAATTTATATATTAAAGGAAAAAATGTGCTGGATGAATGTTTAATGTTTGGCTCTTGTGTTGTGGATTCGAAGGAGTGGTTTTATTCACTTGCACCTTGTGGCCAACCTTTGAATGACACGGTATTATCACTTGTTATCCTAATCTATATTTGTAATGTATGTCTGCCTGCTCTATTCAACCTTATTATGCTTTATATCATCTATGATTATTTGTGACGAATGTCTTTTTGGCTTATCCTTTGTTTTGTTCTCTCTTTCTTCTAGTAGGTCAAACATGATAACAGTAATTCTTGTTTGGCTATTTGTAATGGTTACATTTATTCTGGTTCTTGGGAAAAAAGTTTGAAAGTGTGGAGAACTTCTAATTTGAAGTGTTTACAGTCAATTAAAGCTCATGATAATACTATAAATGGATTCATGTGAGTCTTGTTTTTTGGTAATTAAAGATTTTATTAACTTCCAGGGTAAACATTACAAAGTAGGGTGCGCTTTTCGACACTGTTATATTTAACTACAATGCTAAAATATGAAAAAACTCACCTCACACTTGCTATTGTTGGGGCTATCACTTCCATGTACCACATTACTGATATTGATGAAATTGCATTTTTTTTGAACTTTACAATTCAAATTGTTATTTTAGTTAACTGGAACCAAGAATATTTTGTTGGTTCCTAGCATTTATTGTAGTAACCCTTTACCTACTTTATAACCTGCTTTTGTATACAAATGTCAGCACCAAAATCATTCTCACAAGCCCTTATGACAAAATACTCATAACCCAAAACTCTTGCAAGAGGATCACAAGCCTTAAGCATAGTTGTCGTAACTTTCTGCATACTACAATTTTAGTGTATATGTTATAACAAATGGAAAACATAGCTTATCTGTAGGTATGTGTTGGCTGAACTATATGAGACTTCAAAGGACCAAATATTCAATGTTTCTCTGGTTATATAGTGGTTTACTAGCTGGCATTTGCTGTATTTTATGATCGTTAGATCATTTTTTATTGCATGTTTGTGTCTCAAAATAGATCAATGTTTCTTAGATCAAATTCTTGATAGAATACTACACTTTTCAATGTCATTATTTGACACTACTCCTTTAGGAAGAACATTTAAGTCGAGTGAGTCCTGCTCTAGATATTAATTTATACTAGAGTATAATTTCTTATTTTACTGAAATAATGGATGATTTTATGATACCACTATTTCTAAGTATAGTGCTTTTGAATTTCTTTTTAGTATAATTGGCATGTTATTCTGTTTATAACATGCCCGAGTGCTTCGCCAACTATATTCCACTATTCTAAGTTGAAGACATAAAATATTACACCAATTTCTAATTTCCATGAACCTTACGACATTACTCAAGTAAAGGAGCATAACAGCTCTTCTTTCAAGCTTAAAACATCATAGTTATCTGCTGGTATTAAGATTAAAGGAACCCAACCCTGATTTCTGTAACCCAAAATCCATACTTATTGAACTCTGTGATGACTCAATGTCAACCTCACTTGAACTGAAGATGTGAGCTTATATACAAAATACACCTCTATTTTACTTGAATATACTCCATATGTATAGTACGTACCTTCTCTTGAGTTTTGAGTGCCACTGAAATATTGACCTTCCACGATCTAGAGCTATATACAACAATTGAGCCCTTCTTCACGATATTCTATGGGTAACCAGAAGGATCACAATGGTACGTATAATCACTAGGAGATGGATCCTCCTCATTATTCCATGATGAAAAGTACACTTCTCTATTAGTTACAAAGTTCTAACCAATCCTCATGTCTGCTAATAGTGTATTATGTAATCACAATGCACTTAGATTTTTTTTAATTTCTACTATTTGCCTTGTAATTTGCATTGATTGAAAATGATAACATTTTTAAATCTTGAGAATAATGCTTGTGGCAGTTTTAACTGTTGCACAATGTGTAGCTAGCTTGAGATGGAAGTTGTGAAGGTTTAAGTGTTCTAATTATTTAAGCGGTTTGATCATTGTACTTTGGTTAATTTTTTATGTAATGAATGTGTTGTAATGCTCTTATTCAGTGTTCTTTTTATTTTGTCTCGGCATTTGGATACAATATTCTACTATATGAGGACGAAGGCAAAATATTAACCTAATATTGTTGTGAAGTTCACTACAAATGATTTTACATTTAGAAATAAGATTGATACTTTTTATCAAGATTTTGTGAAAAAATGGGAAAGATTTTTTGTCATCCCTGAGAAACATGAGGTCGAGAAATATATCAGAGGATTCTATTGTGATGCAAATGTACCATGGAACAAGGTTAACTATGTGTTATTTCCAATTTATGTTTCATAAGAAAAATCTGAACTTGGACACTGGATATTGGGAGTTTTTGACTTTACTGAAGTGTGCATATATGTATTCCGATTTAACCATACTAAGCGCAGTGATAAAGTTGTTCAAAAAGAGATGTTACCTTACCAAACACTGATACCGTATTTTCTATGAAAGGTCAATTTCTATCTTGAGAAGGGCATTGACAAATCTGAAAATGACACTTTGCTAATAAAAATGGTTGATGAGCTGACACAACAAACTCAATGGTATCTTATTGCATTCATTTTTTAAATTTTTATTTCACTTCTTGTTTTGTTGTTTTCCATATATTCACATAATATATTTTTTTTGTATAACAGTGATTGTGGAGCATTTATTTGTGCTTTTACTAAATATTTCATTCATGGTAGAGATTTTCCAAAAGTGATTGACGTTGGTTATGTTCGCATCAGGTATGGATCTTTGTTGTGGTATTATGGAAAGAGAAAACTACAAGCTGGTATAAAAGACAACACTACAGAAAAAGTTGGCAGATTATTTAAAAAGGAAAAGAGAAAGAGGACGCACAAGGAAGAGTAGTTTCATTTTGTTTTTATTGAAAATTACTACACATCAAGGATTTTTAGCTATTTTTATATGATTATGTAAAGTTTAAATAGTATTTTTAAATTAAATCGGCTATTTTTGATACGATAGTTTAAAGTATACAATGTAGAATCGATGCTGATTCATTTGTTGGTATCCTTATATATTTATGTTTTATTAATTGAACAATATTGTTTGCTTATCTTTGTGGCAAGTCTTTCCCCTGAGGCAAGAGTGATTGAGTATCTTCTAAATTAGTAGGCAATATAGCTGGGACAATTCATGCCCATAAGGTATAACTTATTCCTATGGAGGTTGTCTTATCATTACTTATGTGCAACTGCTACATGAGTATTTTGATCATTGTGAACTTTTCAATCACATTTGTCTTTATTTAAATGGCACAACATAAGAAACGGTTTAGACCTTGTGTAATATAAGAGTCATCTACTCCTCCTCGGTAGTTGGTTCTCTACTTTTATTTATTTGGTTAGATGCTTGCTTTGTTGATTGGTATCATCTTTTTTACTACTCGCAATTGAATACTCCCCCATGTTTTTTTTTGGTAATTTTTTATCTTTATTGCTTTTGTTTTTGGCTTTTAATATTTTAGTTTTTGGTCTAGAAGATTGATTCTCATATAGTTGTAAGATTGTAATATTCCTATAAACATATTTTGTATGGTAGGGGAAGAATGTTCTTAGAAAAATTGCGAGGTGAACCACCATTACAACATAATTACCGTTAACATTTAGCTCTTAGTTGAAACTCGAAAAAGCCAACTAATTTATTTAATTTTCATTCTTAAGTTTTCTTCAAGAAAACATTGAATTGATTACGCGTTCTCATCTTTGAAGTTAAGGTAATAGCCTCTTGGACAAGAGTTATAGATCATCAACCAAATCATTAAATACTAAGGTAGTGTCGACTATTGCCCATATTGTTCCCTTGATGTCTAAGTCTTGCCTTTAGGGTAAGAGTTATAGATCATCTGTCAAATCATTATAGACTATGCTAGTGTCAACTCTTTCCTATGGTGCATAACTTGTTCCTTTGGGATCTAAAAATCTTGCCTCTTGGGCAAGGCTTATAGATTATCTACCAAATCATTACACACTAATATAGTATCAATGCTTGGTTATGGGGTATAACTTGTTAGTTTGTTTCTTTAGGGATTAAGTCTTGCCTCTAGGGTAAGTGTTATAGATCATCTGTCAAATCATTGTAGAGTAAGCTAGTGTCAACTCTTGCCCATGGGGCATAACTTGTTCTGCATCTTGCCTTCAAGGCAAATTTTAAAGTGTATCCCATGAAATTATTTACATCACATATCTTGGGGTGCGGTCCTTTCCCAAATCCTATTAATATGATATATTTTTACACTTCAATATATACAAAAAATTAAAATGTTATAACTTTCATAAACAATCAATAAAAGGTATTGAGTTAAATACTTCACCACAAGTTAAAACTTCGAATAAATAAGAAGACATTCGTGCAACTTGTTTTGTTAAAAGTCAAAAGTACTTGTTACTAGCAAAAATAGGGGATCGAAGAATCCAATTGTAACTATTATTTTGATCCAACTTCTCAAATAAAAAGTAAAACTAATTATGTTTTTTTATTTTTCTTTCTTTATATTCTTGCATATGGATGAAGGATAGGAGTGTAGTGACAATTTGATCTATTGTTCCCGGTTCTTTTGCATCTCAAACATTTCTAATTGTTTCTTGAAGATTCTGTTTTGCAAGGATTCTGATGGTTTGTCTTCTCCCTAGAAGAACCTTCATATTTGGGGGGTTTTGTGATTAGATCCTTAATACTATCTGGAACAATCCATGATGTTGTGCTTCCAACTGGTAGGATTTCTCCTTGGTATGTTTGTATCCAAGATTGTCTTGAGAGCCAATGAGAACAATAGCTAGACTTGTTCATATTTATAATATTTATGCTGCAATTGCATAGGTGCATGGTATCTCATCTGTTTTAAATACCAAGAATTGACAAGTCCTATTCTTCAAGTCTACAATATATTCAACTCTTTCTTTTCTTACAATATCTTGTTGCATCAATAGGGTTTACCTATAAATAAAATAATAAATAAATGACAACTTATATTTGTTGTAATCTTGAAAGCTATACCCATGAAAGCTCAAGAACAAAAATAAGCAATGAAATCAAATATATGAACACATCACTTTCTAGTGATTTAGTATAACATAGACTAATTAATAGTTTAGTTTGACTTAGCAACAAAAATTATCCAATGACATTCTCTACAGTCAATTCACAGAATCATTAACTCACTTTTATATAAAAAGTCATATATACATCCATACGTAAATAGAGACATTGATTTAAGAAAGCAAGTTATATCATTGATGGCATCAAGAAGATGAAGATATACAAAAGATAACAAGTACAAAAGAAATTCTAGCTCTATTACAGCGAGACATACAAATTTATATGTTATATGCATGCTCACGTGAATGTAAAATGCAAATATGAGGAGTTACATGGTTTCATATTACTGTTTCGGCAGCAGATTAACTTGATGAAGGCTATCCTTTTGAAAAGATCATATTTTTAACAGTATATTGAGGTTATTCTTTTGAATTATCTACTGATTTTGTTGTATATTTTTCTATTACCAAAATACAAGTTATGTCAAACCTTCAGTATACTTTTAATTACATATATTGAGAGGAAAATAAGTTGCCACTACTACTTTTATCTAATCCACTGCCAACAAAAAAACTTATAGCTCAACAAGTAGTAAAATGTAGACTTAAAATGACTTAGCAACAGAAGAACACACCCATTTAAATCAGCATTTCATGTGGATAAATAAATAGTTCAAATGTAACAAATAGTAGTTCTTTTCTTGGAACATTTAAAGACAGATATGTGTCTTTGTAAGATGAAAAGTGTCTGCAGAAATTACTTACTTTCAATTTCAAGGTAGCATGAATCTTGTCAGTCACCTCTACTTCTGTCCAACGTATAATGTCATGAAATGTGCCTTACGCATCTATTTTTCTTTCAAAAAATAAACATTGTAACTTATTTTGAATGTAATTAATCAGTACCATTATTGGCAGTTGCCTTACTTTTCTCAATACTGCATTCATGGACTCTATGTTGTTAGTCGTAAGCATATTGTACCTTCTGTTGGTATGAAATAAATGTGCCCATCTTTCTGGTTGTTCTTCTTTCAAGTAGTTTGTAGCAATTTTGTCAACTTTTTCTATCTCATCCATGAAAGTATCAGATTCAGTTTGTTTGTATGTTTTTGCTACATTGTAGAAGAGTGACAGAACTACATTTGAGAAGTATTTTTTCTTAAATTTTTCTCCATGTGATAAATACATATCACGTGCTGACACTCTAGATAGACATTTGAAATTGTATTTTCAACGGATGGGTGGTGATCTGATAGAATAGACAATTGTTCACGTGCCCCAATTGCACTTCTTAACTGATTTAAGTACTAGTTATAAGAGCCATTATTTTCTGAGTTTGCAATTCCAAAAGCCTAAGGAAATATGTTTTTTTTTCATCCTTTGACACTACTATCATGAGGACACCATGATATTTTGACTTCAAAAATATTGCATCTACCATTATTACCGATCTATAGTTGGTCCATCCGATGATTGAAGCACCGTAAGCAAAAAATACATACTGAAACCTATACTGTGCAGAAGAATATTAGTAACATTTTGCATGCTCAGAAGAATATTAGTAACATTTTGCATTTGATGTTTATCAGTACACAATTTTCTAAACTAAGTCTTGCCCATGAGGTAAGAGTTGCATATATGTTAATAATCTAAGCAGTGCAATTAAGGAATAAACTTTTGCCTCTTGGGCAAAAGTTTTTAATTTCAACAATATAGCATGTGTACTTGTTCTCATCGTCCCTCTTGATGTTTTTGTACATGCCCGGGTTGTTTTCTTTCATCATGTGAATATACGATGCCAACTTATTATAGTTCTCTTCAGGTGTTTCTCTTATCACTGTATAGGCATGTTGTATTGCTATCCATCAGTTGTTAGAGGATCTGATTATTCCGTATTTCCTTCTCATTTCATTTACCATAAAGTTTGGTGTGATTACATTACTAAAGTCACGCACAAGCTCTAGTGTGTAGTCACATATGACCTTCGATGCCACATTCCTATAGTTGGACGTTATGAAATCAACCAAGCAACTGTGAGCATTTTTATATGTAGTAACCTGAAAGAGCAAAGATTCGATAATTTTTGAGGCATAAAACCGCCACACGCAGTTTTTGTCCAAACATCTAAGCGAAATCTTGTTGTGCTTGATTTGATAATTTTAAACTGGATGTTGTGTGTAATTGAAATATTTAACATACACTTCACCAAATTTTCTTTGTCAAGGAAAATCGACTTGACATTTAACTCATTCAGAGAGGCATTGTCTCTCAGGAAACTAGTTTTAATATCGATTATCCTCTTTTTTTATCATACCCTCTTAATCTCGGATGGATGCCCTATTTCTTCCACTATTTCAATCTCTAACATTTGTTCAATAACTATTATCTCTTTATTTTTGTCAATACTTTCAATTGATTGCCCTATATTATATTGCACAATATTCATTTATTTTTCATCCATTACGAGCATAAACCTAATGAAAAATGAAACAACAAAAGCTTAGTAATAGTTTAATTTAGAATATACATTTTCAATAAGTAAAATCATTAAAAGGTAAGGCAATGTCAACTATTCCCCATGTAGTATAACTTGTTCTTTTGGCGTTTAAGTCTTGCCTCTAGGGCAAGAGTTATAGATCATATGTCAAATCGTTACAAACTAAGGCAGTGTCAACTCTTGCCCATGGGGTATAACTTGGTCTTTTATGATCTAAAAGTTTTTCCTATTGGGTAAGAGTTATATATCATCTATAAAATCATGAAAGACTAAGGCAGTGTCAACTCTTAACCATGCACTTGTTCCACTGGTGTCTAAGTCTTGCCTTTGGGACAAGAGTTATAGATCATCTGTCAAATCATTACAAACTACGCTAGTGTCAAATCTTGTCCATGGGGCACAACTTGTTCTTTTGTGATCTAAAAGATGTATGTATAAGATAAAAAATAGTTAAGATAAAAACTAAGTGTCAATTCTTGCCCATGGGATAAGTGTTCTAGATCATTTACTAAATCAATAAAGACTAAGGTAATGTCAAATCCTGCCTATGGACTTGTTCCATCGGTGTCTAAGTCTTGCGTCTAGGAAAAGAGTTCTAGATCATCTGTCAAATCATTACAGACTACGCTAGTGTCAAATCATACTCGTGGGGCACAACTTGTTCATTTGTGATCTAAAAGTCATATTTATAAGCTAAAAATAGTTAAGCTAAAAACTAAGGTAGTGTCAACTCTTGCCCATGGGGCAAGAGTTATAGATCATTTACTAAATCATTAAAGACTAAGGCAATGTCAACTCTTTCCTATGGGCTTGTTCCTTTTGTGTCTAAGTCTTGCCTCTAGAGCAAGAGTTATAGATCATCTACAAAATCATTACACACTATGCTAGTGTCAAATCTTGTCCATGGGGCAGGACTTGTTCTTTTAGGGTCTAAAAGTCTTGCCTCTTGAGAAATAGTTATAGATTATCTACTGTATTATTAAAGACTAAGGCAGTTTCAACTATTGACCATGAAGCATTACTTGTTCCTTTGGTATCTAAGTCTTTCCTCTAGGACAAGAGTTATAGATCATCTGCCTACGCTAGTGTTAAATCCATCCCATTAGGCATAAGTTGTTCTTTTGGGGTCTAAAGGTCTTGTTCCTTAGGAAATAGTTATATTTTCTATAAAATCATTAAAGACTAAGTTAGATTCAAGTCTTGACCATGAAGGATAACTTGTTCATTTGGTGTCTAAGTCTTGCCTCTAGAACAAGAGTTATAGCTCATCTACCAAATCATTATAGACACGCGGTGTCAACTTTTGCCGATGGGGCATAAGTACTTTTGTGATCTAAAAGTCTTACCTCTTGGCATGAGTTATAGATCATCTACCAAATCATTACAGACTAAGCTAGTGTCAACGCCTTCCCATGGGGCATAACTTGTTCATTTCGTGGATTAATTTTTGCCTCTCGGACAAGAGTTGTAGATCATCTTCTAAATCATTACAGATCAGGCTAGTGTCAACCCTTGTCCATAAGGCATAACTTGTTCCTTTGCTTATTTCCTATAGTTTAGGAGTTATTAAGCATCTATCAAATCAATATGCTAATTATATAATTACCTAAAATTTACTGCAATGCATCAATAAGCTAAAATTTACTACAAATTAAATATGTTCTTCAACAATGCATAAGTTTGGTGCAAATTAAATTTGAATTTTATTTACACATAATGAGGTAAAATTCACCTAACCACCTAAAAAATCAAATCAATATGCTAATTATATAACGAGCTAAAATTTACTGCAACCACCCCAAAAAATTAGAGAATTTTGATAATGAAGTCCTTACCTTCTATGGCTGACCGGAAGAAACCTTCCAGCTGGAAATTTGAAGATCAATGTCGACTGTTTTCCTTTGGAAGGAAATGTATTAAAAGTTGATAAAGAGGCGAATATAGTGGCAAGGGTAATTTCATCCAAAAAAGTTTTACTTAATAGCTAAAGGCTATTTTTAATAACCTTTTTTATTGGGGGCTAAAATTTAAAAGTCACCCCAATTTGGGTCTATTCCTGAATTTTACCCAAATGAGAGTGCTCCTAACCTAACTTTTAAAATTACAATCCAAAATATTTTTTTCTCTTTTTCCTTTTTTTTCTTTTCTTCTTTTGGTTTTTTCTTTTTAGGTTTTTTCTCTCTTTTATTTCTAGTTTCTATTTCTCTCTCTCTCTTTTTTCAACTTTTTCTCTCTTCTACCGGTAGCCTCTACTTCTCTTCCTTTTTTTATTTTCCTTTTCAATTTATTTTTCTTCTTTTCTCTTATAGTTCCCATTATTTTCTTTTTCCCTTTTTTAGTTTTTTACGTTTTGTTTTTTCTTTTGCCTTTCATGTTTTTTTCTTTTATTGGTTATTTTTTATATTTTATATTTTGAAAATCATTACTACGTCAGGTACAAGTCATGAATGATAACGAAAACATCATAACCGCTCATTGTACTTATATTCACCATCATTTCTTTTTTTCTTTTTTCATTTTCTTTTACATTATGGGTTTTTTTCTACATTCCTTTTCGATCTCTCTTTTTATTTTTCTTTCTCTTCTATCTCTAACTTCTATTTCTCTTTTTGTTTTTTTGCCTTTTCTATTTTTTCCATTTTACTCTATCTTTTTTGTATTTTTTCCTTTTTTTGTTTTTAGTGTATTTTTTCTTCTTTTTCTAATTTTGTTTTTTTTCCATTTTTGTTTTTTCCTCTTCTTTCTTTTCACTTTATTTTCTTTTTTCTCAGTTCTACCTCTAGCTTCTCTTTTTCTTTCTTCTTCTTTTATTTTAATTTTTTTATTTTTGGCTTTTTTATTCTATTTTATAATTTTAAATTTTTCAGAAAATATGGCTACGTTGAACACAGTCATGCAAGGCCGACCTTTGGGTAAAGTTGGTGAAGCTAGGCTTGTTACGGGCCTCATTTTATAGCAAAATAGTTATTGTATATATTTTTATTTAAAAATTTTTACATTTATTTACTTAAAAGGAAAGATAAATTTTGAATTTTAATTTGACAAAAAAGTAAGCAATCCTTGAAAGAAGCATGGTAACATATGTAAACTAAAAAAATTATGAAAGTAAAGATTAAAAGTAATTATTATTCTTATTTTATCTTTTCAATCAGAATAGGGATTTCATTTCCTTTCTTGAGTCATGCAATACTCATTAATCTATTTTACATATCATCATGCTAGTTCATCCTTCTCTATTATTTTTTTCAATCTTTATTCCTTCAAGACTTGAGCAGATCTCTTTATAACAACACTATTATAATCTACTTTTTCTTGGATATCAAACATTTCAGGTAGCTTATGAAGCAAGAGTTCTCATTTTCATATCGAGAATTGAATCAGGTTTTTTTATTCTAAATTTTTAATATTACCTTTTTCAATTAAAATATACTTTTCTTGATATTTCTCACATAGGCATATATTGTTCCTTTACTCTCTTTTTTTTTCAAAATTAAAATTGACAAAATCATACTTAAAGATCAACAATGTCTAAATAGAAACTGAGTAGATTATGTATATATCTAGGGGTAGGCGTTCGATATTCGATTCAGTATTTTCAAAGTTCGTATTCAGCAATCGGTATTTGAACATAGATACCACATGCCATACTTATAAACATCGGTTCGGTAGTTCAATAATTGATAAATATAATTTTGATTCGGTACGGTATTTGGTAATATCATATTAAAGTTGGAGATATGCAAATGTATGTTTAAACTTCAAAGAGAACATTGAATAGAAACCATATTTAGTATACTTTTTGTTGCTTTTAATAAATATATTACCAAGGTCCAAGAGATTCTTTGGGATGACTAATACTATTGTCTATTGGGTTGGGTTAGACATATACATATGCATACATATATATAGATACATATACATACATATATATATATATATATATACATATATACAAACATATATATACATACATACATATATACATACATATGTATATACACATATACATATATACATACATATACACATATATATGTATGTATATATATGTGTATATATATATACATATATATGCATACATATATTCATATATATACATACATATATATATATATATGTGTGTGTGTGTGTGTATATATATATATATTTGATATTCGGTAACTATCAAATATCGAACGGTATTAATATCTTGTTCTAAATCCAATTCCGAATTTTGAAATATTAAAATTTTAATCACAAATACCATACCAAATACTAAATACCAATTACCAAATTTTTTAATTCGATTTGGTAATTCAATTTTTGGTATTTTATGCCAAGTCCTATATATATATCAGTTAAAAAGGAATTATTAGAACAAATTGATTATAAGATGATTATTTATAATTTTGCATCCCCAAAATCTAAAAAAAGTTAAAGAATAAGAGTCTCTGTGTGTGTGTGTCTATATATATATATATAGGCCACCATAAGTCTTGAGCCACCCATGAAGTCATGGATGATATCGAAAGTACCACAATCGCTTATTGTATTTCTATTCGCACCATTATTTATCTTTTATATTCGTTGATACAATTGTATTTGTATTTATAGCTTACATTTATATTTGTATTTTACTGTTCGCACTTGTATTTATATTCTATAGTCACACCTTCATTTGTATTTTATACAATTTGCACTTATATTTTAAAAAACTGTTTTGTCTTTGTATTTTATAGTTGACTGCATATTTGTATTTTGTGGTTTCAGTATATTTGTATTTGTATTTGTATTCTATTTTTGTTGATGCACTTGTATTTTTAAAGAACTGTTTTATATTTGTAAGTTGATCGCATATTGATGCACTTGTATTTTTAAGAACTGTTTTATATTTGTAAGATAACCATATATTGTATTTGTATTTATAGTTTTATTTGTTTGTATTTGAATTTGTAGTTGACAAAATCATTTGTATTTGTAAACATTTGAAAAAGAATTGTTATTTTTTTCTATTTACGAATATTTGTATTTATATTCATTGATAGGAGTTGTATTTTACTAATACAAATTAATCAATACAAAGGATAAATTATACGAATAAAAATGTTACATTTGTATTGATACATATTTATACAACTTGAACCATACACTTACCATAGATACTTGTTTATATACAAATACAAATGATAAAGTTGACTTACAAATACTAATGATACAATTGCATTGAATGACACATTGCATATTTGTATATCTTAGACTCAAGCAAATACAATTAATTCATATACTTTTTTGTATATAAATACAAATGATAAACTGTCATATTCGTGGTCAAACTAATCAAATACAAATAACAAATTTATTAGAAATATGTAGTACGATATAAATAAATATAAAATATTAAAAATATATAGAATATTAAAAATATATAGAATATAGAATATAAAATACAACTATAATACAAAAATGAGAGGAAAAGAAATAAAATACAAAGAAAAATAGGAGGAAAATGACAGAAAAGAAAACTAAAACAACGACGAAAAAAGAAAAAATAACAAAGAAAAAAATGCAAAGAAAAATAAAAATGGAAAAAAAATAGATGAAAAAAAAGAAGAGACAAAAAACAAAAAAAAAAAAAAAAAAGAAAAAAGAAAAAAATCGAAAAGAAAAAAAAAATAGGAAAAAGAAAGATAAAACGAAAAAAAAAAGTAAAAGGAGAAAGAGAGAGAGAGAGAGAGAGAAAATTAAGGGAGAAAATAAAAAAGAGAGGTTATGATTTGTATTAAATTGGGAAGACAAACTATACATTGTAATTAATTGAAACTTTGGTTAAATAGAATAATTAGGAGCTTATGTTAGATAAAGCATGTAGTCATCTAAAAAAAAAAAAAATTGGACTATTTAATGGATGGGCTGAAATGGCCAAAATTGAAAATGACCATGTGGGGAAACTAATATAGGCTGACCGGTCAACCCGACATTACTTTAAAAGGTCATTTTGAGTGGAAATAGAATGGCTTGATGGCCATGTGGTGTCCCTTTCTCTTATTTTTTCCCAGACTCATCATTAACATTTGAAATTTATTGCAATTAGACTATACCAAGTAAAGCGACTAAGGGAATAATCTAGAGCTCCTATAAAAAACAATTCCATTCTTGTAACTCACGTTCTACGCTATTAGTTAAGAATGGACGAATTCAAATCGGACCTTTGCACTCCATCCTCATTGGCGGCTTGATGTCAGTTACCAATACCTGATCATGCATAAATGATTAATATATAATTTTGACATAAATTAGTTGACCTGCCTATTTTATATAAATTAGCTAAAATCTATGTCACGATCCAAAACCTCAGGTCATGATAACACTTATCGCGACTAAGCCTTAATAAGTAAGTTGATCACCTGAACTAATATGTAAAAAAAAATTATATCACAAATCCAAAGGCAAGACGTCTAGAACGAAGTCCAACCATTCATGAACAGTAATAACTGGAGTTTGAATAACAATAAAAATCATAAACCATCCTAAAACTTCGTGTTACAGCGTAAGAATAATCTACATACAACTAGAAGTCTGAAAATATAACTAATAATCCAAAAAAGAAACCACAAATATGCCTCCGATTACAAAACGTTGCACTCGTATCTGGATCTGCATCCAAAGGGCACAGTATGGATGAGTATGATCCACTTGTGCTCAGTAGGTTTCATAGGCCGATTGAGCAAAGTAGAACATAAGGTATATAAGTATGCAATTCGAGCATGTCACCTGCAAGCAGAAAATAGCCCAAACGGTAGTTCACACCGTCTCCATTAACAATTCTAAAATAGAACATAAGCAGGGAATAAGTACATAAAAGAAACAAAAAGGCATGCATCTAGTAAAATACATAAATGCAACACTGAAGATGCATACAAAAATAGAGTGCAATGAGAGTGAAAGTGATGATGATATGATATGATTGAGGTTATTGCATAACCTCCATACACCTACGAGCATCATTGCTTCCAGATAGGACCCATGGGGGTTTACAACCCATATACTATCTCAATACTCAATTCCAAGATCAATATACATATCTCTTCTCCAACTCGTGGGCTATGATAGAAGGTTTTGTAGAAGTGCTCATTCTTGTCAAAAATTAGTATTTTCACAATAGTATCGATATCTCATGAATGTATGTATAATATGAGTATGTAATTCTCACAACTAAACCAGCATGAGGATATCATATTCAGTCAATATACATGCACGTGAGCTAAAAATTCACTCAATATGACAACCATACAAGATTCAATATAAGTCATATGCCATTAAAGTGATATATGTGAGTAAGACATCAATACTATCACAATAACCCCAACCAAGGCATTTCTATCATGAAGAAAGCAATCAAATGTACACACAAGGCCAACAATATCATATAAGACCCCCACACGGGCCACATATACCAATTATCATCTCAGATCAACAATAACAACAACATAAGTCCCACAAGGGCACACTTAACATTTTTTCCATGATTATTACACATACACAAGGCATGCTTTTATCCAATTACTAATTACCCGACCAGTCTGAAAATAGTTAAGTCATAACCTACCTTTAAATGATGAAATCTCAGTCCAAATCCCTTCAACATGGAGCCTTCTACTCTCAAACAACCTCAAAAATGACTAAGACATACAAATATAGAATCTATGCATTAAAGGAAAGTCAACAAATCCATACTGTTTATTTTTGAGTTGGGGCCAAAATGAACTCTCGGAATGGGGTTTTAAAAGAAAGAATAAAACTGAAATTTTTATTTATAAACACCCTACCCATGATTAAAGAAAGTTATAGAAGAAAACTCAAGTAAAAACTAGTTTAAAATGGGGTGTAAGTTGAAGAAACGCCATTTTAGGCCTTTCAAGCGAAAATTCCCAAATTTCACTTTTGAAATCACATTTTAACGTGTTTTAGATGACGGAAATGGAAGTAAAATAATTGAAATAGTGATTTGGAGCTTACCCAAGCTTGAACATTAAAGAACTCACCCAAAACCTCTTAACCCGAAGCTCAAAATATCAAAAAATACGAGAAAAATGAGAAAAGGGTTTTTAAAACTATACAAGGCATGATCACTTAAGTGACCACTTGACCGCCTAAGAAGTCTCTGCTAAAGAGGCCAAGTACTGCTTAAGCGGTACCCACGAGCCCTGCACACTCCGTATAAGAGGATAAGGAGCCGCTTAAGCAGACAGGGCTCCACTTTAGTGGCCCCTAACTAGTTAGTCGTGTCGCTTAAGTGATTGGCTAGCCGTTAAAGTGGCCTCCACCAAATGTCGATTTAGCGGTTGCACTAGTTAGAACTTAAAAAATTTTAGATTCTCCACCAAATTCTTGGGATTAATCCAAAATCTCAAGAATGCAAATAAACTATGCTACCCTATCAAATTAGATCTTATGGACTCAATGATGACATCAGATTTTTGAAAAGAGGTTGTTTTCACTATATTGACCCCATGACTCAATTTCACAATTTTTTAAACTGAGGGTCAAAATGAGATATAACAGCCGTAAAATCGAACCAACCATGTTACTAACTCAAAATCGATGTTCTAAATCAGCTGGCACAGTCTATTTTACCATTCGGTGCACGAAACAATAAATGTTGACCAAGTCAACTTTAAGGCCATTGTAACCTTTAAAAATTACAAACTCCCACAAATTGCACCCACCATCTCTGCACCCCAAAAACATCACATAACAACCACAGAGAGGGATAAAATGATCAAAACACATACAAAATTTAAAAAAAATCACAGAATCAAGTCCTTACAATCTGTGAACAAGTATTGATTATGTATATATTACAGAATAATACAGTACTACTTATTTATATGGGATGTTTATTTGAATATATATAGAGAGCAATAAATTCTTATTTATATATGGAATTTATAGATAATAAAATTTGAATATATTTTAAATTCATAACATGTTAACCAAGTCAAATTTTGAGTAATTCAAATTACTAGGGTTAAATGAAATTCAAATTATGTTTGGATTAGTCCATTAGATTGGGACTTTACAAGCTAAGATGAACATGACTCAAGTTCTTATTGATAGAGCATCTACCTCTAGCTAAATGAGCTTGAGCTCACAACTAAATTCAAAAGAAAAAAGTTACGAAATGATTCCTCTACTGAATACTTTTTTAGTAAACATTGTTTGTGTTGCACATTTGGGGTGTTTAGCTTATTAATGGAGAAACAACTTATTAAATAAAGTATTAGTCTAGTTATTTTGTAACAATTTATCTCGGCCTAATTCATGTGTCAGTTTGTATTTTAATAGATTTGCTTTTAGAATGTTTTAACCACTAAAGATAAGACATTAGAACTAGGGACAAGGGTCAAATTTACCCCTCTACTTTGAAAAATAGGCTAAACATATCCTTTATCATACTTTGAGATCAAATTTACCCCTCTACTTTAAAAAATTAGCTAAATATACCCTTCATCATACTTGAGACCAAATTTACCCTCGTTGTTGAAAAAAATTTTACATGTATCTTTTCTTTAATAGAAAAGCCCAAATCAACGTCAAATGCTCTATTTTTTTAAAAAATAAAACTTAGCCACAAAAAGACACAATTAAATATATATGTCGTAGTTCTATTGATCAAATTTTCCCAAAAAAATTAAACCAATGGATATTTATTAGTGCATAGCTTATGAAAAATGAATCTATATCAGTGCAAACACAAACAAATATATCCCTCCTTTAGTTTATGGATCTGCATTAGTGAAGAGCCCATAAAAAATGGTACTTAGCAGTCACATGCAATAAATTAGGCCCACTGGATATTTCTCTGGATGATTGAGTTAAGATGTTTCCTTATGTGCCAATCATGACATCTATTTAGTCTTATGTCTTTATATACTATTTGGATCTACACAGATTTTTCATCATCCTATTTGCTTAGAAAACTTATCAACTGATTCTAGAATCTAGTTGCTCATTAAATTGCATATCAGATTTTGAAATTTTAATATAACTAGAATAGGAGCAGAGTTTGTAATAAATATTTTCTCTAGCTTCATGCTTCTGCAATATTCCATTTATTATACTTTTTGTTCATTTATAAACAACCTACCAATGCTACATATTGAAACAGAATTATATTTGTTCATTGAAAAAATTTGACCAAGAATTTAAAGAGGATTAAATTTATTTGTGTATTTGTTGTGGGTCAGATAGGGCATGTTAGATAAGGGTGTATTGTATTTTTTAAAAATGAGCCATTTGACGTTGATTTGAGTTTTTATATTAAAAAAATGGTACATGTGAAAAGTTTTCTAACAAGGGTAAATCTGATCCCAAAGTATAACATCGAGAGTAAATTTTTTCCCAAAGTATGACGAAGGATATATAGCCAATTTTCTATTGGGGGGATTTGGCCCCAAAGTATGACAAAAAAGGAAAATTTGACCACAAATTATGATAAAGGGTATATTAACCAATTTTCCAAAGCAGGGGGGGATTTGACCCTTTTACATACTATAGTAGGAGTCTATTTCTATTGTGTAGAAGTTTAGATATAAGTTTTTCTTTAGCATTGAACAGGTATATAGTTTTCTACATAAGAAAGATATGTATACATTGTAAAGCACACAATAATAACATCAGTATTCTGCTAAAATTCATTCTCTTCTTTCATGGTACCAAAACAGAATTACCGATATATTCATATTTTTTTAAAAACATTATTTTCATAATGGTGGAAACAACTGAGGCTAGTGGATCTAAGAATCCCCCAGATTGCCTTTTCGAAGATGGTTCATCCTAGCTATTTTTACTTTCTCACTCCTTAAAACTCACAAGGGATGAACATGATAAATACCACCTTTAATGAAACATGGCATAGAAATTGGAGGAGGGTCATGTTGCGCTCTCTCTCTCTCTCTCTCTGCAAAAAATAACTTGGGCTCCATCAATGAAGGATGGAAGAGACCAGTTGAGGACTCACCTTTATATTAGCTATGGAGAAAGTGTAACGACATGGTCTTGGCCTGGTTATTGAACGCTCTTAGCAAGGAGATAGCAAAAAGTGTGATTTACTCTTAAACAACTGGAGCAAAGGTATGGGAAGATAGATGGACCAAAATTTTTCAGCTACAGAGGAAACTGAACATCTCACAAGCTACTAGTGATGTTATTGGATACTTTACAAAATTGAAAAGGATTTGATATCAGATGAAGGTGCTCAATACTTTTATAATATGTAGTTGTGAGTATGATGATGGTGAAAGAACTCATAATGTAAAAAAGAATGAGTATCAACAATTAATTTAGTTCCTTATAGGACTAAATGAAAATTATTCTAGTAAAAAAGGAAATATTCTGATGATAAATCCACCCCCTTCCACAACACAAGCATATTCAATTACTTTACATGAAAAAGCACAGTAAAAAGTTCAACTAAAAACCAAGTTACTTCTGATTCTACTGCTTTTAACACTTATGTAGAGAAATAGAACAACAAAAAAGGTAACAATATATACAAGGGAAATAATTGGGTATTGAATCAGTTTTCTAATACAGATGTGAGAAGAAGCAATCCATTTTTCTCTACTATAAGAAACATGGACATGAAAAGGAGAAATTCTATAAGATTGTTGGATATCCATAATCTTTCAAGTTTAATAAGACCAAAAGAAGCTATGAAAGTAAGTCAGGTAAATGTGAACATGGTATAAAAAAGGAGCACCACAAAACTTCATGGGAAATCTTTGAATTCACAAGTGAAGAATGTGTAGGTTGATTTAAATGCTACAAACTATGTAGGGAAGCAACTCCAATGCTTCAAGTTCTAAGGCAAATACTAATGTCAATTTTTTGGGTAAATGTTTAATTTTTTATGTTCTTAAGTACTGTTTTATTAGCCTAGGATCCAACCTCTAGATAATAGATTCAAAGGCCTCACAATACATGACTCATGATAATACTCTTTTACAAGATATCAAGTAATTAGAAACACCTGTTCTAGTAAAGCTACCAAAATCGTACAAAGTGAAAGTATCATACTTTGACTTGATTACTTTGAACTTTAATATTGTACTACAAAATGGACTTTATGTGACTTCTTTTCAACATAACCTTTTGTTCATTAATCGATTATGCACATATCTTGACTTTTGATGTCATTTCATACAAACGTGCTTGGATATTATAGGTTTTTGCTCATAAGATACGAGTGGAGTTTGGTAGAGCAGGTGGTGGACTCTGTGTACTGGATGAAAATTGTTCCAAGTCCTTTTCAGTTTCTGTTGAATCTTTATCTTCTAGGAATAAAATGAAGTCTTTAAATGTGGAGTCTAGCAGTGAATTGTTAGATTTTTCTCAGTCACGTCAGTCTGATGTACATGAAAATTCTCCATCTCAGTTGAATTCTAGCATCAATAAAATCATTCTTTCTAATGTTTTGAACTCTACTAAACTTTGGAATTATTGTTTGGAGTATTTACTTTACAATTCTTTGAAGAATATAAAGGAACTTCTATTTAACCCCAAAGATAAACTAGGGTTTTCATGTGATATTTGCTCTATGCAAAGACAAACAAAACTAACTTTTCCAATGATTACAATTTCTGCTGAGCAAATATTTGAGTTAATACACATAGAATCCTGGAGGCCCTATAATGAATCAACCTACAAAGGAGAAAGATATTTTCTCAATATTATGGATGACTTCTCAAGAGCTACCTAGACGTTTCTTTTAAGCAAAAAAATTAAGTGTTTTTCTAACTCTAAAGTCTTTTTTATCTATTCTTGAAAGGTAATTCTCTATTAGAGTCAAAACAACTTGGTTTGACAATGCTTATAAACTAGAAACATGGAGAATTCCCTCGGAATTCTTCTGCTCTAAGAAAGTTACACATCATACCAATTGTATTGCAACTCCATACCAAAATGGAGTACTCGAGTGAAAAGACAAGATTTTATTAGAAATTTAGAAGGCCTTACTATATCAATCACATCTTCTTAAAATTTTTTGGGGTAATTGCCTCCTTATTGCAACCTATTTAATCAATAAATTTTCTTCAATGGTTTTGAACAACAACTCACCATTTGAAATGTTGTTTGGAAATTCAGTACGTTATAGTTATCTTAAATCTTTTGGTTGTTTATCCATTGTTTAAACACTACCAAGAAATCAGGATAAGCTAATTCCTAGAGCTATACCAGGAGTTTTTATGATATCCATTTGTTCAAAAGGGATACAAAATATTGAATCTTCAAACTAGTCAGGTAGTAGTGTCTAGAGATATTAAGTTCTTAAAATCTATTTTTCTTTTTTCCTATTCTAGATCTCTATCAAAACTATTTCCAACAACCTTTTTAGTACAACAAGGTATATACCCATATTTTCTTCTTAAGAAAATGTTCTAGAAAATGCAGAACATTCCCAACAGACTCCCTTAGAGAAAAACTTAACTTCACCAAATCTAGGTCTAGAGTTTTCTATCAGAAAAATTATCATCTGTAGTATATATCTTTCTGATTCAACATATTCTGTAATTTCTCCAAGTCCACCACTAATTCTTTTTCATTCTTATTCCTTTATTACACTTTCCCAACATAATCAATCAATTGTTAACTCAATTTGTAATGTTTGCAAACCAAAATCTTATTAAGAAGTAGCATTACACCCAAGTTGACAGCAAAGGAAGAGCTATGGTGTGTAAAGGATAGTCAGATGAACACCCTTTGCCAGAAAATTATACGACGTATATAGGTAAAATGCTACTTAATAATTCAAATATTATATTTTGAAATGTAATAACCCTAGTTTGTGAACTTTTTAGTTCTACGCAATTAGACTATTTTTCCCTTCTCCATAGTTGATAAATATGGACATTGAGGTTTGGGAATGGATGACATGGTTGTCAAGGCAATCGGGAATGATTTGTGCCAATTTGTAGTTTTAGAGGCTTGAGAATTTATATATTGACTTCATTCAATGCTTATTGTTCTAAGTGTCAATTGGCAAAATAAATTGTGCCAGAAGATCTAAAATATTAAATTTGGGTTGGTATAGTGGTTGAATCGATTTTTGGACCTTTATATCTCATTTCGATCCTTCATTTGAAAAATAGTGAAATAAGGTCCCCGGGGGTTAATTTTGTGAAAACAACCTTTTTTTTTAAATCTGACCTCACCATTAAGTCCAAAATATTGAAAATAGACTAGAAGCATATATGGTTTATCGTGGTGGAATCTCGATCAAATCCCGAGAGTTTGATCAAAGATTGCTAGGCTTGCACCAAAATCAACATCAGTTGATATCTGGTATAGCCGCTTAAGTAGCCAAGATCTGCTTAAGTGTAAGCCGCGTTAATAGCACAAGATGGCTTAAGAAGCAGCCTCTTTACCGACCAGGATTCGATTAAGCGATAGCCTCTTTAACGACCTGGTACTGCTTTAGTGATAGTTGCTTAAGTGGCAACATAGTCACTTAAGCGACAACCACTGTATATAACCTCTTTCTTTCTCAATTTCTCTTCATTTTTGGACCTTTACGCTTTGGGAAAGATAATTTAAGGGTTTCAACAGTGATATTTGTGTGGGTAACTTCTAAACTCATAATCCCACAGTTTACTATTAATTTTATCTTCAAAAATACCGTTAAATCATGATTTCAAAATGAAAAATTAATGTTTTATCATTAAAATTTGAAAAACATTTTTCTTCTTTGGACCTCGATTTTGATCCATTTTTGTATGGGTTTTCTCCATTAGGCTCCCATAACCTTGGAAAATATGTTTTTGAAATAGAATTTTAGTTTCTCCTTTTATTTTCAAATCTATTTTGTAGACCCATCTTGACCCTATCCTAAATATGGGCAATATGGGTATCATTAGATTTCTTTTAATATAGAGATTCTATATTTGAATATTGTAGTTGATGTTGAGGCCATTCGTGAGGGGAAGTCTTCGTGTTGAAGCACTTTAGATTAGAATTTTATTATTTAAAGATAGGTTATGGATTAGCTTTTTTCATATTGAGTTGGGTAGTTAATGAATAAGTAAAGCATATTATGGGTTGGGGAAAATAACTATGGAATTTATATTTTGAGATTATTCATATTATTCTATGCCCATGTTGGGCCTTATATGTTGTTGTTATTGACTTATGATATCTGATATTGTGTGTTGCTTGGTGGGTTCTTTATTTGACATCATTGGCCTTATATGTGAATACAAATGCCTTTAATTTAGGATATAATACCCATACGATGGCTTATTTTTCTAATTTATGCCTTATTTGAGCATTGGTTGCTTTTATCATGAAAAAATACACGAGATAATGGTTAATATAATATTAAAATGTCTTGCATGCATTTATTCGGATGGTACCTAATTGGAGTTGATAATCATGAATTATGGACATACTGAGTTGATATTGTGGGCTTGTTTATATTTCGTGTTGGATGTATTAGATAATATCATTTAAGTTGATTGTGATCACTATATCCTTATTTCATACATATACATTCCTGAGATACTGGTATCACTAGGAAACACTATTTTTAAAAGAAAGTGAGACACTTTTATGAAAATTCTCTTCGTGAATACGAGTCATAGAGGAGAGTTGACATTGAGATATGAGATATAGTATATGGATTGCAAACCCTCCATGGGTCCTACCTGGTAATTGTGAGCTCAGTGAATATATACAGAAAGTCATCCAATGGCTTTCACCATTCATTCCATCCACATTGCATTGCATTACATTGCATTCATATCTTACTTGTTTTCCTTAGTTTCCTTGATTTATGTGAGTTTTCGTGTATTTTCTCCTTTATATATGTGTTGTTACTGCTTTTAAATACTTATATATGTTAGAACTATTAGTAGAGACGGTGTGAGCTACCATTTGGGACTTTTTTATTTACAAGTGATGTGCTCATAATATATTTTACTTATTTTATTTTCTACTTTACTCAGATGGCCTATGGTACCGATTGAGTACAAGTGGATCGTACCTATTCCTACGGTGGCCTTTCATTGTATATTTTAGTATGAGTACATCATACGGAGGTTGAGATCATGCAATTTATTAGTGAAATTTGAGGTACTGGATTGTTCTAGTATTTAGGGCAGATTTTCGGATCTCACTCTTACTTATGTCTTTATTTGGGTCAGAGACTGATTTGTACTTTCAGTTTTGGATTTGTACATAGATTGCTCTTACATTATGAAACCAACTTTTAGATATTTATGTTATTTCTTCAGACTACCATGTATTATGTGTGTATTTCATGATTTATCTAACATCGTTCTAAAATTCTCGCTTGGGTTTATGTTATTATCAATTTCATTTTCTTTGTATCAGTTTGGGTGATTGACTTACTTATTAAGCCTCAGCCGCAATAAATGTCATCCTGACCCATTTTTGGGTCGAGGGATGGGCTTACCTACAAAGGATTGGGATGGGATAAGTGTCATCACGACCTCGAATTCTGGGTCATGACAAAATATTTCTTCATCATCTTGAAAGAAAATATTGCCTAAGCAGCTTTAAAATTAGTGTCCTAGAGTATGAAATCTTAGTTCATTAAGTTATGAACCAATTACTAATGTATTAACCTTCTTTAATTTTTAACTTGTGAAGTATGTTTATATTTTAAGATTTCGAACTTAAATTATTTTTTAAATCCTTATAAAATTTAAATAACTTTTTCGATAACCAAATACAAATTAATGTTGTGATAGGTGTATAATAGTCAATCACTGTAAAAGTAAAAAACAAAAAATCCAAACATATCAGTCTGTCATAGAAAAAATTAAAACATACAGATGTGGTACCTTATGTAGATTCTAGAATTCAAAATCTCAAACAAAAAAAAAAAAACATAAAAAGAATTGAACAGAGATTTAGTTAAAAGGAATGCAAACTTTCCAGTTATTTTAACAACGAATGCAATCTAAAGATGTCCTTTTTTTTTTTTTTTTTCCTTCTCTTTTTTGCTCTTTTGCAATTCAAACATATAAAAGTTTAATGTGGAAATACCTTATAGGCACTTGGTATTTATATTAAATTGATTAATGCAAATGTAGACACTTAAGTGCACGCTCTATCCTTCCTCACACTGAATATGATGTTGTAATGCAAAAATATGTAACATGTACATCAAATTTGTATGTTAAAACCACGAGCCTTAGAAATACTATCTCATTTAAATTTGAAGCTACTAAGGCTAAATTGTCTACTTTGTAGGTAAACTCTGTCAAACTTGCTAAATCTAGACGGGGTCATGGCTAAATCTAGAGGGGCACACGAACATTCGTCCAATTCGTAGGATTAATACATTCAACTTTTAATCGCTTAATAGAAGACGTTATTTAAACAAAAGTATTCTAATTTTGTGATATTAGAATACCCTGGTCTTCACCATTTCATTAATCAAGATGTAATATAATGAACAACAGGGTTAGTCTATAATAACAACAACAACAACATACCCAGTGAAATCATACAAGTGAGGTCTGGGGAGGGTAAAGTGTACGCAGACCTTACCACTATAATTTGAATCGTAAAAGTTATTAGAGCAAGAAATTTTGACCAAATTCCAATTTGCTGCTCTGAAGACGACATATCTGTAGAATTTCCTACCTCATCTTTCCTTTGAGAGAGCAATCCAAGTGTAGAATCACTTATATACGGAGATGTTCCTAGAACAAACGATAGTGTGCCATTACACCCAATGAGTCCTATGTCCTTCACCAGCTCCTTGAGTGAACTCTATTAATGAACTGTGCTTTGACCTCCTCAAACTTAAATGGACACTCTTGTTTGGTTTGATATTTAGTAGAAGATGGTGTATTACCATGCTTGTCCCTCCAAGATGCTTCACTATTACCGAGATTCTTGCTCTTGGAAGATTGAGACATGTCACTATTGCTCAACGAATTCTCCAGCAACATTTGATTTTCTGTTATTCTTTTCCACTTAGTTGACTGTTCACATGTTTCCCCATCATGATGAATGAGAGAATTGTAATACACCAAATTTTTCAAGCTCTAGATCCCCTCAAAAGATAGACCACTAAGTTAGCTTTACAGCACTTCAAGTCTCACCCCAATAAGATGTTGTGACAAAAGTTGAGGAAAAATTCCCTTGAGGGCCCGACACTCTACCGTGACGATCAGATGCGAACCCAGGATTTGAGCTTGACGGGTGCACCTCTATATTTAAACATAATAATTAGTAGTGTCAAAGTTCGATATACAGTTCTTTGAAAATCTAATTAATATTATTGAATATCATTAATTTGGTTTAATATGACAAAAGTGTGCTATTCACCGTACTTGAATTGGATGCACTTTTATATTTTCAACAATAATAGAAAGTTTTTGAAAAATAGAAAATCCGAGAGATTCGCTTGCTAGATGGTTGTTACGAGAAAACGTTAGAATTAAGCCTATTTCAAACTTTAAATTGCTAATTTTTAAATAAAAAATAAGTCAATGATTAAAAGATAAAAATAAAATAAACATTATGTAGTATAAGATGGGGAGAATCTACTATTAGAGGGAAGCTTGCATTTAAAATAATGTGTCTCTCTCTATATATAGATAATAGAGGAAAATTTTATAATATAATGTTGTCAATGTTGTTTGAAGGGGGAGAAAACAGCAATAATGCTGCAGCAAAATGTATTTGGCAAAGGAGCAATTAAACAATTGTTGTTGGTGGGTTTCGAACCCAAGTTATCCCACCCAAAAGAGATTTTTGGCAACAACTTCAACCATCTCACCTATCCAATCTATTATCCTAGAGGGTGCACGACCTATATTTATTTAAATTTACTCATATATATATACAGCTATACACACTATATATACAGAGTTTTTCTCGAGGCTAGCGGGTGCACATGCACCCCCTAATCTATATGTAGGTCCATCTCTAATAACTACGACTCAGGTAACGAGTCATTACCACTTGTGATGAGGCATCACAAGTGAATCATAGTTACCGTAGTGAAGGCTCAAAGTTTTGAGTCCATTAGCCACGACCAAACCTTACAACTCGTAATCAGTGACTACGAGTCGTAGGAACGGACTCGTAGCCCGTCCAATAAACGACCCAAGATTCAAGCTTCAGACTATGAGTCCATCTTATGAATCATAGTCATTCATGATGAGTAGAAAGAGGGAAGTCATAGTCTAACTAGAAAAGGACCTTAGACCCTATATTTCAACTACGACTCATAGTCAGTCTCAACGAGTCGTAGAGTGAGTCATAGACTGGAAACTCAATTTTTCAGCACATTTTTCCAGGAACTCTATGTATTTTTCCACTCTCTTAAAGGCTAAACCCATGTCATTTTAGCTTCCCAAGGGGTGATATAAAAGACCTAAAGTCCTAATTCATAACATAATCAGTAATTCCACCCAAGAGAAATCAAAAAGGCGATTTCTTTCTTTCTCAAGAGAAAACTAGGGTTCTTCAAACAAGTCTAATTTTCATGAAGATTTCTTCAAGGATTCTACTTCAGGTATTTAGGATATTCATTAGTGGGTCCCTTCCACCCATTGAGTCCCAAGAACTCTCAAAACTTTCAAGTGTAAAACTTTTTTTTCTTTTATGGTGTTCCAAGTTAACCATGAATTTTATGAATCTCCTCTCAATTGTTTTGATCCTAAACCATGGAAATATATTCCCTTATGAAAATTGTGTTTCCATATGTTTGATAATACAAATGTCCACATCATGATCAGTTATTGAAATATGAGTGCTATTCATGATTTTTTCATACTATGAATTGTGTAATATTTGCCAAGATTAGTCTACAATAGATAGTGTTGGTGGGTTATGAACACCCGGTACCTAGATATTCATGCATGTCACAGTTTTCAGGTTGCAAGATAATCATACCGTGCTGATATCTTTAAATCCATAATATTATCATAATGAGCACTTGTCAATAATAGATAATGTTAAATAAATAATAATACCAGTGTCCTTCAGTTGGGAGTAACACTTAGCACTGAGTAAATGCAGAGATGGCGGCTTTCCCGTCAGTTAGGCATGAGTCGTTAGTAGTAGTCCCTAATTTCCATACCTATGATGCCACCATAGATTTTGAGGGGTCCCCCATTAGTAGAGGCATGACACCATCGTCCTTTAGGATATCAGATTAGTGGATCCATGCCAGCCAGTGTTGGTAACCTTAGCAAGGTACTAACACCTATCCAACTGGGGTTACTAGTTGGACCGTAGTTTTGCTCAACTCCCACAGTCTTAATTCAGTATTCAAATTATGTTCAGTTTAGGTTTGCATGGGCAAGTGTCTATATATCAGTTATTCAGATCATTTCAGTACATATTTATACTTGATCTTATATTTATTTTACATATTCATGCATTCATGCTAAGTACCTACATTTATTTTAGTCCCTATCTCACATACCAGTATATTTAAAGTACTGACTGCATACTCTCTTTTGTTCTATATTGAATTCACAATATTGGTTTGGATGCTCAGTTCCCAGATCTCATGTAGTCCGTTCTTGTATCACACAGCTGTAGAATTAGTGAGTCCTTATCAGTCGAGGACTAGTTATAATATTTATCATGTTTTCCAGTATTTCAATTTATGCTACTTCAGTAGTCAGAGTTAGTTAGGGACCTATCCCAACAACTCATCATGTTTAGAGGCTTTGAGATAATTAGATAGTTAGTTATGTTTTACAGCAATGTGTTTTACACCCTTTTGTTATACATTTGGTATTTCGAATATTTTATTAAATGACTTTTGCATAGTATTTTTATTATCTTTCTTTTAGTATTTTCAGTTTGTGTCAGTTCATGGATTAGCTTGGGATCACTTATGTCCTTAAGCACCGTATTTTGATTAGGGGGAAGTCTCAATTCATGACAAACTTAGTATCAGATCACAAGGTTTAAGTGTCCTAGGGTATTTAGAAGCCACGTTAAGTAGAGTCTTGTTCATAGGTGTGAAGTGCGCCACACTTATAGGCGAGAGGGTATGAGACATTATAGGAAATTTTTCATTCTTATAGTATTCATGTCATGTGATGGATTGCTAGCTCTGTTAAACTCCTTTTCCTAACTTATTCTCTATTTGTTTATAGAAAATGCCTCCCAAAAGGGCAAACAGAAGAAGAAATAGAGACTAGCTTGCACCACTTGTTCCTAAAACCCTTTGAATAAGTAGGTCTCTTACACCATATTTAGGGCTGCTTTCATAATTTTAGCCCAGTCTATGTATGTACAGAATAACCAGCAGGATTTTGCTCCAGTCAACACCATAGTTAATACGATAGCAACTAGGATCTGAGATATTACTCGAATGTATCCTCTAGTGTTCTCTAAATCCATATTTGAAGAGGATCCAAAGGAGTTTCTAGATTGTGTGGAAAAGGTGACAGATATAAGAGGTGTTATTTTTAGTTATAGTGCTGACTTAGCTACTTACCAATTTCAAAGAGTAGCTCATACATGGATTAAGCAATAGAAGGAGGATAAAGGCACTGATGCAGGGCCTGTAGAGTGGGATGAGTTTGCTATTGCTTTCTTAGAAAGGTTCTTCCCATTTGAATTGAGGAAATCCAAGGTGTAAGTGTTTATCAATCTGAAGCAGGGTAGCATGAATGTAAAGGAATATTCACTCAAGTTCACCTAATTAGCAATGTATACGCCGACTACGGTGGCCGATGCTAGGGTCAAAATGAGTAAGTTAATGTCAGGAGTTTTTGAAGATGTAGTTAAAGAGTGCAGAACAACTATGTTGATTAATGAGATGGACCTCTCTAGGCTGATGGTTTATGCTCAACAGATTAAGGAAGAGAAGCTAAAAAAAAAGGGAGAATAAGAGGGCCAGAACCGATAGTTGTAACTTTTCTCGACAAATTTCTGATGGTGGAAATCATTCTCAGTTCTGCTAAAAATCTTCAGCCCCAGCCCCATCTTCTGCCAGTGCTCTAGTGCCTAAGTTTCGGCCAAATCCTCATGATAGAGTGCTAGGCTCAAATTCCTGGGGTAGTATGAATAGTGGTCACACAAATATAGTCTACAAGAGGTATGGTAATATTTATAAGGGTGAGTGTATGTTAGATAGAAATGTGTGTTTTGGGTGTAGAAAAATAGGCCATAGGATAAGGGATTTCCCAATGGGTATGTGGAGGGATAGAAATGACCGTTAGTAGGGCCAAACTAATTTTTGAGCAGCTTCAACAGGTCACCCTACTCAGTAGGGAGTCACTTTTATTGCAACTAGTAGACAACACCAGAATTGACTCTATATCATTCACACTCGACAGGATTAGGAGGATTCTCCTAATGTGGTTATGAGTACGTTATAAGTCTTCCACCTTCATATTTAGTAATTATTAGATCCTTGAGCCTCGCTGTCCTTTGTGACTTCTTATATAATTGTAGATTTTGTCATCAGCCCAGAAACTCTTGTAGAACCCCTCTCAGTATCTACCCTAGTTGGTAATTCTATCCTAGCAAGACAGTATATAAAAACTGGCCAGTCATAGTATCTCATAAAATCACATTAGTTGATCTTTTAGAATTAGAGATGACCGATTTAGATATCATCCTTGGCATGGATTGGATCCATTTTTGCTATGCCTTCATTGACTGTAGAAATAGGATAGTTCAGTTTTAGTTCCCTAATGATCCAGTCTTAGAATGAAGGGGTAGTACCTTAGTCCCGATTGGCCGATTTATCTCATTCTTCAAGGAAAGGAAAATGATTCCTAAAGGGTGTATTTATCATATCATCCGAAACAAGGACTTAAGTTTTGAAATCTCGAGTCTTGAGTCAGTTCCAGTAGCAAATGAGTTTCCATAGGTATTCCCTAAAGATCTTCCCAAAATTCCTCGAGAAAGAGAAATCAACTTTAGAATATACCTCTTCCCAAATACCTAGCGTATTTCCTTATAGAATGGCTCCAGCTGAGCTTAAGGAATTAAAAGAACAGATGAAAGATCTGATAGATAAGGGTTTGATAAGGCCTAGTGTCTCTCCGTGGGGTACTCCAGTCCTCTTCATATGCACAAAAGATGATTCTCGTAGAATATGCATCGACTACCATCAGTTGAACAAAGTCACAATCAAGAATAAGTACTCTCTCCCCAAGATTGATAACTTGTTTGACCAACTTCATGGTGTAAATTATTTCTCTAATATATACCTCAGATCCAACTATCATCATCTTAGAGTCAGAGAATGTGACATTCTGAAGACAGCCTTTAAAACTTGGTATGGTCATTTTGAATTTGTATTTTTATCTTTTGGACTAATGAATGCTCCTATAGCTTTTATGTACGCGATGAACAAAGTGTTCAGGCAGTGCTTGGACATTTACATGATAGTCTTCATATACGACATCCTCATTTATTCCCGTAGTGAATTTAAGCATGCAAATCATTTGAGGTTTGTTCTGTATACCCTTAAGAATCATTAGCTATTTTCTAAGTTAAGTAAATGTGAATTTTGGTTAAAATTAATAGATCTTCTCAGTCATATCATTTCTATATATGGCATTTGAGTTGATCCTGAAAAGACCAAAGCAGTAAGAAATTGGCCTAGACCCATCCCTCCCTCCGATATTAGGAATTTTCTAGGTTTGTGCGATTATAATAGATGATTTGTAGAGGGGTTTTATTTTATTGAATCTTCCATGTCTCGACTGTCTCAGAAGAAATTCAAGTTTTAGTACTCAGATTCTTGTGAGAGAAGTTTTCAAGAGTTAAAGACTTGACTCATTTCTACTCTAATACTGACTCTACCCGAGGGTTCAGATGGGTTTATAGTTTATTATGATACTTTCAGGGTTTGCCTTGGGTGTGTATTTATGAAGTGAGGTAAGGTTATAGCCTATACCTCTAGACAATTTAAACCCTATGAGAAGAATTACTTGACTCATGATTTTGAGTTGGCAGCGGCTGTCTCTGCCTTAAAGATTTAGAGGAATCACCTCTATAGTGTTCATGTTGATGTGTTTACTAATCACAAGAGTTTACAGTATGTGTTCACACAAAAAAAACCTAAATCTTCATTGGAGAAGGTGGCTTGAATTATTGAAAAACTATGATATGAGTATGTTTTATCATCCGTGTAAGGCTAATTTTGTGGCTGATGCTCTTAGCAGGCTGTCAATGGGAAGTGTTTCCCATGTTGAGGACTACAATAAGAAGTTAGTTCACGACATCCATCAGCTGGCTAGATTGGGTGTTCGATTGATTGATTCAGTCGAAGGTAGTATTTGGATTCATAATGGCTCAGAATCCTCCTTGGTTTTTAAGGTAAAGAAAAAGCAAGACAGAGATCCTATCTTGGTTATATTGAAGGAAATGGTTCTAGGTTAGGAGGTTGAGGTTTTCTCCTAAAGGAAAGATGGTGTGCTTCGTTGTTAGGGTAGGTTATATATTCTGAATATGGATAATTTAAGATAGAGAATGTTTGTAGAAACACATGGTTCATGGTATTCTATTCATCCAGGATCCACTAAGATTTACCACGATTTGTGGGAAGTCAATTGGTGGAATGGTACAAAAAAAGATATTGCAGAATTTGTGGCTAAGTGTTTGAATTATTAGCAGGTTAAGGTTGAGCACCAGAGACCTAGGGGTATACTTTAGGAGTTCATCATTACCACATAGAAGTGAGAAGTGGTGAATATGGATTTTGTTATAGGGTTACCTCATACGCATTGTCAGCATGATTTTATTTGGGTCATTATAGATAAAATGACCTAGTCATCCCATTTCTTTCTAGGTCATACTTTGTATTTAGTTGAGGATTATGCTAGACTCTATCTTAGGGAGATGGTATAGTAGCATGGAGTTTCATTGACCATTATTTAAATAGAGGTACTTAGTTTACCTCTCATTTTTGGAAGGCTGTTCAGAAGGGTCTTGGAACCTAAGTTCATCTCAATACAGCCTTTCATCTACAGATGGATGGTAAAGCTAAGAAGACCATCTAGACCTTAGAGGATATTTTGAGGGCTTGTGTTATCGAGATCACTTGTCGTTGATTGAGTTTCCCTATAATAAAAGCTATCACTCTAGTATCTAAATGGCTCTATTTGAGGCTCTCTATGGTAGGAGGTGTAGATACCCTATTGGTTAGTTTAAGGTTGGCGAAGCTGCTTTAATAGGTCAAGATTTAGTATATGAGGTTATGGAGAAAGTTTAGTTGATTTAAGAAAGGCTGAAGATAGCACAAAACAACCAAAAATCCTATGTAGATATAAGGAGAATAGAGCTTGAATTTGATGTTGGGGATTTTATGTATCTAAAAATTTTACCCATGTAAGGGGTAAAGAGATTTGGTAAGAAGGGGAAGCTCAGTCGCCGCTATGTTGGCCCGTATAAGATTTTATGCTATTTTGGGAAGGTAGCCTATGAGTTAGAGTTCCCTATTGAGTTAGCATCAGTACACCCAGTGTTACATGTCTCTTTGTTAAATAAATGTATTAGTGATCCAACTCCTGCCATTCATTTAGAAAATATGAGTGTGGAGGATAGTTTCTCCTATGATAAAGTCCCAGTTGAGATCCTTGACCATCAGATTCATAGGTTTAGTAATAAAGAAGTTGCCTTGGTTTGGGTTCTATGAAGAAATCAGTCCATGGAGGGAGCTACTTTTTAAGAAGAAGTTGATATGCGAGCCAAGTATTCCTCTCTCTTCTCTATGAATTCAGGTTCATCTTGAGGTAATGGTTATTTAAATTAGTTCTCTCATTTTATATCTCAACTATTAAACCATTCCCATATCATAGTATGCATCCATGAATTCAGTTCAACCCATGCATCATGTTTTCTGATTCAGATATTTAATCTTAATTCAACTCATAAGTATTCAATGCATGATCTCAATCTTCCTAGTACTCCATCTTATCTAGTTTCATTTGAGGATGAATGGTCCCAAAGGGGGATATTGTAATACCTTGAATTTTTCTAGCTCTAGACCCCCTCTATAAATAGACCACTAAGTTAGCTTTCCATCACTTCAAGTCTCGCCTTAATCCAATGCTGTGGAAAAAAGTTGTTGAAAATTTCCCTTAAGGCCCCCCACACTGTCGTGACGACAACTCATGTTACTAATCGTTACCACTTATGATGAGTCATCATAAGTGAGTCGTATTCACCTCAGTGAAGGCACAAAGTTTTGAGCCTAGTGGCTACGACCAAACCTTGTGACTCATAATTAGTAACTACTAGTCGTAAGGAGGGACTCGTAGCCCGACCACCCAAGATTCAAGCTTCAAACTACAACTCCATCTTGTAACTTATAGTTAGTCCTGACGGGTCATAAGAGGGAAGTCGTAGTCAAACTACAAAGAGACCTCGAACCCTATATTTCAGCTTAGGACTCAGACTATGACTCGTAGTCAGTCCCAACAAGTCGTAGGTTGAGCCATAACGACTAGGAACCCAGTTTTTCAACACATTTTTTTAGGGACTTTTATGTATTTTCACTCTTTTAAAAGCAAAACCCATGTATTTTGGCTTCACAAGGGGTGATATAAAATACCCAAAGCTTTAATGTATAACATAATCAGTAATTCCACCCAAGAGAAATCAAAGAGGCTTCTACTTCAGGTATTGGGGATATTCATCAGTGGGTCCCTTCCACCTATTGAGTCCTAAGAACACTCTAAACTTCCAAGTGTACAACTCTTTTCTCTTTTATGGTGTTCCAAGTTAACCATGAGTTTTATGAATCTCCTCTCAATTATTTTGAGCCTAAACCATGGAAATATATTCACATATGAAAATTGTGTTTCCATATGTTTGATAATATAAATGTCTACATCGTGATCAGTTATTGAAATATGGATGTTATTCATGATTTTCCCATACTATAGAATATGCAATATTTACCAAGATTAGTTTGCAATAGATAGTGTTGGTGGGATATGAACACCCGGTACCTAGTTCATGCATGTCACAGTTTTCATGTTACAAGATATCCATACCATACTTGTATCGTCAAATTCATAATATTATCATGATTATCACTTGTCAGCACCAGGTCATGTTAACTGAATAATAATATCAGTGTTATTCGGTTAGGAGTAATACTTAGCATCAAGTGAACACAGGGATGGAGTCTCCCCTATCAGTTAGGTATGAGTCATTAGTAGAAGTCCCTAAGTTCCAGACCTATGGTCCCACCATAGATTTTTAGGGATTGGTCATTAGTATAGGCATGACACTGTCGTCCTTCAGGATATCAAATTAGTGAATCCATGCCAGCCAGTGTTAGTACCCTTAGCAAGGTACTAACACCCATCCAACTGGGGCTACTAGTTGGACCTTGGTTTTGCTCAGATTAGGGTATGTCGGTTATAGTTATCAACCACGGTCTTAGTTTAGTATTCAGATTATATTCAGTTCAGGTTTGTATGACCAAGTATCTTTATATTAGTTATTCAGTTATTCAAATCATTTCGGTACATGTTTATTCTTGGTCTTGCATTCGTTTTACATGTTCATGCATTCATGCTTAGTACCTATATGTATTTCAGTCAGTCCCTATCTCACATACCAGTACATTCAAAGAAATGACCATATACTCTCTTTTATGCTATATTGATTTCACAATATAGGTCGACGCTCAGTTACTAGATCATACATAGTCCACTCCTGTATTACTTAGCTGTAGCATTGGTGAGTCCCCGTTAATCAAGAACACGTTATAATATTGATCATGGTTTCCAATATTTCAGTTTGTGCTACTTCAGTAGTCAGAGTTAGTTGGGGACCTATCCCAATAACTCATCATGTTTAGAGGCTTATAGACAGTCAGACATTTAGTTATGTTTTTCAGTGACGTGTTTTAGACCCTTTTGTTGTGGATTTGGTACTTTAGATATTTCAATAAATGACTTTTATACAGTTCTTTATTATCTTCCTTACATTATTTATAGCTTTTGCCAGTTTATGGGTTAGCTTGGGTCACTTGTGGCCTTAAGCACCATGTTATGACTAGGGTAGGCTTGGGTCATGACAAGAACCAATCCTGTACTTTTTATTTTCACGCTTCAAATGTTTCTTAGCTGTGGATAATGCATGGTGGAATGACAGACATTATGGTCTAGATGGACATAACGATTCTAGAAACTCGCACCTGTATAATTCGCCATCAAAAGAAACTCGTACATTGAAACCCATATCCTTGTAGATTTTAGTTTTTTTTTTCTTTTGCTAAGAAACCACAAATCATCTTTTTAATTTTAGTAATGGCTCTGGTAGTAAGAGAATCAAAATTAAAATAGGAATCAAAATCCTCTGAAGAAATTCCAAATGGTTGTATATCATGGTTTTACTATCTCGACACTATACAATAGACTCATTTAATCATCTATATTTTGTGTCTTTCTCTCTTAGTCATTTAAATCTCAACATTAGATTTATAATATTCCACTAATCAAGATTAGGCATGCCCAAATTCTCCCAAGAGACAGATGAATCTAAAACACCACTTTGCCTTTAACTTTCTACACCATAGGTCCACAAATATCAAGATGAATTTGTTTGTGTACTTGTACTTGCATAAGCTACTATCTGTGAAGAAGTAGGCCTACCAAAAGTCCAGTAATATGTGGTCGCAGAATCTTGTCCCATGCATTCCTTCCAAACAGAAACCTCCCGAAGTCCTCTAAAGCATTCTTTTTGGTATCAAGTCAACATCTTTCTCTGTTTTTTCTTCAATTTCTAACCTCAATTTTCTTTCAACGGATAGACAAGCATGCACATGATTCTAAAATCTAATCTTAGCTTTTGAAATTTGGGTTTTTATCTTTTTTTGCCTTTATCTCATTATTAGTATCAAAATTAAGCATCTTTTTATGTTTCTTACTATGAAATGCCAAATAACATTTTCAAATACAATTTTGTTGGAAGGAAAATATGGAGCTTATGGGAAGTCCACACATTCTTTTTTAGTGCTTACATATTCCACATTTACCTATTGCATTTGCATTGTTCATCTTCTTCACACTTAAAAGAAAAGTTTTTCTCTTTTATTCGTCTCTCTTAAAATGAAAAGGGAAAAGATCTGAGTTGACTAAACACAATACAATATCCAAAAACTTTTCTTTTACTTATGAAGAAAATGATCAATGCAAATGCAAGAGGTGCATGTGCAGCATGTAAGCACCCAAAAAAGGATATGTGAACTAGCCATAAGCTCCACATTTTCCTTCCAACAAAACTGAAGAATTTCAAAATGTTATTTGGTATTTCACATAAGAAACATAAAAAAGATGATTAATTCTATTACTAATAATAAGGAAAAGGAAAAAATGGCATCATCCCTAAAGCTCTAATCTCCTTCAGAGCAGATATCTCAGAAAGTGCACTACAAGAAATTGCAATGAGCGAGAGGTTTTTCATTTAATAGAATGGATAAGTATCTTGACAATGTTTAAGGGATCTATGTCTTACCAAATGTGAATATTTAAACATATAAAAAATATTTTGAACCACTCACCACATATGACTTTTAGTTTTTGCAGATTAACAAAACAAAATTATATAAAATTAACCATTTATTTTAAATAAGAAATCTTTTTGGATCTAAGAAAAAACTAAGTTTAAAAGACGTACTCCTGTCAACTTTTCTATTATATCAAATTCACTAACTAAAATTCAGATTTTTAAAAAAAAATAGACTATTTTAAAGGAAATATAGTACATTTACACGAGATAACTCATTCAAGCAATACAGAACAAATTAGCTAAACATCATCAGATAAAGAAAATAAATAAAAAGAAATAACTTACAATTTGGTGACACATTGGTTTAATTATGAAGAATCTATGAAAAATTCATATAAAAATTGAAATTCATCATAGTCATTGTCATCATCATTGTGATTGTCATCAACGTTCCCTTCATGGTTGTGAATGTCCTTAATCTCAACTGCAGTATGTTGAGGTGTCTTGAGAATGGTTGAATGAAAGGATTGTCATAGCATCATCTTTATTGACGGGGAAAAAATTAGGGTTCCCTAAAAGTTGGTACAAACTATGTTAAAATTTAATTTGCTCCTAACTTTAATACAAATATCAAAATTGTGCTTTTCATAATTTGAAAGAAATAAGACTTTTTGTTGTTTCACTTTAGATTATGCCTCTGGATATGAATATCATATGAAAAAGGTAATAAAATTTAAAATTAAATTATTATTTTATACGTGACGCACCATATTCTGGGATTTCTCCAAACCCACCACTAATTTCTTTTCATTCTTATTCATTTAATACTTTTTCTCAACATAACCAACAAATTTTTAACTCAATTTGTAATATTTCCGAACCAAAATCTTGTCAAGAAGTAACATTACCCTTAGTTGGCAGCAGAGGCAGGGCTACGGTGCGTCAAGGGTGATTAGATGGTCCCCCTTCACCAAAAAATTATACTACGTATATAGGTAAAATTCTACTTAATAATTCAAATCTTATATTTTGAACTACAAAAATGACCTCGATTTGTGAATTTTTAATTTTTATGTGATTTTTCCATTTTGCTTATTCTCATAGTAGCTACATGTGGATATTGATGTTAAGGATGGTTGTCATAATTCTCGAGGTAATTAGAAATGAGTTTAGCGAGCTTATTATTTTAGAGGCTTGAAAATCTATATGGTTGACTATGATCAACACTTATTATTTGAGTTTTGAATGACAAAATTTACTATGCCAACAAATCTAGAATGTCGAATTTCGATTGGTAGTGGGGTTGGATCAGTTTTGAGATCCTTCTATCTCATTTCGATCCTTCATTTGGAAAATAGTGAAATAGGATCCCGAGGATTAATTTTGCGAAAATGACTTTTTCTTGAAAATTCAATGTGTCCACTAATTTCAAAATGTCAAAATTAGCTTAGTAGCTTATATGGTTAATCTCGGTGGAATCCCTATTAAACCCCGAGGGTCCGATTGAAGCTTAGTAGGCTTGCACCTAAATCGATCTAATATCTACTGCAGCCGCTTAAGCGATCCAATACTGCTTAAGCGGTAGATGCTTTAGTAGTTTGGTATCGCTTAAGTGGTCATTTAGCTGCTATATATAACACCCCTTCCTTTCTCAATTTCTCTCTATTTTTGGACCCCAAGCTTTGGGAAGGGCAATTTAAGGGTTTCAATGTTGATTTTCTTGTGGGTAACTTCTAAACTCATAATCTCACTATTTTTCATTGATTATATCTTCAAAAGTACCTTGATTTCAAAATGAAAAAATTGACGGTTTTTTCAATAAAGTTTAAGAAGGGTTTTTCTTTATTTTGGACCTTGATTTTAACTTATTTTGTATGAATTTTCTCCTATAGGAATCCATTTTTGGGGAAAATTTTGATTTTACTATTTCATTTTCAAACTCATTTTTCAAATTTATTTTTACCCTAACCCAAATATGAGCTATATGAGCATCGTTAGCTTTTTTTAATGCATAGCTGCTATTTTTAAATGTTGCAGTTGGTGTTGAGGTTGTTTGAGAGGGAAAGGTTCCATGTTGAAGCACTTTAGAATGGCATTTTGTTATTTTAAAGTAGGTTATAGCTTAACATCTTTCAGATTGAGTTGCATGCTATGGGTTGGGAAAAACAACTATGGAATTTGTCTTTGAGACTATTTATACTGTTGTGTGACTGTGTGGGGGCTAATATGTTATTGTTTCTGATTTGCAATATATGGTATTCTATTTTGCCCGTGTGGGTATTTATTTGAGATCATTGGCCTTGTTTGTGTATCTAATACCTTTAATTCCTGATATAATGCCCGTATGAGGGTTTATTTCGCTAATTTAGATCATATTTGAACATTGATTGCTTTTATCATGAGAAAATACCTAAATTAGGGTTGATATGATATTAATGATGTCTTTTAGGCATATTCATTTGAATGGTACCTAATTAGAGCTGATAATATTGAATTATGGACATACTAAGTTGATTTATGGGCTCACTTATTAATGTGACATGGTTTCATGGTACTTTTGATGCTTAAAACTATGAATATACGGAGATACTTAGGCCATTTTGTTAGATATGATGTATTTTTGTGTTGTATTTTATAGAAAACTAGGTTTTATGAGATAAACAAAAGGAGAGAAGTTGAAAGTTAGAATTGGGACCACCTATGATGGCACGTACGTGGCATGCCTACCACCTGCGTGGCATAGGTATCAGTGTAGGCATCAATAGATTCAATTTCAGAGAATTAAAAGTTAGAAATTTGATTTCTACCTATGATGGGGAACCTATGGCTCGTAGGTACAACTTGTGGTTCATAGGTGCCAGAAATTGAAGATTTAGAGAGATACTACAGAGTTGAATATCCTATCACCTACATGGGTCCACCTACAGCACGTAGGTTCCACCTACGGTCCATAAATGGCATCTTAGGTGTCCATCAGCTCAAGTTTTCCTCTTTTATTTTGAAAAGGATTCCTAGGGTTTCTACCCAATCTATAAATAATCTTTGGACATTTTTAGTTAATTTTACGCACTCATACTATTCATAAATATATTTTGATTCCAAGATTGACTTTTGATCTTGGGATCCTTGTGTTCTTAGTTTTTAGTTGATTTGTTGATTTGAGACTTTGGAATTTATTTGTCTATTATTGTGAGATCGATTCTATGTTTTCTTCATTAAATTCCATGGATTGTTTTGCAACTATAAGTGGTAAATCCCTTAACTAGGGTTGTGGGAACTCTGGCAGAATAACAACGTAAGGGAAGGTGCAATGTTGTTCAAAACTAATATTCTTGCATATATTGTGATCGTATTCAATTTAATAGTATACTTAGCAGTGACCAATGTTGAGAACAATCCTATATTCACTACTTACTTCACAAAAAACTAGAGATTAGGAAAAGAAGGTCACGATAGTAATTTGAAGCTAATTATCTTCATCTAATTAACATGACACTCAAAAGGTAATGGTTAGTCTGGATCTAGGATAAGGGTTAGTAAGGTGACACTCTGAGACTCAAAAGGTATAGAGTGAAATTCACTACAAGCATTCATAATACTGTTAGTGATACATAACTTATCATATTTTGCATGCAAGATATTGGGTTAGTTCAATGGAGCATGATAAACCTACAAAGTTAGGAAGCCAGGGGAAACATGGTCCTAGTGTTGTTTTCAGATCGTTTACAACTAAGCATTCAAGTTTTGTTACTTTGTACTGATTACATAAAGTCCTCCCCCCCTATTTACTTTTGTGTACTACCCGTGTATTTCAACAAGTTTGAAAGATTGTTCTAACCTATTCCATGTGGGTTCGACCCTACCCTAGTTGATTACAATATTTTGACATCGATCGCTTTATACTTCTTGGAGGTATATTTTTGGGTGTTATCACTTGTATATATTCTGTGTTGGGTGGATTGGATTTTATTATTTTAGTTGATTATGAGTAGTACATCCTCATTCATACATATACATTCATAAGATACTAGTACCATTGGGAAATACTAGTTAAAAAAATGAGACACTTTTATGAAAACTCTCTCCATGAACATGATCCAGAGAGGAAAGTTGAGATTGATATTGATATTGAGATATGAGATATTGTATATGGTTTGCAAACCCCCTATGTTTCCTTCCTATAGCTACGAGCTCGGTAGGCATATATGAAAAGTGATGCAATTGCTTTCACCATTCATTTCATCCAATGCATTGCATACACATCTTTCTTATTTTCCTTATTTTTCTTGATTTTTATGTGGTTTTTGTATAATTTATACTTTACATCTGTGTTGTCATCTCTACTGGTGGAAATGGTATGAGCTACCATTTGAGAATTTTGTATTTGGAGGTGACGTGCTCATAGTATATTTTACTTATTTTATTTTCTGCTTTACTCAGTCGGCCTAAGATACCTACTATGTACAATTGGAGGTACTCAATCCTAATGTTCTCTTTTGGGGGAAATCCTAGAAAGAGTACAACACACAAAGGTTGAGATAGTGTTGTTGATTGGTGATATTTAAGATACTGGATCATTCTAGTGTCCAGGGCAGATTTTTAAATCTCACTCAATCTTTCTTAATTCTTTATTTGGGTTAGAGATAGATTTTATACTTTTAGTTTTGTATTTGTACTTAGATTCCTCTTACATTATGACACCAGGTTTTGGGTGATTTATGTTCTTTTCTTAGACTTTTATGTATTATGTGTATATTTCAATATTCGCCTGACTTTGTTCTAGAAGCCACACTTGGGTTTATGTTATTATTTTTTATTACTTTTACCAGTTTGATGTTGACTTACTTGTTAATGCTAGGCCGTGACAAGTACCATCATGACCTAGTTTTTAGGTCTTGACAAATTGGTATCACAGTAGTCATGTTTACCTTTCTCATAAGTCTAAGAGCAGGATGTCTAGTAGAGTCTAGAAGATTGGTACATAGACATTTGTATCTATATTTAAGAGGCTATAAGATGTCAATAGGAAAAATTTCTATGTTTTAATTCCTTATCATGCGGGTATTCATACCCTATATTCTAATTTGTGTTCCATTGTTTTTTGCACAGACAGTGAGGACTAGATCTTGAGAGATTAGGGATACTGAGTTAACACCCTAAGATGAATCCTAGACTACAGGGTAAGGTACGGGTCATGGGAAACCCAAAGGTAGATGACGGGCAATAGGAGCTACCTCGATTAGAGATAGTTATAGGGTGATCTCCCATGATCTCGAGGTTAAGCATGCGGGATATGCGGGTCCAACTCAGGTCCCATAGGTCTCAGTTACTACCCTAGTTTTGGAGGGTTTTTTTATTTGATTACTGACTCATTTAGATGGTGTCCCCTTAAGTGGACCTTGTGTTCCTCTAGTTTTGAGTATGTTACCATTATCGGTGTCGACGTCACTTATAGTATTCCTCTGACCACGAGTGTAGTTTTGTCTTCTATACCGTCATCTACTTATGATACTCCTCAGACTTGAGTGGTGTTCCACTATTTTGTTCCAGTATTTGATCATGGTATTCCTAGTTTAGGGGTATATCCTTCATCTATGGTACCCTTACGTAAGGATTCCCAGCCTGCCAGACTTACTATTCTTCTAGTTGCTTTGGGTACAGTTATGTCTTCTGGTGATCAGAAGAGGTTTGAGAGGTTTATTTACTTATGGTTCAATAGTGCTATTGGCAAGGATGCCTATGAGTTCTTGATTGATTTCCAGGAGAAGTTGCATAAAATTAGATCCCTTGAGTCCCATAGAGTTTCTTATACTACCTACTAGTTAACGGATATGGATAGGGATTGGTAGAGGTCTTATGTGAGTTGTAGAACTTTGGATTTGCCTTTTATAAGTTGGACTCAGTTTTCTAAGGCTTTCTTGAAGAGGCTTAGTTATATATAGTTTGAGGGACTAGATACATAACAATTTTATCATTTGGAGTAGGTGTTTATGATTATTGCTAAGTATGATGCTCGTTTTCACACCTTATAGGTATTTAGCTACTAGCATCTTTATCGACTTTGAGTGGATTTAGAAGTTTTTAAAGGGATTTAAAGGTACTTATCAATTGGCTGCATCTCAGATGGTAGTATCAAGGGTTTTTTTAGAGTATTATTGAGCATGCCAAGATGACCGAGTTAATTATCCGAGCTACATAGGGAGGCCCCAAGAAAGTGCATCTTCATGGTAACATTAATGGGCATACTTGTCAAGGTTGACATTTTTTTGGTAGAGGGTCGCATAGTTATCTTAGTAGGCTAGTTTAGGCTGTGTTGCAGGGACCAAGTGGTAGGTCTTCAAGTTTAGCAACTTTAAGTAGTCAGACATCTAATCAAGGCGGTTGTCCTAGTTCATCCACACCTCCTCAGATTGAGTAAGGACGCAAAGAGTATTTTGCATGTTATAATTTTATCCATGTGGCCAAAGATTATCCTCAACATATTTTTAGACCAACTTATATATTGACAGTGAGAGGTGGTGCACAGAGTGGTAGGGGTGAAGCTAGAGGTACAAGAGGGATAGGTAGAGACATTCGTAGTGGTAGTGAAGAAATTGTTCAATCTAATAGCAGACATAGTTAGTGCTGTGCTATACCTATAAGGCCTGAGGCATAGATCTCTAATAGAATTATTACAGGTATCGTTCCGATTTTCTCCAAATCTACATTGGTATTATTTGACCCTAGGTAAACTATCTCTTATGTGTATACATATTTTGCTTCAAGTTTTGATGTTACATGTGAGCCTCTTTCTATGCCTCTTTATGTTTCTACCTAGTAGGAGATTCTGTAGTGGTGTGGATGGGGTGTACCGATCTTAGGTGGTTGCCTTTGCAAACTATGAGACCTAGGCAAACTTTATTGTCTTAGATATGGTTGATTTTGAAGTTATCTTGGGTATGGATTGGTTAGTTTCTTATCATGCTATTTTGGACTATTATATCAAGATCATGAGCTTAGCCACATCGGGTGTGCCAAGGTTAGCTTGGAAAAATAGACGTAATTTGGGTTTAAAGAGTATCATATATTTTATGTGGCATCATCACATGATAGAAAGAGGGTTTTTGTCTGATTTAGCACATGTCTATGATACTAGTGATGTATCACTGCCTCCTATGGATTCCATTCGAGTTATGAGTTCATGGATGTGTTTCCTACAGATTATCCTGGTATGCCTCCAGACCTTGATATTGATTTTGCTGTTGATGTGGAGCTGGGCACCAAGCCTATTTTTATTCTCTCTATAGGATGGCCTTGCGGAATTGAAGGATTTGAAGGAGAAATGATACAAATCAGCCAACAAATGATACAAAACCAGACAACAACACACGATAACAATATGAGACTAAGCAACGGATTCAACAACAAAACCGAGAACACAAGATAACAACAAGCAATATGTAAAGATAGATAACTTGACAAACGAATGCACAAATACTAAGAACCAAAATGTGTATCAAACATTAAGACCCTAAGATTCATACAAACAACACCAAGTTCTTACGTAGATCTCAAGGGAACCAGAATCCCCAAGCATCCTATGTTTCTAAATGGGTAACTAACACAATGATTCCATGTTGCCACAAGTGAATCCATACTTTCAATACACTCTAAAAGAGTTTATCTCTCAAAATAATAATCAAGTTGCATAAAATGAACCTAACAAGATCTATTTAAAGTCTTAAGCTAAACTTATTACATAGTAAAATGACCAAAAGGCCCTTAATGAAGTCCTACAGTCCATAGGCGCCTCTATGCTTCATCCAATGACAAAAAGGCCCTTATGAGGGGCGGCCATGGAGTGTAATGAGGCTCTTCTTCCACTTCAACACTTGTTCTCTCAGTTAGGCAGCCCCCAAGCTTGAGTCTTTATGTATTGTCCTCCAATGATGTCATCAAAAGCTAAGATGGCAATTTGACTCGTATCACTCTACCCTTCTTGAAAAGGATTCGACCTCGAATCCACACATTGCAAAACTAAAGAAAGGACAAACAAGCACAACATCCTTATGACATGAGGGTTAGGGTTATCACAATCAATCATAGTAGCATGCCAAGATTGTACATATTTAATATATATCCAACGATCCTTTAGTATCAATAAAATAAATTTATCATATACACTTCAGAAAGGTGTTGGATAGAGAATACCGTATGAAACAAGAAAACTACCAAGGTCATTAGACACAAGTGTATTATTATTTCACCATAAGACCATATCCAAGAACACCCACCTTGGTTTAAAGTAAATCCAACATCAACATGGATGTCATTAAATGTAAAGAGGTAGTAAAGAAAGGTATGAAAAAGATGAGTCCCTTCTAAGGTGTTTGTATACTTAAGAGTAGTGAGTTACTAAAGAAACCTAGTAACCAAGTCACTAGAAGTTGGAATAACCAAGGAATGAGTCAATTCAGTAGGATGCACATCACCCTTCCCTCCAAGACAACCCATGTTCACAAAAAATACATTTTCAACATGAACTTGGACATTATCATAAGCAAAAAGATAGAAAAGAAAGAGTTAAGGATGTCATGCTCATCAAAATTACCCTCAAACATGAGTTCAAAATAAGATGAGACAAGACATTCGAAGCATATTAGATCTTTTCTCTCCAAGCAGCATACCTCAAGTAGTGCATTCACCAATGGAATCATGCTATTAAAGTAATTAAAGAATCCATGGGAAACTGAAATACTCCAAGCCAGAGGGTGTACCAAAGAAGTTGGGTGGCTTCTTTTCATGGAACTTAGCATGCTCTTAAGAGTCTTTCCTATCAGTTCAACTTTTCCAACCACATAAGTGTGACAAGGATTAGAAAACCAAAGTTGTATAGAAAGTACACACCAAGGACTCTTTTTAAGGAAAATAATAGATTGGGCATTAAGATTGTAAGGCCCACACAATTCAAGCACCAAAGGCAAACACCATAAAGGAATCATGAAGACACTAATACTATCATGGTGTGACATGATTTTAATTAACTTCAAGGGTCTATTTAATATAACAAAAAATATCATTATATCTCCAAAGATCACTAGGAATAGAAGGGGGTAGGTACGTACCTTGGAAGTAATGCCTTGAATTTGTTATTTTGTCCTCTATAGGTGCTTTACAAGGACCTTTTCTTCCATGAATTAACTTGGACCAATAGACTTGATCTTTTTGCCTCTTTTTAGGAATTCCTATGGTAGGGAACTCCTTCCTTCGACCTATAGGGTTAGATGCTTCATTCCTTGTAATAAAGTACCCATCGACCCATAGGAGTTTGGTTAGGTTCCTTCTTTGAGTCAAGTCTTCTTCAACCTTGGAGTCCTTGAATAAGAACTCATCTAGTTCTTCAAAATTATGATCATAAGAGGTCTTCTTTGAGTCCTTCTTTGGAAGCATTAGCTTATGAACCTGTATAAGAGAAGTACTGGTACTAGGATGTAATGCCTCAATTTTCTAAAATTAGAATGCCACACAGTGCTCATGATCCTGAAGGACCACAAGCTAACCCTCTACTGATATCTATCCCTAAGCACTGCATAATATAATATAACAAATGGAGAAAACTAGCAAAAACTTATCCTAGGGTTCAAAACATCTAAAATGCACAAAACTAAATACTAATACATCTGTTTAAAAGCCTCTAACTGTCTGATCTGTGGAGTTGATGGGACATGTCCCCAACTAACTCCGTCTACTAAAAATAAATTGAATCTAATATAAAACTGAAATAGGAGGCATCCTTGAATGAAAAGGACTCACTACTACGTCTACAGCTGCTGACTGAGTCTGGACTCCTATGGATGATCTAGATCTCGCGCTTCTGAACCTATGGTATAAGACACCATAGCGCAAGAGAAAGTATGTGTCAGTACTTTGAATATACTGGTATGCTAGATGAGGTAAGGCTAAATGCAAGGGCTTATGCATGAACTATATTGACTGAATAATCAGAATATGTTGAATGAGGATACATTCATAAATGCATAAATCATAACTAAAATCATGACAATACTGAATACTAACTTCTGAACACTTGAGATTCTGACAACTGAGAATATTATTACTGACATCTGAATTCAATAGCACTGGGAGACTAAACATCTGAGTCTTACTAATAACTAAGTTCTGAGTTTGCTACTATCGACTGACTAAATCTGAGATCAAACCTCTCTAACGAATGATCTATGAATCTACTAATAATGATAAGGAATGATTGCATCTAAGATCAGACCTATCTAGCAGAAGATCTCTGAATCTTTTAATAATAGAAATGATGGACTGAGTTTGAGATCAGGCCAATCTAATGGGTGATCTCTGGATCTTCTGATACTGATAAGGATAATAATAATAATTGATTGAGTTTGAGATCAAGCATATATAGTGGGTGATCTCTGAATCTGTGAAACTATCTAAGTTCCTTACTGAGTTGTGTGACCGTATCTGACGATCCTAAATCTAAAGAACTATCTGAGATCTTGACTGAGATAGAATCTGAAGCTAAAACTGTAACTGTGGGAGTTATCACTTAACCGACATGATCGGAATCTAATCTAGTGGGGTCTAACCTATAACCCTAGTTGGAAGGGTGTTAATACCATGCCACGGGTAAAGACCTCTGCTATGGTCAAGCCTCTCTAATGGGTAACCCTGAACAAGAAGTCAAGCCTAAGGCAATATGATAGTCAAGCCTTAGTCTAATGGGTGACTCCTGGTCCTGTGCTGGCTATGCAGTTCTAGAGTTCAGGGACTGTTACTAATGACTCTGCCTCTCTAACGGTGAATTCATCATCCCTGCACTTGCTCGGTGCTAGTTCCCTACTCCCAACTGAAAGACTCTGAACTGGCTCTTAACTAAACTTAGATTGAGCTGAATCTGTTACTGATTATCTTACTTGACTGATCTGACTGAGTATACTTGATTCCGTTGTCTGATGGAATACTTTTGAATTCTACTTTCTATCTAAATACGACTGAGTTCTGTAACCATGGAACTATACTAAAATTTAAACTGAGTACTGAACACTACTGAGGTTCGAACTGAGTACTGAGCTGGATTAGACTGAATACTAAGATTTACTGAGTTTTCTTAAATTCTATCACTAACTAAAATCTACTGATGATAGAACGACTGAGATTATTTTGAGATTGACTCAGCTCTAGACAATCAGCTAAGTTTTCCGATAGCAAATACCCCCAGGACTCGATAAGATAAATAAATAAGATATGATAACTCTTAGGAATATACTGGGTATGTTGTTGTTGTTGTTATTGTTGATAACTCTTGCATAACAATCATGACAGTAGACTATCATTCGCAACATAACCAACGAAGCATCATTTCGAGAACTTAGGAATCTTAAACACGTAATTAAAAAGGGAAGCATCCTATTGTCTCATAACTCATCAAACAAGGAGTTCACATGAATAGGAATACATGCAACATATCATAATTCATTCACTTAGTCCTTTCAACAAACACTTAGCATGCACTAGTTGACATATGCTTGTGGATAACATAATTCATGTTACAATGACACTATTTTCTTCGCATAAGCAATTTATCAAACATGTGGGAGGCACACTTTGGCCATACAACATTCAATACACAAAATTAATATAATTACATAATTCAACATGCTTCTTGAAGGGACTTTATCATGAACATCACATAACCAACACATAATAAGGTCAATAGTTGCATATTTATGATCACAACATGAATTAAAACTTAATATTAATATGGACTTCAACTTCAAGCCACATAAATCATGAAAAACTCATAAACATAAAATCTTGAATTTAAAAAGGGATTCTTGGACTTCTTGAGTAGAAAGAACCCAAGAATCAAAATCCAATATACCTTGATATATGATTCTTGGAAAATTAACGGTGGAATTTCCTTGATTTGAAACCTTCAATAGAAATCCTTATTCTTTTTCTTCAGGAAAATTGAGAGAAAACCATATATTTTGGGTGAAAATATGATGAATCTCGTGTTAAATAAGCTTATATAGGGGTGGGATTTAACCAAATTGCCATTGGAAACACGAAAGCGAAATACTAAAAAACTGGGAACAAGGGCTATGGAAAGGAGGCCCCTTTCCCAGAGCCTTTTGTAGGCTGGGCAGCACCTTGCTACTGAGGGAGGGGGCCAAGGCTCTAAGCTAGGCGGCGCCCCTCTGGAGCCTTTAGCTACTAATTTTCCAACTCAAACACGACCTTAGGCTCGTCTAAAACTTTTGAAACTTACCCAGGATGTACTCTTGACTTGCCACATCACAACGTAATAAGAAAATCAAGAAACGGAGGTTAAGAAGGTCACGAAATAATTCGTCAAAGTTTTGAAGGTTTATGGAATGGAAAAGTTTCAACTCTTAGCCAAATTTTCTACGTGTTAAGCCTTTCTTGGAATGATTTAGAAGATCTAAGGACTCGGGAATTTTACGGGGTGTTACATAGGCAAAATGCTAGATCCATGGTTAGTATGTAACAAAGGCTTTGGTTTGACAAGTTCCACAACTAGGTGTTCCTTGTCACCCTCATTCTATTCAACCCATGGCTCAACATTTTCACACAAATCTCCTTCTTGAACCATGTTCTTATCCTTATTCTTAGCTTCATCTTCCCTTTCGTCCTCAACTTGATTAGGTTGACCTTGGTTTAATGGAGTTTGGGGTAGTTTAGGGAAGGCATTTTGAGCCTGTTCACTCAAGAAAGATTGATTTATTGTTCATTTAAAATACAATATGGCTGCCATTAAATCATCCATGGATACACTTTTCGATGCCATAGTACCTATTTAAAAATACTAAACAAACAAAAATAGCAAACAAGTCAAGGTTAGTAAATCAAACTCACAATCCATCAAGCTCACACCTTTGAAATGTCAGTTAAATGGTGTCGCAAATGTTGGTATCTTGCTTATACTCCAATGAGGTTACTTGGTACTAATTGTAGTTTAAGGTAAGAATAGATTCTTGTTTGAAACAACTCAAGAAAAATATGTATGGACTTGAACCAAAAAACTACAACGAATTACAAAAAGATAAAAGCACACAAAGAACGCAAACACGAAGAAAATGGATTCAAAAAAACACTAATCCACAACCTAGTAGATGATTACTAGTTACTAATTAGGACTAGAATCAAGAAATAGAACTAAAGAAACATGGAAAAGAAACTTAGAAATCCAAAATTTGAGCCTAAGGTAATATTTGGAGGTTGATGATGTGGCAACCTCCTATTGGTCATAAAAAATTATTGAAACTTGAAAAATTTTCTTATCTTCAATTTGTATTGATCAATATTCAATTGGAAGATGGAATTTTGGTTTTGGGAGGGAAACAAAAAGAGTTGGAGCCTTTTCAATTTAAAAAAAAAAAAAAGATTTGACTTTCCTTGCACCTTTTTGGCAAAACACCTTTTTGAAAGCCTTTTGACTCTTTCCTCTTTTGTAAGTTTTGGAATGTGCCCTTTCTCCCTTTTAGTTAAACAAGACTTTTGAAATCCTTTTGTCCCCTTTTTTTTTTGTATGTCTTGAGATTATTTTTCAAGACTAACAAAGACCATACTTTCTTTCTACTTCATTTTAGATCAAATAACCACTTTCTTTTCAACAAGATATGAAGATGGTGAAGAACACCAAGAACACCACTTTTAAAATTTGAAGTTCTAGGTGCACATTGGACCCCCAAACATCAACAACACATATTCAAGATCAAATCATCAACAAAAAACATCAACAACACATTTTCAAGCCACCGATCCTCAACAACAACAACCTTCAAAATTCAAGAACAACTCAAAAATGGCTCAAAATTTGGATCTAGACTCTAGTAGTGTCAGTGAAGAAGAACCTAACACTAGAAATAATCAAAACACATAAAAGACTCCTAGATCTAAGTTCAAAGTCTCGGTCAAAGCAAAAAAAATGGGACAGATTACTTCTTTTTGGATTTTTCAGTTTTCAACACTATTTTTTTGTGATTTTCAAGTTAAAAAGCCCAAGATTGATCTAGTGGGAACAAAATCAATCCTTTCTATGATACAAAATGATACAAACTAGCCAATAAATGATAAAAAACTATCAAATAATACATGATAACAAGATGAGACTAAGCTACGAATTTAATAACAAAATCGAGAACACAAGATAACAATAAGCAATATGTAAAGATAGATAGATAACTTGACATACAAATGCACAAATACTAATAACCAAAATGTGTATCAAATATTAAGACCCTAAGACTCATACAAAAAATACCAAGTTCTTACATAGACCCCAAGGGAACCGAAATCCCTAAGGAACCCACATTTCAAAATGGGTAACCAACACAACGATTCCATGTTGCCACAAGTTAATCCACACTTGAAATATACTCTCAAAGAGTTTATATCTCAAAATAATAGCTAAGTTTCTGAAAATGAACCTATCAAAAACTATTTAAAGTCTTAGGCTAAACTTATTACATTGTAAAATGACCAAAAGGCCCTTAATAAAGTCCTACACTCCATAGGGGTCTCTATATTTCATGCAATGACAAAAAGGCCCTTATGAGGGGTGGCCATGGAGTGTAATGGGGCTTCTTTTCCACTTCAACCCTTGTTCTCTCAGTTAGTCTACCCCTAAGCTTAAGTCTTTACGTATTGGCTTCCAATGATGTCATCGAAAGCTAAGATGGCCATTTGACTCATATCAAGCAATTACTCATAGCTACTTCTCCTGTCAAGATTAGGAGCTTCATTGGATTAGTGGATTATTATCAGTATTTTGTAGTGGTTTCCTCATATATTGTGGCTTTTTTTACTAAGTTGACTAAAAAATATGGTATTTTAGTGGTCAAATGCATGTGAGAAGAGCTTTCAAAAGCTTAAAGAGTTGTTGACTTTGGATTCTATTTAGACTTTACCCAAAGAAGGTGTGGGTTTTACCATATTTTTTGATGCTTTAGGTGTTGTTTTGGGTGCTGAGTTGATACAGGAAAGTAAGGTGGTTACTAATTCCTCTCGTAAGTTAAATCCTCATGAGTGAAAATACACTACCCATGATTTAGAGTTGGCAGTCTTAGTGTTAGTGTTAAAGTTGAGGCAACACTAGATGTATAGGGTGCCTTATAAGATTTTCTCAGGCTATCCTAGCCTTCAATACTTATTTAGACAAGGAGATCTTATTATAAGGAAGCGACATTAGCTTGATTTTCTCAAGGATTACAACATAACTATTTTGTATAATTCAAGCAAGGCTAATATGGTTGCAGATGCCTTGAGTCAAAAGTCGACCAGTGTGAGAGTTTATCTTATCTCTTGACCCAGGAGTGGCCTTCAAACTTGGAGGTTTAGTCTTTAGTTTAAACAGATAGTTATGATTGATATTTCGACATTAGGGTATTTTTCGCATTCATTAATGCTAGATGTTCCTTGATATAGCAGTTTTGATAGCACCAATTTCATGATGATAGTTTGGGGTAATTCGGTATAAAGTGTTGAGTGGCGAGTCTAAGTAAGCCTCTCTTGATCCTAATTATGTTTTAAGGATTGGTGCCTAAGTTTGTGTGTCGAGAGTTAGATATTAGATGAGATTTATTTTGCAGAAAGATCATGGCTCTAGATATTCTATCTATCTAGGTATGTCACGAACTGAACTAGGGCCTAGTCATGACGGGCATCCCAAGACCACCATGGGTTGGAGACCACCCCCAGGCCTAACTTTTAGATCACAATAAAAGTAAACAGCGAAAGCCAACCAAAAAAAATATAATGAATATAGATAATTCTAATCAAGTTTTAAGAGCCAAAACGCAAGGACCAAAACATCCAAACACTATCCACAAAAGCCTTTAATCCAAGGAGTACCAACTAAGTCGGGACATGCCCCCGACCATGACAAGGAGAATTCATAATTCCTAAATTATGAAAAGATACCTAAATAAATGACAGGGATTTTCAAAATGTGGAGGTTCACCACTTTACAGCAACTCAACGGATGCACCACACTACTTAATGTTGTGCAGGAGTAATAGAAAATCCCTTAGACCCTACATCATGAAACGATCCAGCGTCCAGGGACAGTCAGGAGGGCAAGCACTGGCATCTAACTCAGGGAAAAGTGATTAATTAAAGCCATTTCCAAAAACTAATCAAAACCATATGCACAATATTTATATATTTATATTTATATATATATATATATATATATATATATATAAGATGTCTGGATAGGTACAAGGTCCATGAACATGAGAGTGTTAAGTATTAACCTGAACTACATAGCTCGCTCTATCCTAAAGCACCCATGGGCTATATGGGTCTGACTCCCCAGTCGGAAGGTCCCCAGTGCGTGTTAGCCGCACATATCGAAGAAACCAAGGAAAGGCTAATGACACCAAGGTTGTAGCCATCCAAAATATAAAGTGTGCACTAGAGATTGGGTGGTATGAAGAAGGATTTAGTGGATTTTGTATCTCATTGCGTATGTTGTCAATAGGTGAAGATTAAGCATTAGAGATTGGGTGGTTTGCTCCTGAGTTTACCCATTCTTAAGTGAAAGTGGAAGCGGATCACTATGGCTTTCATGATTGGGTTTTGTATATTTCCTGGGGTTTGGATATCATTTGTATCATCACGGATTAGTTGAAAAAATAAACCTATTTTGTTCATATTCATATTTTCTTCATTATCAAAAGGTTGGCATAATCTATGTTCGTGAGATAGTTCATCTTTGTGGGGTACCCATGTCTATTATTTCAGACAGAGGTTCAGTGTTCACTTCTATCTTCTGGGGCACTTTTGAGAAGGAGTTAGGTACTTAGGTTTACCTTACTATAACCTTCCACCCCCAGACTAATGGTCAATCGAACCAAACTATTTAAGTTGTAGAGAATATATTTTCCATATATGTTATGGATTTTTAGGATCAGTGGGAGAAGAATTTGGATTTGGCAGAGTTTTATAACATAAAAGAATCAAGATATATCTTTTAAGGCATTGTATGGTACGCGGTGTTGGACCCCCATTGGTTAGTTTGAGACTTCAAAGGTTAGACCCAATAGTCTTAACTTTCATCGTGAGTCTTTGGATAGAGCTCGACTGATTCAGATAGGCTTCAGGTAACTCAGAGTAGGCAAAAGAGTTATACATACTGCAGGCTTCATCCTTTGAAGTTTGGTATTAGTGATTGGGTCTTTCTTCATGTATCACCCATGAAGGGTGTGATGTGGTTAAGGAAGATGGGCAAGCTTAACCCCATGTATTTTGTACCATTTGAGATTCTTTGGTAGTTGGGTAGGTTGCTTATGAATTGGACTTACCTTCGGACTTTTTAGCCATTTATCAAGTTTTTCATGTAACTATGCTTTGATGCTACATTCGGATGAGTCTCATATGCATTTTTGGAACTCGATTTAGTTAGATGAGAGGTTGACCTCTGTTGAAGAGTCAATGTCTATTTTATCCAGAGATGTTGGTCGATTGAATTCTAAGGATATTTTAATAGTTAAGGTTCTGTGGAGACAATGTCCTATTGAAGAGGCAACTTGGGAGGTCAAGTTCGACATGCATAGTAGTTACCCTCAGCTCTTTACCAAGTCAGGTATTTTCATGCCTTAAGTTTGAGGGTGAACTAGATTGTTAGTGGTGGATGTTGAAATGGTCTTGGTTTATAATTTTTCCACTTTATATGATTTAACTATATTGCCCTTCCCCATAGTTTCTATATACAGATATTGAGGTTCGGAGATGGTTAGCATGGTTCTGAAGTAATCAAGAATGAGTTGTGTGAGTTTATGATTTTAAAGGCTTAAGAATCCATATCGTTGACTTCGATCAACACTTGTTGTTTTGAGTGTAGGATGTGAAAACGAACTATGCTAGAAGAATCAAAATATCAAATTTAGGTTGGTAGATAAGTTGGATCAGTTTTTGGACCTTTAAATCTCATTATGACCATCTGGAAAATAGTTAAATAAGGTCTCGAGGGTTAATTTTGTGAAAATGATATTTTTTTCAAAAATCCAAAGTTGCCATTAAGTTTGGAATATCGATTTAGCATAGTAGCATATATGGTTTCTCTTAATGGAATCTCAACCAAATCCTAGGGTTCAATCAAAGCTTGGTAGAATTTCACCAAAATAAGCATCGATTGATATCTGGAGTAGTCTCTTAAGCGGTACTCACTTTAGTGGCCGGGTACTGCTTTAGCGGTAGTTGTTTAAGTGGACACTTAGTCACTTAAGCGATAATCGTTGTATATAACCCTCCTTCTTTTCTTGATTTCTCTCTCTTTTTTTGACCTTCAAGCATTGAGAAAGAAAATTTTAAGGGTTTCAATGTTGATTTTTGAGTGTACAACTTCTAAACTCATAATCCCACTATTTTCAATTGATTTTATCTTTTAAAACACATAAATCATAGTGGAAAAATTGAGGGTTTTATCCGTAAAGTTTAAAAAGAATTTTTCTTTCTTTTGGACCATGTTTTAGCCTGTTTTGGCATGGGTTGTCTCTTGTAGCTCCAAAAACCTTAGGGAATGTTTTTTTGAAATAAAATATTGGGTTTGCCTCTTTTATTTCCAAACCCATTTTGACCCCAGGCCAAATATATGCAATATGAGTATCGTTAGATTTTTTTTTAATGCGAGGTGTTATATTTGAATGTTGTAGTTGGTGTTGAGGTTGTTTGTGAGAGGAAGGCTCTGTGTTAAAGCACTTTAGATTAGAATTTCATTATTTTAAGGTAGTTTGTGGCTTAACTTCTTTCAGATTGAGTTGGGTAGTTAATGAATAATTAAAGCATGATATGGGTTGGGAAAAATAACTATAGGATACATATTTTGAGACCATTTATACTATTGTGTGCACATATGGGGTCTTATATATTGTTATTGTTGACTCGTGTTATATGGTATTGTGTGTTGCCTATGCGGGGGCTCTATTTGACACATTGGCCTTATCGTGCGTCTAAATGCCTTTAATTTTAGATATGATGCTCGTGTAAGGGCTTATTTTTCTAATTTAGGCCTTATTTGAGCATGGTTGCTTTTATCATGATAAGATGCCCGAATTAGGGATAGATATAATATTAATAATATCTTGTATGCATATTTGTTTGGATGGTACCTAATTGGAGTCGATAATCATGAATTATGGACATACTGAGTTGATTTATTTGCTCACTTGTATATATTTCGTGTTGGATAGATTGGGTATCATCATTTAAGTTGATTGTGAGCATTATATCCTCATTCCATACATATACATTCATGAGATACTGGTACCACAGGAAAACACTATTTTTGAAAGAAAATAAGATGCCTTTTTAAAAAAAACTCTTCATAAATACAGTCAGAGTGGAGAGTTGAGATATGAGATATAGTATATGGGTTACAAACTCCCTGTGGGTCTTATATGAGAGCTACAATCTTGATGGGTGTATATAGAAAGTCATGTGATGGCTTTTACCATTCATTCTATCCACATTGTATTATGTTGTATTGCATACATATCTTGCTAGTTTTCCTAAGTATCCTTGATTTTTGTGTGGTTTTCATGTATTTTCTTCTTTATATCTGTGTTGTTAATGCTTTTGTTTACTTACTTACTTACTTATATATATGTATATATATATATATATATATATATATATATATATATATATATATATAAACTGGTAGTGGAGATGGTATGAGCTATCGTTTGGGACTTTTTTATTTGTAGGTGACGTGATCAGTATATTTTACTTATTTTCTTTCCTACATTGCTCAGTCGGTCTATGATACGTACTGAGTGCAAGTGGAACATACTCACTTCTACTGCAATCTTTCGGTACAGATCCTAGCACGAGTACGACCTGCAAAGGTTAAGATCGTGCTCCGGATTGGTTACAGGTACTGCACCATTTTAGTGTTTAGGGTATGTTTTTAGATCTCACTCTTACTTATGTCTTTATTTGGGCCAGAGACAAATTTGTACTTTTAGTTTTGGATTTGTATTTAACTTGCTCTTACATTATGACACCAGGTTTTGGGTGGTTAATTTTCTTTTTGTTAGACTTTCTTGTATTATGTGTATATTTTGTGATTGGCCTGACTTCATTCTAGAAGTCTCACTTGGATTTATGTTATTATCATTTTTGTTCCTTTTATTAGTTTGGGTGGTCGGCTTACTTGTCAAGTCTAGGACGCGATAAGTGCCACCATGGCCTAGTTTTGGGTTATGACATGAAAAACCTTAACACAACTAAATGGTGTAACTCAATGGCACCGGGTGTTCATTAGTGATTTGTACAACTGTGTATGACACCGGTTCAAATCCTTACAACTGCCCTTTTATGTTCCAATTTTTCTTTAAAAGAGCAGTTGTGCATAGGGGTTCAAATTTGATCCACGTAGCTGCCGATGTAGTCCTTCATTTTTATTCGTAAAGAAGCAATAGAACTCTTCCTTTTATTATTTTTAAGAGAAAAATACAAGCCAACCTTATTATTAGCTTTTTTACCAAAACTTTTATTTAATCCCAGAGCAATTTTATGTTGTAATAGTTAATAAACTTGTTTTGGACTGTTATTATTATAATAACTTATTAGACAAAAATTATATTTTCTAGGGATACATGGAGCAGAAATAAGTGAGGGGATTATAAGGTGTAGAATCAAACACATATCAATGAGGTGAAAGTTCATATAATTAACCAACTAAACAACGAAGATTCGATTTAAAATAATTCTTAAATAGTGACCTACAACGTAAAAAACACTAAAAAGAATAAAATAATCAACTGTTAATTGAATTCTTAACTGATGTGTCATTGACTTTCTTTTTTTCACTAAATTTAATAATGAATAAAACACAAAATTAATTTTATAACTCTATCAAAATCGAAAGAACAAATACTCCCCAAAGAAATTTTCTTTAAAAAATGTAGTTTGACTACTCTTTGTTGTTCACGTCTCACTACTATCATTGTCGTCCTCAGAGGTCGTTCTAGTATGGACTTTTGTTGTTGTTACAACATGAGTAGAGTAGTGCCCTATTGGTCTAAGTTTAAAGACAAAAAATGATTTCTTTCTAAGTTGAACTCACTTCTTTTTTCCCCTATGTCCATTCACTTCATAAAAAATTTGGCGCATTCATTCATTAAGAAAGGGTCAGTTGCTAGTATTTTGTAGTTTGATTTTAAAATTCTTAGTACATCAATTTTGTTACAAAATTTATTTATTCAGTACTTGAACATTCTTCCCAAAATTCCTGGCTCCGTCACTAGTTGGTAGGTTGTGATTGCTAAGGAACTTGAGGCATTAAACACCAATCACACATAGGATATAGTTGAAATTCCATTTGGAAATAAAGCACTCCTCTATAAGTGGTGTATAAGGTAAAAATTAAATTAGATGGAACATTGGAATGTCTAAAAGCAAGACTAATAATCAGAGGAGATATTAAAAGAGAAGGCATAGACTATACCGAGACATTTATCCGATTGTGAAAATGAAGGCCATAAAATCTATTTTGAGCATTACAATAAAGGGGGGTTGGAAATTGTGTCAGCTTGACATTAATATGCTTTCCTTCATGGAGATTTGGATAAAGAAGTATTAATGAAGTTTCCTTCATAAATTATTCCTCCATCCCCTTCTCATGTATACTGACTTCACAAGTTGCTTTATGGGCTTAAATAAGTGTCTCATTAATGGTGCGCTCATCTTTATTTATCTTAGGATTCTAGTGGATTTAATTCATCCCTCAATGACTTTCACTATTCCTAAAGGCATCTGGGACTTTGATCACTGTCATCGCAGTCTATATTGATGATATTCTGATAACAGGAAACAACAAAGATGATATTGATGAGGTAAAGTTGTTTCTAAATTTAGAATTTTGTATTAAAGATCAAGGAAGATTAAGGTATTCTTTGGGGATGGAAATTCTACACGAACCTGAAGTTATTGTTGTCACTCAGTGTAAGTTCTCCATTGATTTACTTTTCGAGTTTGATTCTATTGAGGAAGGGTTTGTCTCTGCACCACGCAATCCAACCTTGAATCTTTTTTTCGAATATGGAGAACCTCTCACAGACCTAACCATTTATACAAGACTTTAGGAAAATTAAATTTCCTAACACACATTTGTCTAGATTTGTCGTATGTTGAGCAAACTTTGAGCCAATAAATGCAAAATACCAAATATGTTAATCTCCAGGCAACGCTTCATACTCTTTGATACATACGAAATGATATCAAATTTGAAATTTTACTGTCATCTGAGCCTAATTTACAATAGATATGACATAGTTTCATGGAACTTTTGATGCTTAAAATAAGAAAATTATGTAGGAACTTAGGTATTTTGGTTGGATATGAAGTGCGTTTATGGCGATTTTACAGGAAAATAGGGTTCAAAACAAAGAATGAGAAAAAGGGATGAAGAGTTACTGAAATAGGAACTGACGAGTCAACCTACTAATTGTAGGTAGGACCTACTAATCGTGAGTAGGATAGTAAGTTAAGTTTTGAAGATGGTATGCTGAGTCTGACTTCTACTAGTCCACCTATGACTCTTGGATGCAACCTACGAATCAAGATTTGTAATTCTAAAAGGTTGAGATATGCTTTTATTTCCATGACTTGAAGGCATAATTCGTGAGTTGTACCCACTACTTAACCCACAAATCATGAATTGATGTCGACCCTTATATCCTACATTATTTAGGATAGGTTTTATTTTGTATCTATAAATACTCCATTGATGTTTTATTATTCAGTTATGCACTTTCTACACTTTTTACATTGTTTTGAGTTCTGAGATACATTATTGATCTTGGGATTATTGTACTTGGTTTTAGGATTTATAATTGATTTGAGATTTTGGGTTTTCATCCTATTATTTGCATCTTCAACATCATGCTTTCATCTATGGAATCTTTGTTAGAGCTTAAAATCTTAAGTATATAAACCCCATAACTAGGGTTGCGGGAACCTTGATGAATTAATAAAGCGGATTAAGTTCAAAGTCATTCTAGATTGACGTTCTAGCATGTATTCGGATTTCCTTTATTTTGATTGCTTTTAACGGGTGCACATGTTGGGAGATATCCTGTATTCAATAACTGCTTGAAAAAAATTAGAGATTAGGAAGAGGAGATAGCAATAGTAATTTAAAGCTATCAACCTTCATCTAATAACTTGAGACTAAGAGGGGATAGTTAATCTAAAATCATAAAACTAGGGCTAGTAAGGCGACGCTCTGAGATTGAGAGGAGATTAGTGAACTTTACCTAAAACAAGCTCGAGAGACAGTTAGCTGATGCATACCTTGTTAGATTTTGCATGAAAGGCATCGAGATAGTTGATAAGAATGAACAGTCTGCGGAGTTATGAAGTTAGGGGAAACACAATCCTAGTGCTAGTCTTATACTAATAACGACCATAATTTCCTAGCAAATGTTACTGCTACTCTAACTATTACAAAACCCCCTTTTTATTTTTGTAATTTCCAATTACATCAGTAAGATCTTGGTAGATTTATGGCCTATTCCTCATGGGATCAACTCTAACCTAGTTTAGTTCTATATTTGACTGACGACTGCTTTATACTTTCTTGGAGGTATAATTTAGGCTACATCAATTTTTGGTGTCGTTTTTGGGCAATATGGTTATGAATTGATTAATCGAGTTTGTTGAAGTTGTTGGTTCATTTGTTGATTTTTGGTTTTCTATTATTTTTAAGGCACGCGCTGGTGTATGCCTAGTACTCCGAGTCAAGGTAATCCCCTAATTCTATTTGATCCTTAGCTTGAACAAGCCTTACAACAGAATTGTAAGATGGAGAGAGAAGAAGCTTATGATTAAGGAGCCCTACGTGAAGGTATTCATAATAACCTAGCAATATTGAATCGACGATCTTAATATGGTGTTCATAAAGCTACAGATCAAGTCACTTCTTGTTTAGTAGCCAAGGAAAATTCTAAACAAGTAGTTTCCCAAAGTAAAGCTATGGAAGAAAGGACTAGATAGAAGAAGAAAGATCATTGAGCAGCACTTGACAGAGATAGAATTAGAAGGAGCAAAGGTCAACAGTAAATTCAGTAGTACTTATCAATGTGTGATTATCTAAAAGAAGAGTTAGGGTATGTTGAACTAATTGAACAGGTGCAATTATTCCTCTAGAATTGCCCCAAGGGGTAAAATTTGATATTATGAGCACAATAATCCATTTGTTGAACTTGAAGGGGGTGTTTGCTGGTTTGCCTACTGATGATGCAAATATGCACCTTATGAACTTTGTGGGGATTCGTACTTTGTAAAATTTTCCCAGAGTGAGTCATGAAGTTATACGACTGAGGTTGTTCCCATTCTCTCTTATAAAAAAAAGTGACTTTTTGGTTAGGAGAGTTCTCTCATAGGACTATTATCACTTATAATGAGTTGAGGACGCAATTCTTAGACCAATTCTTTCCACCCTCTCAAATGTTGTAATTAAAGGATGAGATCTATAATTTAAGACAGTTATATTCAGAGGCACTACACAAGACATGGTTGAGGTTCAAGAAGAAGTTAATGTATATTCCAAACCACAGAATCATAGAGAGAAACTTGCTTGAGATATTCTACAGAGCCTTGAATGCAAATACCAAGGTTGTAGTTAATACTGTTACAGGTGGAGCGTTTATGAGTCTTAATTGGGATCAGGCATCAAAAATCTTAGATTGGACCACTAAAATCAATTGAGGGTGGCATGCTCAAGAGGCAGATAGATTATTATATTTGTGCTTCCAGTATACAGAGAGCATTAGATGGGATTGTAACTCAAGAGGTAGTATAGTTGAGAACTAAAATTGGCATGCTTATAAAGCAATTTGCGTAGTGGGAGCAGAAAAGGTAAATCTAGTGGGTACTCAAGGTAAGACTTCTAGACATAAAGAATCTGATTTTGAGAAAGAAGCAAAGTATTTGGACAGAAAGATTACGAGTTTCTGAGCTAAGGACAAGGGTCTAATCAAGACACTTGGAACTCAAGGCAAGAGAATAAAGTTTGGAACTACTACAGAGACAGGTATAGGGATAGGAATAAAAAATGTGATGGATATTGGAGGAGAAATGATGATTACAAAGATGAGAGTTGCCTTTATGTTCCACTAGGGAACCGTGATGCTAAGTTTGGAAGTTTGAGAATGGGAGTGTCGCTTGAAAATCTTGTGAAGGGTTCAGAGAGCCAAAAGAGTTGCTATAAGAAAGTTAAGGTAGATATTTCAGTGTTGTGCTAGAAAGTAGAATTGCATACAATCGCAATTAAGAAGCTTAAGCAGTAATTTGGACAAATATCTGCAACATTGAATCAGCGCCAACCAGACACTCTTCCTAGTAATACTATTTATATTCTAAAGAACAACAGTCACTATCTTGCTATTACCACTCAGAGCGATAAGTCCAATATTGATCCACCTATGCATGTAGATGATAACATAACGAATGATCTGTGGATGTTTATGAAGTGAGCAAAATAAAAATTGAAAATATAGTACTAATAATGTGGCATCTCATAAGCATACAGTTTTAAAGAAAAAAGATAACACGATAAAAGAAAAAGTAAGGAGGTTACACCCATATTGAATCCCATTCCATGACCTCCCCTACATTTTCCCCAAAGGTTAAGGAAAAAAGCTGAAGAAAGGAAGTATCAAAAGGTTATGTCTTTGTTGAAAGGGTTGACTATGAATATCCCTCTTATCGAATCTTTAGAGAAAAATCCTGGTTATGCAAAGTTAATGAAGGATTTGGTGAACAAGAAGAGGATGGTGAGTTTTAAACCCATTGATAATAGGCACCACTGTAATGACATTGCCTCGCGATCTTTAGTTGAAAAGAAGGAGGATCCTAAAGCTTTCAAAATTCCTTATACTATTGGGTCCTTTAATTTTGTACGAGCATTAGATGATTTGGGAGCTAGCATTAACTTGATGTCACTAGTCATCAACAAGCAGTTGGGGTCAGGGTCTCCTAACTCGACCTCTATGAGTTTTTAATGGTGGATTGCACTGTGAACAAGTTGTTTGGTATCATGTATGATGTGTTGGTGAAAGTATCTTCTTTCATATTTCTTGGTGATTTTGTGATTCTCAATTGTGAGGTTAATTTTAATAGCTATATCATCTTAGAAAGACCCTCTCTAGCCACTAGAAGGGCATTGATAGACATAGAGATAGGATAGATAAAATTTAGACTTAATAATGAGTAGGTCACATTCAATGTGTGTCAGCCGATGAGGCAACCAAAATATATGTGGATAGTGTTTGTGATAGACACCGTAGATAAAGTTATGTTTGTTATACTCATTGAGGAGAGGTTTGGTGTCGAGGAACTAGCAGTCGTGATCATGAATTTTAATAGTAATGGTATTAATGAATACGATAAGATGGTGAGTGCACTTGCTGGTAAAGGTTCATACATTTATGCGCCAAAAAAGTTTAACCTTGACTTGAAAAATATAGCAATCCCGCCAACTTGGTCATCTCATAAGGAGCCACTAATTTTGGAATTAAAGGCCCTCCCCTCTTATTTGTGGTATACATCCTTAGGGGCCAACAATACCTTACCAGTTATTATTGTAACAGATCTATTAGAGTCACAAGTTGAGGCCTTGATATCAGTGTTGCAGAGGTTTAAAAGAGCTATTGGTTAGATTATTACTGACATTGTTGGAATTCCATCTAGAATTTGCACTCACAAGATTCAGATTTAATCAAAATATGTGCCTAGCATTGAGCATCAAAGTCGATTAAATCCACCTAATCAAGAGGTAATAAAAAAGGAGATAAATAAGTGGTTAGATATAGGTGTGGTTTATCTTATTGTCGACAGCAAATGGGTGACCCCGATTCAGTGTGTGCCAAAGAAGGGTGGGATTATTGTGGTCCCCAATGAGAAAAATAAGTTAGTTCCCATGATACCAGTCATGGGATGGTGAGTATGTATGGATTACGGGAAGTGAATACTTAGACTCAGAAGGATCACATTCCTATGTTATTCAAGGATCAGAGGTTAGACCATCTTATGGGTAGAGGAAGGTATTGTTTTCTTAATAGTTATTTGGGGTATAATAAGATTTTTTATTGCCCGATGACTAAGATAAAACCACTTTTGATTGTCAATATGGTATGTTTGCATTTAAGAGAATGCCCTTTGATCTTTGTAATGCTCCTGTGACCTTTCGGCGTTGCATGATGTCCATTTTTTTGACATAGAGGAGGATACTATTGAGGTCTTCATGGATGATTTCTCTATTGTGGGTGACTAATTTGACGATTATTTAGCCCACTTGGCCAATGCACTGCAAAGATATGAAGAGTGCAACCTGGTGCTAAATTAGGGGAAGTGTCACTTCATGGTCAAGAAAGGGATAGTTCTTGGGAATAAAATTTTGAAAAAGGGGATAGAGGTCGATAAGGCTAAAATTGAGGTGAATGAAAAATTGCCCCCATCAATTTCTACGAAGGGTCATTCAGGGTTTCTTGGTTCATGCAGATTTCTATAGATGATTCATCAAGGACTTTTTTAAGATTGCAAACCCATTATGTAAGTTGTTGGAGAAGGAGTTAAAGTTTATTTTTGATGATTCTTGTCTCAAGGATTTTGAGTACCTAAAAGAGAGGTTGATTTCAACTCTTACCATTATGTCCCCTGACTAGACCTTACAATTTAAAGTGATGTATGACGCTAGTGGTATGGCCCAAAGAGAAGTACTAGGATAAATACGTGAGTAGATACTTTATCCCATTTATAATCCCAGCAAAGAACTCTACCCCACACCAAAAAATATACTATTATTAAACAGGAATTGTTTGTGGTGATGTTTGTTTTTGAAAAATTTTGATCCTACTCAATTGGTACCAAAGTCATTGTGCACACTGATCATACTTATCTTAGGTACCTTATGATGAAGAAGAATTCTAAACCAAGGTTGATTCAATGGGTACTATTGCTACAAGAAGTTGACTTTGAGGTTAAAGATCGAAAGGGTATCAAAAATTAGGTTGTAAACAATCTATCCCGCCTAGAAGAGGACGTGATGCTTAAACTAGGGGATAAGCTTGAGATTGATGATACTTTTCTAGATGATCATGTATTGGCAACATCACAAGACTTAATCCCTTCGTTTACTAACTTTACCAATTGTTCAGCAACTGATCTCGTCCTAGAAAACATGTCATTTCAGCTACAAAAATGATTTATGCATGAGGTACAAAAGTTCATTTAGGATGAGCGTACTTATTTTGGGTTGATCTGATGGTGTGATTCAAAGGTATATTCCCAAAGTTGAGATGATGAGCATTTTTTAGGCCTATTATTCATTTCTAGATGGGGGTCACCAATGAGGTACTCGCACTACCCACAAAATTCTGCAATGTGATTACTATTAGCCAACTATCTATAAGGATGTAAATGATTATGCCAGGTCCTGTGACCAATGACAAAGGCAGGGTAATATCTCACAGAAGCATGAGCTCTGTATGACACCCATCCTGAAGCTTGAGTTGTTTGATGTGTGGGGTATTGATGAATTACCTCTTGGTGTTATTCAACTATGTATACAAATGGGTGAAGTCCATTATACTTCCCAATAATGAAGGTTAGAGTGTCATTGGATTTTTAAATAAAAATATTTTCTCTCAATTTGGTACTCCAAGAGCAATCATCAATGATGGTAGGTCTCATTTTTGTAATTTTTTGGCCAGGCCCCTACTTGAGAAATATGGTGTGAAGCATAAGGTGGAAACATCTTACAATCGATATACAAGTGGGAAAGCAAAGGTCTCCAATCAATAGATAAAGTCTATTTTGGTGAAGATAGTAAATACCAATAGGACTGATTGGGCGAGAAATTTAGACGATGTACTTTGGGTCTATTGTACAACTTAAAATACCCCCATTGGTGCATCTTCTTATCAACTTATATACGACAAGGCATGCCACTTACTGGTTGAACTTGAGCATATGGCGCAATGAGCATTAAAGAAGCTAAATTTTGAGTGGAGTGATGTTACACACTTAAGATTAGACAAGATAAATGAGATGGACGAGTTTTATCTCTGTACTTATGATATTTCATCCTTGTATAATGAGAAGATGAAATTGTACCATGACAAGAGAATTAAGAGGAGTGAATCCCAACCCGATGATTTAGTTTTGTTGTATAATTTAAGACTTTGTTTGTTTTTTGGCAAGTTGAATTCTAGGCTGTCTTGACCATTCACCATGGTTAGAGTATTTCCATATGGTGTGATTGAGATACAATGAGATGGTGATGTCTCATTCAAGGTGAACAGACATCGTGTTAAGAATCATATAAGAAGCATAGAGGAGATAAAAGTGTGTGAGAATGAGAGCCTTGATAAAGTCTGAGTAGTCAAGGGAGTTGAGTTGTGTCACGGTATTAGATTAGGCGCTTTATAGGAGACAACCCATGGGCTTGTTGGTGAATTCTAAATACCCAACATAGCCACGTAGAATTTGACTATAGGATGGGGATAGTGAGAAGTAGGAGAACGGTGAGGGATCCCAACCAATGAGAGCATAGGAAAGAGTTAGCAAGATAGGTGGCTCAGCAGTTTGTTGAGATTAGTGATGACTCCCCTTGGGTTGAGGGAAAGGAAGATATAAAGAGGTTTTCTTTACATTTCACAGTAAAATTTTAATGGTCCATAGTGAGGCATAGGTTGAGTCCCAAATCTACGGATAATACACTCACATGGGACTAGGAAGTATTGGTTGCCAATATCATTTCTAGATATGACATAGATTTTGCTCGATGGATTTGAGACAATATTTATGAGAGACATTTAGAGAGATTACCAGTATTTTTTTCACTTGCTTGATCTAAAAACTATGTGATTTAGCGGAAGTATTGGTATTATCAACATTTAATCATCGTGTGGAGGTTACTCGAATTACTGATGTAGGGTTGATTCATTATAATGCCAACTAGCAGAATTAAAAAAGAAATGGCCTTTTAACTTTTTAAGAACAACCCTCTTTAAGGGCCTTTAAAGTCTTTTGAGCAGGTTAATAGGACAATAGTGAGTGGCAATGTTGAGATAGGTAGCCAGAGGGTAGAGAATTTAGCTACTATGGGCAGTGAGGGGGATACATGCACTTCAGCTCTAGCTTCGACTTCTACAGTGCCCCTTTGCCCGTCGATTTTAGGCATGGTGACAGTATCATGAGAGTTCTTACAACAGTTGGTGGACAGGCAGTAGGAGTTGGTAGAGCACCAGACACACACTAACACCTAGTTGGCCAAGTTATTTGGTCAGATCCTATCTTGGGTTCTAACTACTTTGGAGGGATTAGAGGCACATGTTCAGTCAAGCATGATGACCAATATAGAGCAATTTATTAGAGAATTACATGGATGGATTGTTAGTTTTGAGATCTGAATAAAAGAGCAACTCTATGAGGCTCAGGTGCATGTGCAATGAGGTGGCCACATTAAGATTAGAGGTTTGTATTTTAGTTGAGAGTCATACTCTAGTCATCCTTCTGGTTAAAACTTTTATTTGCAGTCGCTGCCTACACCATCAATACTAATATTTTATTTGTTTCCTGATGAGTATGAGGCCTAAAATATTAGGGCCAAGAAAGGATGAGAGCATAGCAACAAGAGTGATAGCTCGGACAAGTTTGCATGGGACCTAAAGAAGGCAGCCATGGAGTCTATTATCCAGTACCAGATTAATGAGAGTAAGCATATCCAGTGCGAGTTTGGTGCCTCTTCTATTCGAGCACCACCACTAACTCCTGGTACTATACGCGACATGTTTCTTGATGCCCTAGCTAGTAGCGAGGCCATATTTGATACATAGAGTGTCTCAGGTATGTCCCTATTCCCATGCATTAGTTATATTCTTTGTATGAACTGGGGACATAATAAAATGATACCCCTCCTAAAATTATTACTCTTCTAAAATTTTTATGAAATGTGTGTTGAGAAGATATGTTGTGATCATCATTAAATCTTGTTATGGCATTAGTATTAGGGACAAAATAATTACAGCGTTGCATTGCATGAACTGGATAGGTAGTAGCTAATAACATAACCCTGTGCCATATGTGTGTGGGGTATTTACTTAGTTCACCTTATATGTTTAATCAAGAACTTACCTAGCTAGTATTGCCTAAGTTGTAGGATAGTTGATTAGGACATGATCATAGGCCATGTTTTAATAAGTCCACTCTTAGACTAAAAGACCAACCAAATGAGAATAAGTATCCCTTGATCCCTAATTTGAGCCTAAAGTGACTTATTTTCTTGTTTAACCTTTTCACCTTCTCATTCTAATTATAATAGATTCATTTTGATCCTGGTCCCTTCTTGGATATTATGTACCTCAACTCAAACGTATCGCCTAAGTTGAGGGTGACTATCATAGGAGTGTGTAGTTGAAGATGGGTATAAGAATATATTAAAGAAAATAATAAAAAGTAGGATTAGGTGTGGTAGAAAAAAATAAAAGAAGAGAAAAAGGAATAATAAATGAAAATAATGAAGAAAACCGCACCAAAACTGAAAATAAATAAAGGAAAAAAGGAGAATAAAAGAAAAATGGTTAAGTAATGGAGCCAAAAATATTAGTGCAGTGTCAAGAAGGGTGAGTCACTACTTTCCATATGTACCATACCTTCCCCCCAAGCCTATATTACAAGCCGAGAAAAGTCCTATAGTTATCCCAGTCCCACTATCTGAAAACCTAAGGCATAGAAAATAAGGGCAAGCCTATGGTACTTCATGCATATTATTTGAACTTCTTTGTGAGCGTGAGTGTTTTTATGTAGTCCATGCATTGATACGCATTATGATAATACGAGAGTTGGGACTTTCTTGTTATAACAGTACATGGGTTGTATTGTTAACTACTAAATTGTTTGGGTAGTGACAATTTCATATATGTGTGGTTGTTTGTAATTAATCTGATTCTATCACTTGATTCCTTTAGTGTCATGTTACTGTGCTACATGTATACCCATAGTGGTTTTGAAAATTATACATAGGAGGGGGTGGATAGTTGGAATTAAACTGAGTTGACTATCGTAGGTGAATTAGGTTTTTTTAGTTAAGCATCGTGTTTGTTTACTGTGTGTTAGTTTTCTAAGGACGTGCAAATGTTTTAAGTTGAGGGTGTTGATGTGACATAGTTTCATGACACTTTCAATGCTTAAATAAGAAAAGTATGTAGAAACTTAGATATTATTGTTGGATACGATGTGTGTTGTGTTGATTTTGTAGGAAAATAGGGTTCAAAACAAAGAATAAGAAAAAAGGATGAAGAGTTGCTAAAATGGGAACTCACGAGTCAACCTACGAATCATAAGTAGGATAGTGAGTTGAGTTTTGAAGGTGGTATGGTGAATCTGACTTCTACTAGTCCACCTACGACTAGTAGATGCAACCTACTAATAATGAGTTGCAATCGTGAGTTGAGATTCTAAGAGCTTGAGCTATGCTTTGATTTTCATGACCTGAAGGCACGATTCATGGGTTGTACCTACTACTTAACCCACGAATCATGAGTTGATGCCGACCCTGATTTCCTACACAGTTTAGGATAGAATTTATTTTAAATCTATAATACTCCTTTGATGTTTTATTGTTTAGTTATACACTCTATACACTTCTTACATTGTTTTGAGTCTTGACATACATTATTAATCTTGGAATTATTGTTCTTGGTTTTTAGGGTTATAATTAATTTGAGATTAGGGTTTTCATCTTATTATTTATAAGTTCAACATTATGCTTTCATCTATGGAATCTTTGTTTGATCTTACAACCATGAATAGCTAAATCCCATAACTAGTGTTGTGCAAATCCTGATGAATTAACGAAGCAGATTAAGTGTGAAGTCATTCTAGATTGGTATTCTTGCATGTATTGGGATTTTCTTTGTTGTGATCTCTTTTTAATGGGTGCATCTGTTAGGAACTCTATTGTATTCAATACTTTCTCAAGAGAGAAGTAGAGATTAATAACAATAATTTAAAACTATCAACCTTCATCTAATTAACATGAGATCGAGAGGAGATATTTAATTTGAAATCATAAAAAGAGAGTTAGTAAGGCGACACTCTGAGACCGAGGGGAGATGAGTGAAATTCACCCAAAATAAAATTAAGAGACGATTAAGTGATACATAACTTGTTAGATTATGCATGCAAGGCTTCAATATAGTTTGACAAGCACGAATAGTCTATGGAGTTATGAAGTCAGGGGAAACATAATCCTAGTGCTCATCTCATATTGATCAAGACCCCAATTTCCCAACGATAGTTATTGTTACTCTAATTATTACAAAACCTTTTTTTTTTATTTCTGCAATTTCCAATTACGTAGCAATCTCTTGATAGATTTTTGGCCTATTCCTCGTGGGATTGATCCCAACCTAGTTGGGTTCTATATTTGACTGACGACTTCTTTATACTTTCTTAGAGGTACATCAACAACTTTTGGGATTTCGCTATGCCTACTAGGCTTCTTGCTTGGATTCTCATCTTTTCGTCAATGGGTTCTTTCTAAGTTTAGGGAATTTTCCTATTTCTTAGCAATCCACGAAACAACAGGTTGTTTCTTTATCATCCGCAGAGGCAAAATATCGATCAATTCATCGTTTGGTTGCTGAAATTTCTTAGGTGGTGCATCTTCTCAATGATCTCTCTGTTAAGTTGTATCTTCCAATCAATGTTCACTGTGATAATCAGATAGTAGTCCATATATCTAAGAACCCCATATTTCATGAATGGCAAAGCATATAGAATTGGATTGTCACTTCGTTCGTGAAAAATTGCTTGAAGGATTGATATCTCTGTCTTTTGCACCTTCCTTATTTCAAATCGCAGTCATCTTCACAAAAGCTTTGGCTGAACCACTTCATCAAAATGTTTAGACAAGTTAGGATTCCGATCTTTGGGCTCCCACTTGAGGGGGGGAGTGTTGATGGAGCATCTACCTCTGGCTAGATGAGCTTGAGCTCACAACCAAATGCAAAACAGATGGAGAAGAAAGTAAAAAAAATGATTCCTTTACTGAACACTTGTTGTACACTTGCCCATTCAGCTTATTAAGGGAGAAGCAACTTATTAAATGAAGTATTGGGCTAGTTATTTTAATTTTTAACAATTTATCTCATCCCAATTCGTGTGTCAGCTTGTATTTGAATAGATTTGTTTTCAGAATTTTTTGACCATTAAAAATAAGACATTAGAATTACATATTGTCATTAGGAGTCTATCACTATTTTGTAGAAGTCTAGTAGGGGTTTATCTCCATTGTGTAGAAGTTCAGATAGAAATCTTTTCTTGAGCATTGAACGTCTATAGAGTTTTCTATATAAGACAGACATGTATACATTATAAAACACACAATAATACAAACAATATTCTCCCAAAATTCCTTCTCTTCTTTCTGTTCTTTAAGCCCAAGAATTGATAGAATTATTTGGGACCACGATACCCTCAAGCTCCAACTTACATCAAGATATAAAGGGGTTACACATCCCCTCTTGAAGTGATCTGGAAATAAGCATTGTATTTTGACAAGAGACATAGAAGAGCAACGACATCTGCAGAAGTCTCCTCCTTCTCCAAAGGTCTTCAACAAGGAGGGAGAGATATCTTTCTCATGAACAATTCAAAGTGCTGATCAAAATTCTTTAAAGATTCAATGCCTCAACAGAAGTCCATCCTTTTTTCGAGAAAGATACTATATGGACCCTTGACTCAAGCCAAATACAAGGGGATTAAAATCTACTATAATTAATTAAATCTAATCACATTGAAATGGGAAAGGAAAGTTAGAAACATACAAGGATTGAATTCAGAATCCTAACTTATTATGATATAGTGGAAGGAGCATAGATAAAGCAAGACAAAAAGGTATCGCTTTCCTAGATGGAGAGGACACATTGCCAATTAGGCATCTTTTCTTTGTGTGTATAAAATTCAAGCACTATATAATTAGCATACAATATCCTGAGTTTTTTCCGCACATTAGATCATCAATATTTATAATGTTGTTAACTATATTGAAATGTAAAGTTTAAGTTTGTACAAATATAATTTCATGTAATTTCTTAATATTCTTTAATTAGCATTTTAGAGAATGTGAAAGTATCTAAATCCAATCTTAGTACTATGGAATTCAAATTTTTACGTAACAGAAAGGAGAAATTCTTAATGATAAATAGAGAGTTCTATTAATAATGCTTTGATATTTGAATCCGCCTCAAATCCTTTCATATATAATGGTACTGCAGGATTGTCTATTTTTTCTTTTGTTGAATTGATTTCTCAAATAATCACTTATAATTTTTTTTTGGTTCTCTTTCACTTGAAAGTTGGATTTTTCGTAATACAATTTGATTAGACTAAACACAATGAAAACACATGGAACTTTTGTTTTGGTCGTTCGACCTACTTAGATGCATGTGAAAATTGAAACCAATTTTAGGCAATATTAATTATCCTTGCAAAGCTTCCTTTTTTTTCTCTTTTTCTTTTTGGTCCTAGTTGGTGGGAAGTTATTTCACAAAGCACTGGATTCTGGCTTAAAGCAATTAGTACTCGTGGTTTGTAATGTATTATCCAATTTTTAAGAAAAAAGATATGAAGAAATAAATTTTCTTTTAAGTTCTACTATTTGTTTTATTTTATAATCATACATATATTATCATGCCACCATCAATGTGGACTGGCCGGTGCAGATTCTCTAGCTAGCTTCCACCAAGTTTTTGACTATCAAATAATCCTAATCCTTAATTTTATAATTCCAATAACTTTTTTCCAGATTTCTAATTATAATGAAGTCAAACATTGATATTTTAATATAATATTCAATTTGGAAAACACACACAAATAGATTCAAGAGGTCAAGTTGAAGCAGATACTTTCTTATAAAAAAAGTTCTTTGATTCTAATTTACACCACTCTATCACTCAAAATTCAAATGCCTATCTTTTAATACATCTTCCATTACCATTGACAGAATTATTCTTGAAAATCATACATGACCATTAAACGCTTAGATTTTCTATCTCATGCAAGGAGAAAAACATATATTCCTCAGTTTCAATTTATTTATCTAGTTCTAACTTGATCTGAGATTTAAAAAAATAAAGAAAACTTTTAAATGATATAATTTTTAACTAAAAATATATAATTAGAATGTATAACATGTGATGTGGAAAGTTCAAGTAAAGGTGTCGTCAAAAAATTAAGAAAAGAGATGTTCTTTCTGAAACATCCTAAAAAGAAAAATAGAACAAACAAATTAATATGAAGGAAATATGAATGTAGGCGTTTTTTGGGCGGTTAAAATATGAAAAATGAAGGAAGCCACTTACCTGCCAATGATGGGAAGAGAGCTAACTGCAAATGCTTTGGCAGGGCGATCATATTCAGATAATAATAAGGTTGAGTTGTCATGATGGGGAAGATGGGCACATGAAGAACTAACTCATTTAACACATCATTCAGAACATTTACTACTAGTATTAGACTACCTCGGGAGCTAATTCTCGTCTATAGGCAATACTTTCTTAGTATTGTAAGCTGATTCTATCTATTTATGTACGATTAGTATACTAGCTAGTATTCGTACAAGGCCAGTAATACTAGTTTCCCTTTTAGTACTGCAGCATATAGTACTCATATTAATTTATGTGGCATATAGTTCAACTGAATTTTATTGTTTTCGATTGAAATTATGTATATATGTTTAATATACATGTGAAAAGTTACTGTAATTTCAATATATATATAAGTATACACACACATCAAAGGCTCAATTTATAATGCAACATGTTGGGTGGTAAATATTTTGAAGGTTAAACTCCTAAGTTTAAATTTTGAATTTGTCCCAGCATGCTATATTTTTTCAACTATATTATGTTAATGCTCATTCGTTTTGAACTTACTGATTATAAAACCTAGATTTTAATTCCACCAAATAACTACAAAATACATGAGTTAGTAAAGCACGTACCCTGCTTCTCCATCTTGCTCAAAACTCACCTTCTCATCATGATACCACAATTTGAGTGGCTCTATATATAGATCTATGTTTGTATATTTATTATATATATGTATTTGAAACTTAGAAAACGTTCAAGTCAAGCAAAGGAAGTAATTTGTTTTGATATTTCAGATGTAATTGTGCTATCACTTGCATCATATTTATAACAAAAGTAGAAAGTTATAGTAGACTCATGTTTGAAATTAATTTGTTTGGTATTAGGTGTGAAGGAGGAACTAAGAAAGATTAGTTGAAAGTGGGGCCTCTACCAAAATATTCGAATGCAAGAAATTAAATTGTCGGTATAAAACATATATTATAGTTCCATCCACCGGTAAGATGTCAAAAAGTTAAAAGCAGTAGGACTAACATATAATCTTTCATAATGACATTAGGTAGTTATCTATGTTATAAATTTAAAATTTAAATTGTATGAGTTTAATTTTAAAATTTCATCATAACTTATTTGATTTATTGATTTTGAGATCTATTATTTAATATAGGATGAATTCATATTCATAATTTGAACAAAAAAACATAACGCTGTAAAAGAAATTTATGCGTTATTTTTAGATCTCTTGAGCTTTCTCGTAAAGAAAATGACAATATAAAATTAAAAATAAATTTGTAATGTACTGGATGTGATCGATGCCAATTAATTAGCTGGTAAATGATTTGTCTTTGTAAGGTCCCTCGAACTTCATAAGTAATTCAGGCCAAAAAAACTAAATTTAAGAGAGTAATAGAGTTAATCTTAAAGCACGTACAGGTCCAAACATGAGTAAGGAGATCTTGGGCAGCATATTTGTTCATGAATAGAATATGAGTTGGATTGATAAATTTGTCCAGTGGGCGAACGAACCAAAAATTGGTCTTAACTCTGAGTTGGTAAAATAGTGTAATTTTCCCCCGTGATAGCTCCATGGCACAAGAAACTTGCCCAGTGAAAAGTTACAACGATAAATTTATGCCCCAAGGCACGACAAAATTTTGCCAAGTAAATGTTAACTAATTAAAGGAACGGCGCGGAGAAAAAAAAACATTACATTTTCAAACTTAATTAGCTGAGAGCTTTTGAAAGACTTTCAACCTAATTAAGCACTTTAAGATACTCAAAAGGTGAGTAATTAAGACTATTTATATAGAATTTCACTATTCAATATTGAAGGGTTGGGATGGGTTGCTCCTCAATTCAGGGACCTGTTCTCATATGCACTTACAAGATAAGAATTAGGAGATATGCAAAGTAAGAAGTGCAAGAGTAAAGTAAAATAAAGGACACAAGGTTTTTACGTGAAAACTCCTTGATCAATGGAGAAAATCCACGGTCTGCCTCCAGGATTCTTAGCATCACTATATCCAAGCAACTTCTTGAATACAGACTCCAATGATTAACCTCTTAATCCTTTGTTTCCTAGCAAAAACTCTACTACAAGGAAACACAAGCACTAGCTCTACTGCTTCACTCTCTAGCTAACTCTAACTGAACTCCACAAGATAACTCTAGCTTGAGCAATCACCTAACTCTAGATGATTACAATGGAACGAATTGCACCTCAAAACCTACTACAATCATAAGATAATATAGGCAAACGTTTAAGATCAAAAATACAAAGACTCAACTACAAAAAGGAGATAAAAATACAACTCGATGAATAATCAGTTTCTTGTTGCAACTGCAGTGTTTGATTCACCACTTCACAAAGATATTTAGTTGTTGTAAGTATATGGAAGTGTTGGTTATTTTGTTGAGGAAGATAAGCAATATATATTGTGACACAAGAAAACCCAGGAGAGATCTCATGGGTTGAAGCAAAATAGTGGCAGCAGCTTTTCTCATCTACTTTTGTACTTTGTGTCAGTTGTAACTGTTGACCATGATAGTGACAGGTGAGCCCAACCTGTTTCCTAATCCATAATAGCCTTATCATCACAAAATCTCTAGGAAACAAGTCCCAACATATAATCTACATATTGGTTTGTTAATCATCAAAATTAAGGATTTAACAATTTCCCCCTTTTTGATGATGACAAACCTATGCTGACATTCAACACTTTCAAAACATCTACACACAGCACAGTCTACACCTCAGCAACACAACCAGCAGTTTTTGCTTCAGATTTCCCAACACTTCCCCCATCACTGATGTCTATAAGAATATAGGCATTCTACACCTTATCCCCCTATAAATAAGTATTAAGTTTCCCCTGAGTGAGAGAACCCCTACCCGGATCAACACAACACAAACCATGAGCATTAAGTTCCTCCTGAGTGAGAGAATCCACTATCCTGATCAACATAATACAGACCACAGGCCTCCTAATCACACAGCCCAACACAGCTACATTAGACACTCATCCCTTCCTCCCCCCTCCATCAATGCAAGCTACCACCTCAACTATATCAATACAAGCTACCACCTCCATTTCCCCCCTTTTTGGCATCATCAAAGAGATCAAGCATAGATAAATATACATGTTAATTCATGTCATTGAAACAAAAATTATATGACAAAGAGGGGCAAATAGAGAAAAAAAAAGTTTGATAGCACAAGTAAGATTTCATTCATTTATGCATTAATCAGTATCAAAAACCATTCAAACACAAAAACCATTAAAATTGTCAGAAACGACAGTGCTAGGTACACATCAGAGACAAATGATCAAGGATAAAACAAATCACAAGGCTTAATGATAGGACAGGAGTAAGCAAAAAAGTAGGGACCATAAATGAAAGCATTTAGGAAGAAGTTCCTATAACTCGATCCAGCTGCCTGAGGAGTATATTTATTCTTTCATGTTCTACAGCTTGAGCCTTGAGAATTTGTTGTGTCAAATCTTTATTTTTGCAGTCAAGACTTAAACTTAAGCTTCCAATTTCTTCACCTTCTTATGCAGGGCAGTATTTTCTTATTTCAACTTTCCATCAAAGCATGTTCCCTCTCTCCCTCAACTGATGCAGCCTTTAAATCAATAATTTCAGCATTTTTAAGGCAATTATTCCAGTCATAGATTTCAGTTCTTCCTTTAATTCTTCTATTCTTTCACCAACTCTGACACAAGAGGCTTGGAATTTCCACTACCTTTCCTGGGAACACACTCATTGTACTCTAGAGTAGTCAAGTAAAATATTTATTTAACCGATCTAACTTTCCCTTATTCACACACTATATTAAAGTAGTTAAAAATCCCATTAAGCTAAAATCCATATGCCAGGCCATGTTTTTCACCTTTGGCAGTCATTACTATAAGCATATGTTCAATGATGAGAGCAGGAAGACTGGTTTTCTTAAACTTGGCTAGCATCTTCATGAGATACAGATTAGGGCCTGTGACAGTGATTTTTTTTATCTAGACAGAAGACACTTATTTACCAACTCAAAGAGTAGTTGGTACTCACCCTTCAGGTCCTTCTTGGTCACATTCTTCACGTTTATATTATCCAAGTTACTATAAATCATAAAAACTTGGTTGGTCCGTCAACCTTTCTTATAGATTTTATTCCCTTAGTAAGGACTTCCAAGGTTTTGGACAATATCTCCTCATCAATGGTAATGTTTATTCTATTCACCTAAGAGGTCATATACATTCCATCATCAGAGAATATCAGATTATGATAAAACATGTGTACCTCCTGTTCATATAAAAGAGGAATAGGTCCCTCAAAAAATGTTCCCATTCTTGGAACCTAATCCACTCGATTAGTTCCTCCATTCTAGAAAACTCAGCCATAGAGGGATTAAACACTCTACCTCTCAATATTTCCTGAGTCTTAGGGATTTTTTAACTTTCCTCCTTTGTCAGTCTCTTGCTTTTTCAGTGGAAGAGGAGGCTTTTCCTGAAATACTCATCCCCTAGCCAAATGACCCAACAACTCTTGAGGTTTTGGCAACCTTGGGGTTGGAATCTAATCCCTTGTTTTCTGCAGGTTGTACCCTTTTTCCTCTTCCCAACCATTTTTGATATAGATTCTTTTGGCTGATCTTTATTTTCTTTTCTCGAAGAAATAGTTTTCTTACTTTCTTTAGGAGATAGATCTTTCTTTCCTTTTAGAGAAGACAATATTTTCTATCCCGTTGCCTTAGCTTTGAAGACTTTCATGCTCTTTTTCATATCTGAATCAACAGTATCACTATTGAAAATACTAGCATCATTATTATTATCATCATCATCAGACAAATTTGCAAGAATATCATCAAGGCTATCATAGTCACTGTCCCTGCTATCATCATCCTCAGTTTCTTTATCTGAATCATCAACAACAAGTGGCTTAACGATATCTATTCCTTATCTTTTCTCCATCTTTCTCTTCTTAATTTCGTTCTTATTTTAACCAAGGCTTCCTTCATGCATTTCTGGACTCACTCTAGTCCCTAGTGTCCTGCCTCTTCCTGAAGAGGAAGATTCTTTCCTGGATAATTTCTAAGATAATGGCTTATTATTATAACTATCTGAGCTACTCTGTATAGTCATATTCCCACCTAAGAGATCAAGTACGAAGGGAAGAGTCTCATGTTTATCATTACCACCAGGGGTTGAAACAAGGAGGAATTTCCCATCTTGGTGGTTCTGTACTAAAGGCTGTGAGACCCTGTACTCTAATTTTCTCACTCATAACTTGAATGTTAGAAGAAGACTCCCTAAAGTTAGCAGATCTTCAAATAAGGTTTTATCCAAGGAGGAATTGTCTAATTTTTAGAGGAAACAGACTTATTAGATGAGAGGGTTTGGGTTTTTGAGGAGTAATCAAAATACTGAATAGAAGAAAATGGTTGATTATAGATTGATCCTCAGAGTTGTTAGCTTGAGAAAAAAGCACAAAAAAAAGGCTTTTAAGGAGTGCAATCTTGGATTCTTTCTCATCAGGAATGGAGTTTTCAGAGAAAGCTATTTTGGACTCTAAATTGGCATCAATAATATTTTCTCCTTTTTGATGAAAAGCATCGGAAGTTTCTGCCATCTTAGAATAGAAATCCCTAGAAATTTTACATAGGGACAGAGGGGAAACATAGTAATAGCAAACTTTTCTTTGGCCACAGATAACATATAGGGAGTGTTTATCATTTTAGGGAAGTGGGTTAATTTATTTTGGATGGTGAGGATGAATTTTACATTGCAGAGATTAAGTAATCTTATGCAAGAGTAACTGGTATGATATTTGTAAGGATTTTGGAATTGATGAGACTTGTGAAAAAGAGAGAGTTATTCAAAAGATGGAGAGAGAATCTAATTTATGATTTTAAATAGGACAAGAGTAAATGGTTGGAATTTGATGAAAAGATGTGTCTGGAGTGACATATTTGATTGGATGAGGCGTCTTTTGGACTTAAAGTACATATACAGCCTTTTGAAAGGACAGGAGAGTGATATGGCACATATTATTAATGTTTAAATGGTCATTATACAAGAACAACAAATAATACTGGCCTAATTGGGGACCTTGTCCCTAAATGGTTTTTAAAGATAATAGTAAGTGTTATCTCACCTTTCCCTTTTCTTCATCTTCTCCTTTTTGCCCAGGGTGTATATCTGAATGAAGCTAAATTAGATATGTAGATCAGTTTCTATCCAGGATACCTACTCACCATTTCAAATCCATTAAGGTAGATTTTTGAAAGCAACTACCATTTATCTGGATCACAAAAGCTTTGTCTTCCCAGGCTTCTATCAACCAGTTTCTTACTATCGTTCTTCAAGGAAACACAAGTATATATTCTGGGAAGACTTTTCCTCTTTCAAGGGCCTAATGCAAGAGGTACAATTTCAAACCTTTATTTATACGCTTTGGGCAGCCATCTTTAATCACACATGCGTTGGCTGCTACCCCTTCCATTTCTCTATATAACAAATTAGTCAATAGTCTTGGGAACCCATTTTAGTCTAAGTTCCTAATAAGAAAATAGTGGATAAATCAACTTCTTCTTAGTCTAGCTGGGTAATCTACCTTTTCCCCTTTTTGGAGTGAAGATTTTTCCCATCCTGCTCTGATTTGTTTCTTTTAGAGGACACATTTCTCTTGAATGTCCAAACTTACTATATTGTGAACTTAAGTAATCATCCTTACTTCTGAGTGCCTAACAGCATAACTAGAACCTTCACATTAACCATAGTACTTTAAACCACTCCTCAAATTCGAGTCTTAACATATAAGAGTGGTGATAGCTTATGGTGAAAAAGTCCACTTAAGCGCCTTTGTAAGCTCAGTTCTTACTCTAGCCAGTTCTCTTTCAAGAGTAAAATATCTTTCAATAGAAGTAGTCATGTTAACTTTAGCTTCAGCTAACTGAAACTGTATACTACTTCCCTCCATTTTCCCCTTCAAAGCAGACTTAGTAATATAACTTAATTGTTTACTCAGGAGATTATTTTCACATCAGAGATTCTTAAAAGTTGCTTGATTCTCAGTCACCAGTATACGTAGATCAACCAACTCTTTTTCACACTTACTTAGATCAGCCTTCAGTTTTCCCTTTTTCACTAGTGAGTTTGTCACTTGGACGCTTAATACAATGGCTTATTCTTCACATTTCTCAGGGGCATTCTTTAGATTTTCTTTGTCTTTAGCAATCTGATTTAAGGAATCAATTAGTGTGGAGGCAAGAGATATTATCTTGTTAAGGGAGTAATCTTTTAGATTCTTCTTGATATCTAGGAGCGTTATAGGTTTATCTTCATTTTATCAGTGTCTTTCATCAACGCAAGGAGTGAATCAGAGTCCTGCACATCTTTTTCTATTTCTAATAGAAAGATGCCTTCTCTATGCACAGACTCATTTAAGTCACTTGATAAATCATTCCATTATGCTGCAAGTACCTGACTTACAATCCTGTCAGCTTTAGCTTTCCTGTTACACTTCATAAGAACCAGTTGTTTTCCCTTCTTCTCAACTTTGTGCATTGGACAGTCCTTGATTTAATGACCCAGCTTGCCACACTTGTGACAGATACCATTGCCCATTGATTTGTTACCCATTACTTCATTGCAATTCTTGCTAGACTCACCTCTTTTGAGTACAACCTTTGATAGTTTCAAAGCCTTGAGCACCCTTTTAGCAATTAAATCAAATGAAAAGATTTTTGTTGTCTAATGATGAATAATGATGATTTTTTCTTAGACTTATGTTTATACACATTATTGATGGTAGTTTGCACATGTGCATACTTGTTGTATATGGTCTAACATGTGGGTCTTGAGTAACCCTGGTCTTGATGGTTTATACCATGAAATTGGCCTCGGTAAAGGCATGTACACAAGGTGTTTGTGAAAATATCTAAGTGAAATGTCTAGTTACATGATGATAATATTGTGAACTAGGGAAACGGCCCAAGATGTATGCATGCTTGATAAATGATATTGTAAAGGTAAAGTGAGCCATGTATTGTATAATTGATGACCTTAATGGCATGATAAATAAGAAGGGGGTTAAAGTCCCTGACATAAAAATGAACGTGAATAATGTGTGGGACTAAATTGTGGTGTAGAATCTATAATGAAATATGAACAGCTTGTAAGGGTCTTAAGAACCATAGTTTGAGTTGTATAATGAGTTGAATTAAGGCATTAGCCTATTGAAATAGTTGGGTAAAGAAGGCTCCCATGAGAACCATATGGCCATGTATGATGTTGAATTGTTTAAATGGGTTAAATTCCTTATGTGTGAAATTGAATGTATATGGATGCATGGATAAAGGGTTAGAGTCCCAATGTCGACTAATGATGGTCGTGATGGCTTGTGGTTAAAGTCCCTTGCCTAATGAAATAGCTTGCGGTTAAAGTCCCTTGCATAATGAGATCTCATGAGGTCGAAGTGTCTCGCCAAATATATTGGCTTGGGGTTAGAGTCCCCTATGTAATATGTCATAAGGTTAGAGTCTCATGCCAAATGTGTGAGTATGTAGTTAGAGTCCTTTGCTTGAATAAATGTGTGTGAGCGGTTAGAGTCCCATAATTTTATGAATGTGTAACGCCTCGAGAATACACCCTAGGCGTGATACAGTGCCTACAGTCCCGAGGGACCACAAGCTAACCCATGAGTTGGTACCTACTGTGAGCACTGAATAATAATACCATAATTATAGAAGAACAACTGATATGTCATAAGGTTTTAATAACTGAATTCAAAACTAAAATATGAGTCTATAGAAATAAACAATTGAATCTGATAAAATGCTGATAAACTAGATAACTAACTGAAATGTCTTAATACTGAATAACTAACTCTAATGTCTGATAAGCCTCTAAAATAGAATGACTATAAGTTGATGGGATAGGCCCCAACTAAGTCCAACTAACTACTAAACTGAGATATGAAATAAAGTAAGCATGTCCTCAAAGTATGAGGACTCACCACTGCTACTGTTGAGGATCTGATAAGTCTAATCGCGAGCTGGGAACTGGGCGTCAGAACCTATGGCATAATACATCATAGTGCAGAAAAAAAAGTATGCGATTAGTACTTTAAATGTACTGGTATGCTAAATAAGGTAGGCTGATATGCATGGTTTCCTGAATAGAACTAATAATTAACTGAATATGCATGTAAATCATGGAGTACTGAATAGTGAGCATGAAGTCTATAGGTACTAGGAATATGTGGAAATTTGTAAATACTGAGTATGCATAAAAATTCATAAATACTGAAAGTACGTTAAAATCTATAAATACTGAGGATGCATGACCAAGCATATAACATGAACTGAGTAAAATTCATAAACTGAAATACTGAAATAACTTAAATCTGTATGCCTTGGTCAAAAAACAGTAAGGCTAAATAACTGAACTGGGACTGTAACTGAAACTGTATCTAAGAATGTGGGAGGTATCATCTAACCGACATTTCCTAATTTGAGCTAATCGGGGTCCAACCAATAACCCCAGTTGGAAGGAAATTAATATCATGCCACGGGTACTAAGACTGGCTGTGTGGATCCACTAAACTGATATAATCTCCAAAGGATTAAGGGTGTTAAGCCTAAACTAACGGATGACCCCTGCGAGATAGCGAAGCCTAGTCTGATGGGTGACTTCTCATACCCTATGCTGGCTACATAGTTCTGGAGTATAGGGACTACTATTAACGACTCTACCTATCTGACCGAGAAGTCGTCATCCCTACACTCGCTCAGTGCTAAATCCTAATCCCAACTGAAAGACACTAAAATACTAGATTGTTCTGATTTTAACTAACTGATTTTTTGACTATTCTAATAATGCTCATAGTATGTTCTGAAGACTATTCTTTAATGCACTGAGACTAGACTAAATAAACATCTATAATTTTTGGGTATTCAATACCCCCAGGACTCAAAACAATAATAGTAAAATAACACTAATCTTGGGGGACAAAACATGAAGACTTTTATTAAATCAATCATTCTTGTAGGCATTTTATCAAACACTTGTAGTTCATGGTTTAAAACAATCATAGGAATGTCATGGAACTTATAGAAATAGCATAAATTCTATGTATGGTATTAAATCATAGTTTAATTCAATAAGTAATAATATTAAAACATGAAGGATTGAATAATAACAGTAATTTCATGGTAACATGGTATAAAATCAATAGTACATGGAGATTCATGGATGAAATCATAATTTAAAATCAAATAACTTGAAAAGATCAAAACTTGAAATTTCAATAGGTTACTTAGACTCCATGGATGAAAGGAATCTGTGGATGAACATCTAACATACCTTAACTGATGAATTTCTTGAAGTTCTTGGTGAATTCTTGAGGGTTGGCCTTAAATTTGAGAGCTAGGGTTTGTATTTTAGAGAGAAAGCTGTTGAATTTTTGAGAAAAATTGAGTGAATAATGAACTTAAAACATTTTTAGGGCTTAAATATCACACCTGGGTGGATTAAAATAATGGAAAAGGAATGTTTTTGGGCGTGACTTTTAGTTTTCATTGAATTTTTTTTTAAAAACACCACTGGCGCCACGCGGCCCTATCGCGTCGTGTCACTAGAATTGGACAACTAGGAAAATGCATAGTGGGGCGACACAGTAAAATCGCGTTTCCACCTTGTTTGCAACTTGTAATCTCACTGCAACCGATGGTATCGCGAGGGATCATTGGAAATTGACAATTTTGAACTGAGCCTATGATGCGATGCGCCATCATCGCGGAGGACCACTAGAATTTGTCGAATGGGAAATTGGTCTGCCCCGCGATGTGCTAAGGATTAAAATGATGGGGTTTAACGACTGAAACTTAAAATCTTCATAACTTCTTACCCGGTTATCCAATTTGGGAAAATTTTATATCTTTGGAAAGCTAATTGAATTTCCTACGCAATAGAAGGCTCTAAACTGGAAAATAATGAGTGTTTCAAAAATTTTATATAGGAATACTCATGTATTGGGACTGAAATTATGTTAGGAAAATATAGGCTATTACAATATCTACCCCTTGGGATCATTCATCCTCGAATGAGACTGATTAAGCTGAGGGAAAACTGATGGACTGAGCTTTCACACTGAACATGCATATCTAATGTATGGAATGCGTGATTGAATTGATTTGTAAAGGCACGAATGACATGAACATGATAAACAACTGAAACTAAGCATGATAGAGAGAAATCTTAAGAAGCTTAGTACCTTAACCCGAATTAATTTACGGAGAAAAGATAAGGGTACTTGTTTCACATATCTTCTTCTGCTTCCCAAGTGGCTCCCTCAACGGACTGATTTTGCCAAAGACCTTTAACCAATGGAACTTTTTTGTTCCTTAGTCTACGAACTTGATGATCAAGAATTTTGACTGGAAATTCCTCAAAGGAAAGACTGTTCTGAATATCTACAGTTTCTAAGGGAACAACTACAGTTGGATCACCAATACACTTTTTCAACAATGAGACATGGAACACTGAGTGTACTGAAGCTAGATCTGAAGGCAACTCAAGATCTTAAGGTACCTATAATGCACCAAAAATGGGTTTCGAGACGTCACATGGTGCTTAGGGTCACAAGTGACCCCAAGCTAACCCTTCTACTAATAACTCATATGCAACTGAATAAAATACATAAAACTGTACAAAATCAGTGGAAAATAACTCTTTCTGAATCCATACTATACAAAACTGAATTTACAAGATTACAACTCTGCTCTTAGAAACAAAATTGAAACTGAATACATCAACTTCTACTGACTGTCTATAAAGCTTCTACTAGCATTGACTTTAGATAGCCGGGACATGACCCCCAACTATCCCAAATCAATACAACTGAATAAAGAAAATATCAAACTGTAGAACTGACTCGAGCCCTTGAATTAAAAGGACTCACCACCTGCTGACTGGAAGCTGCAACTGTCTGAGTATAGTATATGTGCTACAACTGAACTGATACCTACATTATGAGACAATGTAGCACATAGACGTATATGTGGATCAGTACTTTGAGGATGTACTGAGTATATGGGGGTGTATGCAATAGTTAAACAATATCATCAATATTTATAGAAATCATGCATGCTAAATGTAAATGAATCACATAGCTTGAATAAAATTCTAATAAGTTAGGGTTAGGAAATAGATAATAGAAATCACGTGAGTCATTTTACTTTATTCTGGATCTATATTCTTTCTTTGTTCTCAACTTGTAAATTAGATAAAATCTTAAAATATCAACTTTCATGACATAAGCTATAATCTTATGAAAGCAACAAACTTCTTGGGAACTTAATAATCATGACACTTGAAAACTTTAGGAATCATAGGGTCATAGCCTTCAAAATCAATACCTTAAAACTTACACTTTTAGCTTAAGGATAGTAAAACTTCTTTAAAACTCAAGAACTTGATACTTTAGGAACATTAAGACTTGTGACTCTAGAAAACATAAGAGACTTTGTGACACTTGGGACTCAGGATTATATAACTTTGGGAGTTTCTTCTAATAGACATAAACCATGTGAGCTACATAGAGTCCAATGTCTTGCCCACGTTGGGGAGAGCTGTTCTATCCTTTCCATCAGAATAGAACCTTTAACTTTTAGTGATCACTAGCTTAACCCACTTGGGGTAAGTTAGAAACCTACGGGGGTACGTAGTTCTGGGGCATGAGACCTCCAAATCATGCCCAACTCGGTGCTAAATACTATTCCCTTACTTAGATCAGAACTTTAAGAAAATTCACTTTAAACAATTCAAAAATATGTAATTGGAGCCAATATGCTCCCCCTTTATCTCAAATCAAACAAATAATGTGGATTTTTTTCTTAGCTTAGGATCAAAACTCAATTCTTTTCTTGAAATCTTGATAGACTTTTCATCACAGTTTTAAAATCTCACCAACATGGAAATATAAGTACACTTCTTGGAGTATCAATAATTCATCCTCAAAGACTCACAATTTCACAATAAAGTTCAACTCATGACAACAACTCTTGGAAATTCTTGAAAACATGATATCAATATAGGAATGTACAATTTATATCATGAACTCTCAATTTAGATCATAATTGAACAAAATAATCATTCAATTCAAGAGTTGAACAATTCCCAAATCTCACAAACTTAAAATATAGCAAAATAATATGAATTCATCTTGGAAATATGAAATTTTTTAAGAAAATCTAAAACTTTTGGGCACAAGAACGAAAGAGTGTTCTTGTTCAAATCCCGCATACCTCAAATTATGGACTCTTGCTTTTCGGGATGCTATTCGTACAATTGATAGGTGCTTCTCATAGCCCTTGCAATAGGAAATCCGAATCTTGAAAAATTATCAAAAAACTACGGTTAAATCTTGAGATATTTGAAATTTTAGGTTGAAACCCTTATGAATATCCTTGGTGATTTTGAGAGAAAATAAACTTATTTTGGTGTCTTGGGGATTTAATCCCGTGTTAAGGATGATAAAGGGGTAGAAAATACCATTTTTACCCTTAATGAGACGGAGGAAAGAAGCTGAAAACTAGGCAAAAAGGCTATGGCCAGGGCGGCGCCTTGGCTAAGCTAGGCGGCGCCTTGCCCAGAGCCTTTGCTAAGCTGGGCAGCACCTCCCTATAGCCTTTAGCTACTTTTTTGCAACCCAAACACACCTTTAGGCTCGTTTAAAAATTCCAAAACTCACCCGATATGTACTCTTACCTTGTCCCATTACAACGCAAAAAAAATCAATGAACGGAGGTCGGGAAGGTCGATAAATAATTTCCCGAAGTTGAAGGTTCAAAAATAAACTAAGTGTATAACACTCAACAAAATTTCTAAGTGTAAGGCTTCTTTTGATTTGTTTCGAAAGCGAGCGAACTTTACGGGGTATTACAATATCTCCCCTTTGGGAACATTCGTCCTCGAATATTGCTCGTAAGGCTAAGATTACAGAGAAAATTAAGGATTCATAGCTGAAATAACTTGCTAAACTAACTCTACTTCATCTTAGACTTTCGGGTACTTCATAGAATGCATGAATTCATAATACGAATAGTCATATAGCTGAATCTTTGATAAAAAAAAAAGACTGAATTAAGAAAGGCTATTATCTTCATCTGAATCTGAGCTAACTTGCTTTATCTTATCATGGGGAGCTGACTCATGCTGAAAGTTTAGAATTCTCTTAATGAGCTCATGGCGTGATCGTACTTATAGAATGCGAAGTGACTGTTTATGCAGGCATAATCATGATAAAATGAGGCTAAGATTACACAATGGATATCACATTGTCTGAACTAGAATACTTGGAAAATGAAGGTTGTTCAATGAATACTTATAAACTAAGTCATGACCAGATACCTGAATTCTAAAACTGAAATGATGTATGAATTAAACTGAATTCACAATTTTCATGGATGGAATAGATTATATCTTGGAATGGTTATATGCATGAGACTTCAGATAGTAGGACTGGTGAAAAGGTGTAAAACCACACGATTTTGTCTGTCTCACCGTAAAAATGAATTGCTGGCTATACTGACTAAATTACACTGTAAACTTATACATAGTTGGAGTATCTCTTCGACACTCCATAACATGGAATATAGACATATAACTCATAAACTAGGATAGAATTACCAGGCTTTAGACGATGCAACTTCTTACCTTCAAGCTTAGCAGCAGTTCTGGAATACTCCCTCATCTATACTATTCCCCTTAAATACTAGACTCACTCGATTCAACTTATAATTCTTATATAGCACTAATATTTCCATCTACTGATGTCTAGACTGAACTAAATTCTCTCACCATCTTCAAACCTAACTCAAAATCATAGGATGCACCACATAACACTGTAATACTAGCCTAAAGCATAAATTCAACACACCCTGTATTTCACAACTTCTCATCTCATGCAAAATTCTCATTACCACTCCAACAACCACATTCAACCTCATACTAGACATTTACTAACGCACAATACATTCATCCCGATATATATACAAACAAGATATTCAAGCCTACTTTTATAGCCACATATGCACTTCTAAACATGCTCCCATAAAATACCTTTGTCACAACTTACAAACCTCTATGAAGAACAACTTCCATGCACTACTCCTAAGAAGACATACATAAGATTTCAACTACCCAACATCGCATATAAAACTTTGACTAACCATGATGGGTATTAAAGACTTGGCTTCAATCTTACTTCACACTCTATTGCCTTAGCTAAAATAAGCATTCAACTATCTTCAAGTAACAAAAAATGTTTACTCTCTCCCCTCCAGACAACTGATCATCATCACTATCTTGACCAAAGGAAAGGTAATAGAAGTTTAGAACATGAGGGCCTGAAACATGAAGGGATACTGTGAATAACCTGACACTCAACTGAGGCTTAAGAAATAGAATATTTAGCATCATGAACTTATCAAAGAGGTCTAACCCGAGGACATGCATGATATAAACCTGAATTTCGCTGATCATTAAAAGTATTGCTTGGATACTTGAACTGAATATACCGTAAAGCTTGAGTACATGAGTCATGAGCTGCATGACTTAAATTTGGAGTTCATAACTTATGGAACATGATTCTAACTACTGAAAGAACTGGAAATCCTTATTCTTGGGAATTAAGGGAGTACAAAATTCTCTATCATATGCATGAACATGAATTAAGATCATGGAATAGAACATAAGGCATGAGCATGTATTGGGACAACTAAAATACTGAAATGAGATTGAGCCGGGCATCATGATTCCTTACAGCTATTCTATAACTTATTGGTACATCTACTAGAATATGAAAGCTTGACTTGGTTACTTGTGCTATCATCTCTCCCTTAGACTTAAGCCATCACTCTAAGGTTGTGAACCACTATGTAAACTCTAGTCTAATTGCATTCACTTCACTCTAAAATCTGGGATATAACAATGCACATGAACAAAAGAACTTAACCCAAATGACTACACCTGAAAGCATAAGACCAACTTCTAATACTAGCTTCTGAACTACACCCTCTCTTTTTATAGACCCAAAAGTCATCATGTAATACTTGAACACTAACTAACTTCGAATCCACATAAGTATCCCCATAGTCGGAGTGCACACCATTTAGTGCTTCAACTCTTATTTCTATTATCTCAATCTCCCAACTTTCAAAATTAGATTCTAATGCTTAACATGGGTATCTCCAAACTTTTGACGGACCATACTACTTTTGTCATAGCCTACCAATATCACGCCTATAAGGTTATATTTCTAAACCATGAGAATCAAAATCATACTTAACAGGATCAACATCTTCAATCACAACTCCTTAACTTAGTTATCAAGACCATCATACATTATCTAATGAGTCTTTCTCCATCTAGAAACTCAACGGTACAACTAACTACACAACATGCAATGATCCTAAAAAATAATACAGTCCCATATCACCTTGGGCGTACTTCTACATCATGCTCGTAATATCAGACTTGATTATGAATTAAATAAACTTAAGCTATTTCACACACTATTCAAGCCTACTAGATCATTCCCGTACGTCTAACATTTACAATATATCAATCATTATATCCACCTTCCTCATCATCTACTATTCGAACTTAGTATCTCATTCTTGCTATGATTGACCACAATCTTATCAACTATTCTTACCTGTCAAACATCCAAAGATTCTAGTCTGTTAAAACCTCAAAACAATAAGGATTAATCACAACCCTATGATCTATCTTATTTAAAATCCATTAACATATCTTTCTTCTGCACATCATTACTATCTACCAAGTATTTTCATCAATAACTTATACCTTTCTAGCACAAGAAACATTATCAACAACTCTCTTCACACTTCAAGCAAACATCAATTCACCTTAACTAATAACTTCTCCTCTACCTTCTACTAAACTAACACACAAGGACATATCACTTCATTACTCAATCATATGCAAAAAGATTCAGCGTAAATATATTCAATAAATCTCACTTACCACCCTTCTTGTCACTACACCTTTAAACCCCCAGTTCTAACCAACACAAGAACAACAAGATGAACAACAAGTTTCTAGTGAATTGAAATAGTCCTCACACGGCTTCACTAGACTTTGATTTTTGTTTTGTTTTGAACAAGAAAATGAGATGAATGATAAAGCAACTATGCTAGTGAATCAAAAGAGCCCCATACGGCTTAACTAGACTTTGATTTTTCAACAACGCAATAATAACAAGGTTACAAGAGATAGAAACTTAAAACACATATTCAACGTTTGAAGAATACACATCTTTCTCTATCTTAACTGAATGGTTCATAAGAATAAGGACATAACTTTAAACTTGAGGTACTTATAACACACTAGAGAGCTCCTCTCAAGCCCTTTGTGTAACTTCTAAAACTTCTGCTAGCAAATATAATAGCATTATCTGGGGAGGAACTGAGACTTGCTAATCGTGTTATCTCAAGATTAATACATAGATAGAGAAGTATAGGTTATAATTATAGATTCTAAAGAGGAATCTAAAAACACATCTGACTTAGGCTTAGTGTATGATTTCTACAAACATGATAAAGCACTTCAATCTTTGGAACTCAAAAGTACTGATGGGATACTTTCTAGCCCTTTTATAATCCCATAACTATCTGTGAATATTTAAGCTTGACTGTTTCTAATACCTTGAAAATAAGGTAGATATGGACAGAATAAAGTAAGATGAGAATCTGCATAAGCTTCTTAGAGGACCTTTTTATGGCATGATTCGAGACTTGAAAGAAGGGGAACATTTCTTAAATGCCTTGTAGCCTCTCAAAGAAAAGTACAGACGTCTCTCTACCATTCCATAAGACACGGCTTCATAGATACCCTAGGACTCCTAAAATCTGTGCTCTAAAACCAAGTTTGCAATGCCTAGAAAATGGGTCTCAAGATGTCACACGGTGCTTAGGGTCCCAAGTGACCCCAAGCTAACCCTTCTACTGTCATAACTCATACATAACTAAATAAAATACATAAAACTATAAAAATAAGTGGAAAATAACTCTTTCTAAATCTATACTATACAAAATTGAATTTACAAGATTACAACTCTGCTCTTAGAAACAAAACTGAAACTGAATACATCAACTTCTACTGACTGTCTATGAAGCCTCTACTAGCATTGACTTTAGATAGACGAGACATGACCCCCAACTATCCCAAATCAATACGACTGAATAAAGAAAATATCAAATTGTAGAATTGACTCGAGCCATTGAATCAAAAGGACTCACCACCTGCTGACTGGAAGCTGCAACTGTCTGAGTATAGTATATGTGCTACAACTGAACTGATACCTACATTATGAGACAATGTAGCACATAGATGTATATGTGGATCAGTACTTTAAGAATGCACTGAGTATATGGAGATGTATGCAATAGTTAAACAATATCATCAATCTTTATAGAAATCATGCATGCTAAATGTAAATGACTCACATAGCTTGAATAAAATTCTCATAAGTTGGGGTTAGGAAATAGATAATAGAAATCACATAAGTCATTTTACTTTATTTTGTATCTGCATTCTTTCTTTGTTCTCAACTTGTAAATTAGATGAAATTTTAAATATCAAATTTTAGAAAATAAGCTATAATCTCATGAAAGCAAGAAACTTCTTGGGAACTTAATAATCATAACACTTGAAAACTTTTGGAATCATAGGGTCATAGCCTTCAAAATCAATATACCTTCAAACTTACTCTTTTAGCTTAAGGATAGTAAAACATCTTTAAAACTCAAGAACTTGACACTTTAGGAACTTTAAGACTTGCGACTCTAGAAAACTTAAGAGACTTTGGGACACTTGGGACTCGGGATTAGATAGCTTTGGAAGTTTTTTCTAACCGACATAAACCATGTGAGCTACATGGACCCCAACGTCTTGCCCATGTTGGGGAGAGCTATTCTATCCTTGCCATCAGAGTTGAACCTTTAAATTTTAGTGATCACTAGCTTAACCCACTTGGGGTAAATTAGAAACCTACGGGGACACGTAGTTCTGGGCCATGAGACCTAGGAATCAAGCTCAACTCGGTGCTAACTAATACTCCCTTACTTAGCTCAGAAATTTAAGAAAATCCACCTTAAACAATTCAATAATATGTAATGGGAGCCAATATGCTTCCCCTTTATCTCAAATCAAACAAATACTGCGAATTTCTTTCTTAGCTTAGGATCAAAACTCAATTCTTTTCTTGAAATCTTGATTGACTTTTCATCAAAGTTTTAAAATATCAACAATATGGAAATATAAGTACACTTCTTGGAGTATCAATAATTCATCATCAAAGACTCACAATTTCACAATAAAGTTCAACTCATGACAATAACTCTTGGAAATTCTTGAAAACATGATATCAATATAGGAATGTACAATTTAATCATGAACTCTCAATTTAGATCATAATTGAACAAAATAATCATTCAATTCAAGAGTTGAACAATTCCCAAATCTCATAAACTTGAAATATAGCAAAATAGTATGAATTCATCTTGGAAATATGAAATTCGTTAAGAAATTCTAAAACTTTTGAGCACAAGAACGAAAGTGTTCTTGTTCAAACCCCACATACCTTAAATTGATGGACTCTTGCTTTTTGGGATGCTATTCGTACAATTGATAGGTGCTTCTTGTATCCCTCACAATGGGGAATTCGAATCTTAAAAAATTATCGAAAACCTACGGTTAAATCTTGAGATATTTAGATTTTTAGGTTAAAACCCTAATGAATGTCCTTGGTGATTTTGAGAGAAAATAAACTTATTTTGGTGTATTGTGAATTTAATCCCATGTTAAGTATGATTAAGGGGTGGAAAATACCATTTCTACCCTTAATGAGATGGAGGAAAGAAGCTGAAAACTAGGCAAAAAGGGTATGGCCAGGGCAGCGGCTTGGCTAGAGCCTTGGCTAAGCTAGGTGGCACCTTCAAATTTTCAAAATCATTTTTTTTTTTTTGTAAAAAGCTTCATTTCAATTGAGTATTTCTATAAAAGATTGTTTATGTACTGAGGAAATTAAATCCACATCCATAGTATATTTTTCTAAAATTTTCCCTTTTAATTATTCTTCCCCAAGTATATATAAGCGAAATTCTAGTATATACAAAATGATGAAAAATAATACTTGAGGCGGAAAGAAGATTCCAGTAATTAAAGTACTAGAATAATCAAAATTTGACATAGCGTGTTACTTGTTGCTCAAAGTTATTACTAGTTTAGGGTAAACTACATAAATGATCCTTATAGTCGGTGCTTTTGTTTTTTTATCCTCCATAAACAAAGTTCTACAAAATTAGTTTTTTTTATTTTTTATGTATAAAACTTCTACCTATTTGCCCCTTTATATTTCAAATAACTTTAAACAATTTCTATGCTTATTTACCTTCCAACTTATAATTTTTTTTCTCTTTTTTTTATTTTACTTTGATTTTTATTTTTTCTTTTCTCTCTCTTTTTTTAAACTTTTTTTCTTTTCTCCTGTCTACTTTTTTTTTTTTATCTTTTTTACTTTTATTTGATTTTTATTTTCTTTTTTCTTTTCTTCCTCTTCTTTTATTTTTTGTTTTGTCTTTTTTTTCCCTTTGTTTTTTCTTTTTTCTCTATCTTTTTTCTTTTAGTTTTTTTTCTTTCTCTTCTCCACTTCTATTTTTTTTTTCCTCTCTTTTTTTTCTTCTTCTTTTTTCTTTTAGTATCTTATCTTCATTTTTTTCTTTTTCCTCAACCCTTATTATTTTTCTTTTTCTTTTCTTCGATTCCTTTCAAAAAATAAGTTATGCCCAATGTGTAAGAGTTGGCATTGCCACATTGTGTTCTGATTTATGAGATATTCTATAAATCTTGCCTTAGAGGAATGACTTAAGCCAAGGACCTTGAAACAACAAGTTACGTTCTATGGGTAACAGTTGACACTACCATATTGTGTTTTGATTTATGAAATGTTCTATAACTATTGCTTTAGAGGCATGACTTAGCCCAAGGTCTTTCATTCTGTTCAGTTTTACTTGTCACATTTTGAGTTATCACTTCCATTAAGAAAAATAATTAATAGCATGACTATTTTACTATAGTATCCCTATTAAATGATGCTTATATTGTATCTTGAAATTAATTTTTTTTAAAATAATTAATGTTAAGGATAAAATAGGAAAAAAGAAGTTGTCTTCTCTTGATATGTCAAAAATGACAAGCAAAAGTAGAAATCCAATTAGAAAATTAGTGACAAGTAAAAGCAAGCAGAGATAGTAACAACTTACACCTCATGGGAAAGAGTTGGTACTACCACAATGTATTTTGATTTATGTAATGCTCTATAACTCTTAATATGGAGGCAAGATTGAGTCTAAGGACCATCAAATAATAAGTTCTGCCTCATTGATAAGAGTTCGCACTACCATATTGTGTATTGATTTATGAGATGTTCTATAAATCTTGTCTTAGAGGCAAGACTTAGACCAAGGAATTTCAACCAACAAGTACACCCCATGGGCAAGAACTGACTCCACTACATTGTCTTTTAATTTATACAATGCTCTATAACTCTTGCCATAGAGGTAAGACTTAGCCTAATAACTTTTAAACAACAAGTTATGCCTCATGGACAAGAGTTGGCACTACCACATTGTGTCTTTGATTTATGAGGTGTTCTATAAATCATGCCTTAGAGGCAAGGCTTAGCCTAAAGACTTTCAAACAGTAATTTACTTCCCATAGACAAGAGTTGACACTACCATATTGTGTCTTGATTTATGAAATATTATATATCTCTTACCTTAGAGGTATGAATTAATCCAAAGACTTTTAAACTAGAAGTTACGCCCTATTGACAAGAGTTGACACTACCATACTGTGTCTTAATTTATGAGATGTTCTATAAATCATGCTTAGAGGCAAGAATTAACCCACAGACTTTCAAACAACAAGGTATGCCCCATTGATAAGAGTTGACACTATCATACTGTGTCTTGATTTATGAGATGTTCTATAAATCATGCTTAGAGGCAAGACTTAAGACAGTACTTTCAAACAACAAGTTACACCCCATAGACAAGACCTGACACTATTATATTGTGTCTTAATTTTTGACATGTTCTATAACTCTTGTTTTAGAGGTAAGCCTTATCCTGGATGACTTCCAAACATCAAGTCACACCCTTAAATTTACTTCAATGACAAAGAAAGAAGATCCTCTTGCGGATTATCCAACTTTCTGTTCATTAGTAAAATATAATAAAAATTAAAAAAAATGAATAAATATTGAGAAAAAATAAAAATAAATAAAAAAAGAGAAAAGATAAAAATAAAAAATAAAAGAAAAAAAAAGCTTGGGACGAATGAATTAAAAAAATAAATAAAGGTTGAGACAAATGAATTCAAATAAGAAAAAAAAATGAAAAAAAAAGTCAAGAAAAAAATTTTAAAAAAATAGAAATTGAGAGACAAATGAGCATGAAAAGTGTAAAAATATTTGAGCTGTAGAAGGACAAAAATATACTTGCTCTATATATAAAATGAAAAGAAGGCTAGCTTTTAAAGATTTTTCTAATATGGGATAAAAATACAAAATCCCTCACTATGAGAGTCATTCCATGTAATTTCCTCTGCTAGTTATCCTACACGGATGGACTTGCATTAGAATTGTGGTGCATGTGAGCTTTTGGTCTCTCAATAAATTAAGAATTTTATGTAAATATTTTTTAGAATTAATTTAATATTGTCGACTCATACTTCAGAAGTGTTAGATGATACACTTGATTGAATGTTAAATAATTTATTTAAAAAAAAGATTAATTTCCATTTAAGACATTATATTTTTCTCTTTTAGTTAGTGTTACTTACGTTCTAGAAATTCTAAATTTGTTTCTACCTAGCCATTCATGAATGTAAAGAACTAGTGATTAGGACACACATATATATATATATATATATGCGTGTGTGTAGAGAGAGAGAGCGCTATAAATACTTTTAGTGACAATAAATATGCATTTTTAATAAAGAGTGTTAAAGCTTTTACTGGCATTATTTAATTATCATTGAAATTAATGAAATTAATGTCTCCTAAGCTTTAGAGACATTTACAAAGAGTGCAAGAATATAATTATCGATAATATCTTAAAAAAATATTGATAAGCTAACATTTTAATATTTCATAATATTAATTTTGCTTTATTTTTTGCTATGTGGACGTTGGCAGCTCATTTCAAGTGCCCATTATTGTTTTAAGTTACATTGCATTGGGCAATAACTTATTATGTTGAATCTTGAAGTTATTGCTTCTTCCGTTGTGGCATTCCCATTATAATGTAATGGCACTTTATGCCTATTTATCCATACGTTCCACCATTGGAAGGTGAAGCAACCATTTTCCATTTATTTATAATTCTTATGCCTTTAAACACAATAGTTAGTGGTGGTAGAAAGTGGACATAAGTTTCTTGTAATTCTTGTAACTTCTACCGTTATTCTTTTCATTATTTTTGTAACTCTTGTAACATATAGGCTATTGATCTTCCCTCTTTATTATCCACTAATTCTTCCTATTCATTTCATGGAATATTTCCACACCTATAAATAGTGATGGTCTTGTATGCCTTTTATGTACAAGAAAATATAGAGTTCACAAAAGTTAGTAAAAAAAAGAGTTAATTAGTTAAAGGGAGGTGTTCTTTTTGTGGAGCTTTCAATTCAACTCTTGTACAGAGCTGTTGAGTTTTTCTTTATGAGAAAGTTGTTGTATCCTCGAGGGGACAAGTCAAGAAAATTACTGCTGGACCGGTGAAAATATTTACTGCAGTAGACTTAAATCTCCTTAAAGAGAGCGAGATATCCGCGCTTCAGCCAAAGAAGAAGATATTTTTTATTTTTTTCAGTTGTAATTTTATTGTAATATCACCAAAAATTTTAGGGAGATTCAATGGCAACATGTGAAACATCCGCGGATGTCAAGACGGGAGATCTTAACAAGCCATTCCAGTTCAACGACACTCATTTCAAGAGGTGGAAGGATAAAGTGTTTTTCTACTTAAGTCTTCTCAATGTTTCTTATGTGTTAACTAAGAAGAATCCAAACAAAGTAGATAACTCTTTCATGATCGATGAAGAACTTATTTCTCTTCAAGAGAAAGTTGAAAAATACGATGGTGACTCCTACAAGTATCGATATTTTTTAAGACTGGTTTAAAAATTATATTCCTTTTGAGGAGCCCAAAAACATCATGCTTGGAGATTCTCACACAATTCAAGTGATTGAAATGGAAGATGTCGAGTTGAGTTTTACTTCTGAAAGGATATTAATTTAAAAAGATGTACTTTATACTCCTTCCATGAGAAAGAATTCGATGCCTTGTTTTCTTCTTAATAATGCATGCTTCAGACAAATTATTAAATTTGATCAATATGTAAGTATGAATATTTTTGTGGGAAAATGGTATGTTTGTGATGATATGTTCAAGTTGAATGTTGAAATGAATAAAACATCTAATTCTGTTTGCATGTTTTCTTCTACTAATTTTTAGCATTCTCGTTTGTGTCATATAAATGATCGTTGTGTGAGAATCATGAGTAGTTTAAGATTAATTTCAATGGTCAAAAAGAATTTTGAAAAATGGGAAGCTTGTAGTAAAATTAAAATCACAAAAAGGCCTCATTTTCAAGTTGAAAGAAAAACTGATTTATTAGAATTAGTTCATACTGACATTTGTGAACTTGAAAGAATTTTAACTCATGGAGGAAATAGATATTTTATCACTTTCATTGATGATTTTTCTAAGTTTCATATGTTTACTTAATAAAAAAGTGATGTTGTTGAGAATTTTAAAACTTTTCTCCATGAAGATGAAAATCAGTTTGGTAGAAAGATAAAAAGAACTAGAAGTGATAGAGGCCGTGAATATGAGTCAAATGAGTTTAATTTTGTTGTTAGATCATTTGGTATAATTCATGAAACTTCTCCTCCTTATTCTCCTGCATCTAATGATGTAGCAAAAAGGAAGAATACAACTTTTGTTAAGTTAACTAATGTCATATTAATTGAGTCTTGTGCATCTTTAAATTTGTGGGGTAAGGCTCTTTTGATTGCTTGTTATATGTTGAATCGTGTGCCTCATAAAAAGACCAAATTAACTTCTTTTAATTGTGGAAATATCCTAGCCAAATTTGATATATCTCAGAGTTTGGGGTTACTTAGCCTACGTAACGTTAATGGATCCTAAGATCTCTAATTTGGTAAAAAAGTTGCTAATTGCAATTTTCTTGGTTATGCTTCAAATAGTACAACCTATAGATTTTTTAATTTTGTAATCTGGTGATGCTATTTTTCATGAACATAAATTCCCTTTTGATTCTAAAAATAGTGGGGGTCAAAGGACTGGAAAAAATATTTTGTCACTACATAGTTATTCTTCTTCTTCTATTTGAAAAATAAATAAAATGATGATTTTGAGTTAAGAAGAAGTAAAAGAGCTAGGGTAGAAAAAGATTTTGATCCTGATTATTATATTTTTAACATTGGAGATGACCCTATCACTTTAAAAGAAGTTTTGTGTTCACATGATGCTATTTTCTAAAAAGAGACTGTAAATAATGAAATGTAATCACTAATTTCCAATAAAACTTGGAAGCTAGTTGATATACCGCTGGGTTGTAAAATAATTAGATGTAAATGAATTTTACATAAAAAATTAACATCGGATGGATCTGTTGATAAATACAAGACTAGATTAGTGGCTAAAGGTTTTAAGAAATTAAAAGGCCTAGAATTTTTTGATACTTTTTCGCCGATAACTAGGATTACATCCATTAGACTTTTAATTGCTATTGCTACAATTTTTTATTTACAAATTTATCAAATGAATGCAAAACTATTTTTTAAAATGGGACCTAAATGAGGACATTTACACGAAACAACCGGAGTATTTTGTTGAAGCTGGACAAGAAAGCAAAGTATGTAAACTTACAAAATCCCTATATGGCTTAAAACAAACATCAAAACAATGACATGAAAAGTTTGATTCTTTCATGATTGATAATGGCTTTAAAATAAATGAATGTGATAAGTACATATATCATAAGTCTTGGAATAATTCACATGTTATTATTTGTCTATATGTTGATGATTTATTGATCTTTGACTCTAACATGAATGTTATTTGTGAAGCTAAAAATATTCTTAGAAGTCATTTTGATAAGAAAGATCTTGGTGAGGCAAATTTTATTCTAGGAATAAAAATTACTAGAACATGTGATGCAATTTTTCTTGAAGTCGCATTATATTGAAAAAAAATTGAACAAGTATTTTCCTTTATTGCAAGCATGTTTTAACTCCATTTGATTCTAGTGTTCACTTTTCTTCTGTTGAAAGTGAAAATAATATTATAAATCAAAAGGAATATGCTAGCATAATTGGAAGTTTGAGATATGTGACTGATTGCACTAGGCCTGATATTGCATATGCAGTAGGAGTACTTAGTAGGTTTACTAGTAAGTCAGCTAATGAACATTGGCATGCTATAACGAGAGTAATGAAATACTTAATTAGAATAAAAAATATGGTTTGTTCTATAAAAAATATTTTGTTGTACTTGAAGGCTTTTGTGATGCGGATTGGAACACTTTATCATGTGATTGCTTATCTACTACTGGTTATATTTTTACTTTGGGTGGTAGTGCTCTTTGTTGGAAATCTAAAACACAGACTATTATTGCTAACTCTATCATGGAAGCTGAACTAATTGTTTTAGCTTCATCTAGTGAGAAAGCGAATTAGTTAAGAAATTTATCATTTCAAATACCTTATTTTGAAAAACCAATTCCTCTTATTTTAACTCATTGTGACAGTACCGCTGTAATTGGTAAAGTTTAAAATCATTATTACAATGGTATTCCAGACCTATAAGGAGAAAACACAATAATGTGAGATTTTTGATATCATTAATGTTGATTATGTCAAATCTTGTGATAATCTTGCAAATCTATTGACTAAGGCCTTAGCAAGAGAAAAGGTCTAGAGCACATCGAGGGGGGTGGGATTGAATCCTATTGAATCCTGATTCATATATGAGAAAACCCAACTTAGGGACTAGATATCCTATAACCAAGTTCAATGGGAAAAACGAATCGCATGATGACTTGTTGTACAAAAATACACTATTTTTTATCCCTCCCTATGGTGTGAGGGCATTTACCTGTAATGATCTGTGAGTATAAGTTTAAAAAACTCTTAATGAAAATTTATAGCTCATATGAGTGGGATGCTAAAATTACAGGAGCACTCTCGAGGGATTTCACCTATGTGAGTGTGGAAGTAGGACACTTTCTATGGGAACTAGGCTCATTCTCAAAGACACTCATGAAATCGGGATAGCACAAGGTCGTAATATGTTGGCTATAAGGCTCATGTCAATACCTTGACTATTATGTATAAGCAGTAACTTTTTTATTTTTCTTAAACAATCATAGTTCAAGTCTAAGACCACTACGACTCTGGAGTAAAAATTATTGTTATACTAAGTGGAGGTTGATTGTAGAGCACACCTTTATTATGCATGATAGTCTTTCTTCAACTAGTGGACTCTCTTATGTTAATATTAAAATGATTGGGGGATTGATGGATTAGAATTTTAATATTTCATAATATTAATTTACTTTATTGTGTAATGCCCCGAGTCTGCACCCCGAACACCACACGGTTCTTACAACTCCGAAGGACCACAAGCTAACCCATAACTGGTACCTGCTGTGAGTACTAAATAATAATACTGAAATAATGCAGAAATTAGACTGAAATGCCATAAGGTTCACAATCTGAATACTAATAAATATAATATCTGATAATAATATCTAAAATCTGGATACTGTCTGAACTAGTCTAGTTTGAAAAGCCTCTATCTGAATTGTCTGAATGTGGAGTTGATGGGATAACTCTCCAACTAACTCCAACTACTGAGATACTGAATCTACTGTAATAATAAAATAAAAGAATATCCTCGATAGATGAGGACTCACTATTGAATTTGATACTGCTGACTAAATTTGTCTAAGTGCGGTCAGGAACCTAAGCGTCCGAACCTATGATATAAGACATCATAGTGAAAAGAGAAAGTATGAATCAGTACGTGAAATATACTGGTATACTAGATGAGGTAAGGTTGAATGCAAGAGCTCATATGTATGAACAGTAACTGACTGAATAATATGGAATAACTGAGTAAGAGTGTATAGATAACTGAAACTGCTGTAAATACTGAGTATACCATACTATGTATATGCGTATATAAGTATATACTATATCTAAGCTTTTACTGAAGCTGAGTACTGATTTATGATAATTGTATAACAGAATTACTGATATTGCTGATAACTGAATTACTGATAACTGAGTGACTGTGTCTGACAGTCCTGATTCTATAGAACTCAACTGAGTTCTATACCGAGACTGAAAGTGAAACTAAGGGAAGTAATCATCTAACCAACATTCTCCAAATAAGATAACTGGGGTCCAACCTGTAACCCCAGCTGGAAGGGTGTCAGTACCATGCCACGGGTAAAGACAACTGAAGAGTCATCTCATCTGGAAGGTACTCTAATAAAAACGGTGGTACCCTCAACTAGCAGGTTAAAATACCTCATCAACCCTTAACTGGCAGGTTGATGTCTCAACCTACGCTGGCTACGTAGTTGTGGAACACAAGGACTGCTTCTAAGGATCACACCCTCTACTGGTAGGTGATCCCCCATCCTTAGGTTCACTCATTGTTGAATCCTACTTCCAACTGAATAGACCATGGACTGATTACTAGACTGTACTAAATTTGACTAAACTATTACTGATCGTGTTGACTGACTGAACTGGACTGAGTTCATTGAGTTCTATAACTGACTGAGTACTATTGTTTCATGACATGACTGAGACTATTCTTTAACTACTATAGCTCTAGGTAAACAACTAGATTATTAGGTACTAGATACCCCCAGGACTCGATAGCATAAAAACTAAAGCAAAGCATGATCTTGAAAAGCATAACAATGTTCACTTGTTCATAATTCATTCATAGAGACATTTTATCAAACACTTGTAGGGCATGAACTTGTACATATGCTAGCATGTTATGATTTCATCATTTAATTCACATGGACATTCTACCAAACACTTGGGGAGCACAACTTAATGCATTTAATCATGGACAATATATAAGCATTGTAACTACAACACCCAAACTTTCTAAGTCAAGGGTTATAACATAAGAATTACACAATTTAATATACATGCTATTTTAATTTCATGGAATCTACAATTAATCATGGATTGAAACTCAATTAACGTCATGAACATGAGTACAATCCAATTTCAAACATGTAATAATGAATCAATAATCTTGTAGTTTTAAAAATGAATTCTTGGACTCTATGGATGAAAGGAACCCAGAGATGAACACCTAATATACCTGAGAGAAAAGTTCTTAAAGGTTTTTGGAGGAATTCTTGAGATTTGTTCTTATTTTCTTGAAAACTAGGGTTTGCTAATTGAGAGAGAGAATGTTTTTAATCTTGAGAAAAGTCAGTGAACAATAATATAATAGGTTATTTAGCGGCTTAATTTTGTGTTTAGGCTGATTAGGGGTTTCAAGAATTGACCAAACAGCCCCTGAAATAAAATCACGGAAACTAAAAATCCTAATTTCGCATGCTGGCGCGACGCAGTGAATTCGCGCCAGCTTACTGGAAACTGGACAATTGAGAACTGGAAGCTAGGTGCGATGCGGTACAATCGTGGTACCCCACTATATGCGAATTTAACCCTTGGTGCGATGCGCTATGATCGCGGAGTCATACTGAAAAGTGACACTTAGGAAATTGGCTGGTGGTGAGAGGCAGTGGGATCGCGATGGCTCACTGGATTTTGACAATTTCCATTTGCGCCCTCTCCGCGATGCAGTGAAGTACCAGGTGGTACACTGTTTTACTAAAAATCTTATAACTCTTCACCCGGATATCAGATTTGGGTGAATTTTATATTGTTGAAAAGCTGACTGAATTTCCTACGCATTGATATGCTCTAAACTGGAAAACACTAAGTATTATAAAAAATTTATATAGGAATACTCATATACTGAGAGTTAAACTAAGCTAGAAAAATACAGGGTATTATATATTGTTTGCTATGTGAACGTGGGCAACTCATTTCAAGTGCCCATTATTGTTTTAAGTTACATTACATTGGGCAGTAACTTATTATGTTGAATCTTAAAGTTATTGCTTCTCATGTTGTTGTATTCACATTGTAATGTAATGGCACTTTATGACTATTTATCCATATGTTCCACTATTGGAAGGTGAAGCAACCATTTTTCATTTATTTATAATTCTTATGCCCTTAAACACAATAGTTAATTGTGGTAGAAAATGGACATAAGTTTCTTGTACCTCTTGTAACTTCTACTATTATTCTTTTCATTACTCATGTAACTCTTGTAACATATAGGTCATTGATCTTTCCTCTTTATTATCCACTAATTCTTCTTATTTATTGCATGGAAGATTTTCTCACCTATAAATAGTGATGGTCTTGCATTCTTTTTATGTATAAGAAAATATAGAGTTCACAAAAGTTAATAAAAAAGAGAGTTTATTAGTTGAAGGGGGTGTTCTTTTTATGGAGCTTTGAACTCAACTTTTGTTTAGAGTTGTTGAGTTGATCTTTGCGAGAAGGTTGTTGTATCCTGGAGGGAACAGGTCAAGAAGATTATTGCTAGACCAATGACATTTGCCAGGAAATTACATGGTATAGCCCCAATAGTTAGTGGCCTTGGAATTTTGATCCCAATAAGAAAAGTCTTTAAAGACTAGCCTTCCTTCCCTTTTAAATATAGTATAAGTACAATTTTGTCCCTCTACATCTCAAATATATTTAAACTTTTCATACTCATTTGTCTCTCAAATTCTATTTTTATTATTACTATTTTCACTTTTTTATTTTTTCTTTAATTTTATTTTCATGTTTTAATTCATTTGTCTCAACCTTTATTTTTTTAATTTTTCCTTTAATTTTATTTTCATGTTTTAATTCATTTGTTTCAACCTTTATTTTTCTTTTATTTTGGTTTTTATCATTTCTCTTTTTTCCTTCATTTTTCTCAAACTTTATTTTTATTTTTTATCTCATTTTTTTTTTCTTAATTTTTTTAATTCGTCATTTTTTTCTTAATCTTCTTTTTTATTTCTCTATTTCGTTTGATCTCTTTTTTCTTTTATGTCAACTTCTATTATATTTTGCTAATAATAAAAAATTGGATAATCCACAAAGAGATCTTCTTTTTTTGACATCAAAGCAAATTTAAGGGCATGAATTGTTGTTAGAAAGTTCTTTGGGGTAAATTTTGCCTCAAAGGAAAAAATTATAAAACAACTCACAAATCAAGGCACAATGTGGTAGTATCAAGTCTTGCTTGTGAAGCATAACTACTTGTTTGAAAATTATTGAGTTAAGTCTTGCTTCTAAGGAAGGAGTTATAGAACATCTCATAAATCAAAAAAATAATGTGGTAGTGTCAACACTTGTCCATTGGGTGTAACTTGTTCTTTTAGGAGGTTTTTGGGCTAAATTTTAACTTGGAGGCAGGACTAATAGAGCGTCCCATAAATCAAGACATGATATGATAGTATCAACTCTTATCCATGGGGCGTAACTTGTCGGCTAAGTCTTGCCTCTAAGGCAAGAGTTATAGAATATCTCATAAATCAAGATACGATGTGGTAGTGTCAACTCTTTCCCAAGGAGGGTAACTTGTTGCTCGAAATTCCTTAGACTAATTCAAGCCTCTAAGCCAAGAGTTATAGAATAGCTCACAAATCAACACATAATGTTATAGTGTCAACTTTACCCAAGGACGTAACTTGTTGTTTAAAAGTCTCTGATTTATAAAGCATCTCATAAATCAAGACACAATGTGATAGTGTCAAATCTTTTCCGTGGAGCGTAACTTGTTGTTTAAAGGTCCTTGGGCTAAGTCTTTCCTCTAAAGTAAGAGTTATAGAATATCTCATAAATCAAAATATAATGTGATAGTGTCGAATCTTACCCATGTGGCGTAACTTATTATTTAAAAGTCCTTGGGTTAAGTCTTTCCTCTAAGGCAAGAGTTATAGAATATCTCATAAATCAAAATACAATGTGGTAATGTAACAACCTAAAAATTTGATAAAATAGGTGAAATTTGTGATTTTGTGTGATTTGACTATTTTATCCCTTTCCGTAGTTGCATTACGATATTTTTGGGGTGTGGGAGTGATTGACATGATTTTTGATGCATTTTGGTATCATTTATGCAATATTATGGTTTTTGATGGCTTCGAGAGCCTTATTTTGGATTTATATGGATATCTTTTGATCCACGAAACGGATGGCCAAACGGATTGCGTCAAAAGCTCCGGAATATCAATTTTAGGCTAAGTAGACCTTTGGTTGAGGTTCCGGTACACCCGAGCTCATTTCGACCTATTGGTCGGAAAGTTGAAAAATTAGAAATATGGGTGTGGGACCCATATTTAATCGAAACAACCTCGGATGGAAAATCCGACTTCTCCAGTAGATCAAGAATGTCAATTTTAGGGTGTTAGCATCTTTGGTATGATTTTAAGGCTTTTAAATCTCATTTCGACCCTCGATTTGAAAAATTATAATTTCGGGTTTCGGGGGTCAACTTTGTGAAAATGATATTTTTTAAAAAAAATTGATATCGTCATTGCATCCGAACGTTAAATCTAGTGTGGTTACATAGTTCGTTGGCATAAATCGAACTCCGAATGAATTCGTACATCCCGTCGAAATCTATTCCGAATTAAGGGAAAAAAACAGCACAACTATTGCAAAAAATCTGCAATAAATAGCAGATTTTTCATTCTTTTCGGCTCATTTTGCTTATTTTTCATCTTGCCTCTTAAGAGTTAAATCCTAAATAGTTTAGGGGCTTAAAAGTGAAGCTTGTGGGATCTTAAAAAGATAGATTAACATCTATTTCTTGGTTTTATTACGGATTTAAGGTAAGAATTCACCCCTTTTCTTAATAATTTCTTGATAAATTTCTCAAAACCCCAAAAATCTTAGGGTATGATTTTAAACCCAAATTTCACTCCTTTTCACTTGAATAATATTTTTATCTTATAATCACTAGTTTTTCATCAATTAACCTTCAAAACAACTCCGATTCTTGATTTCAACCCGAATTTCAAAGATTTTACGCGGTAAAGCTCAAAAATGGTTTTTCTTCAATTAGAACCCCGTTTTTAACTCAATTTAACTTGAGTTTTCAGCTGTAGATTCCTAAAAATATGGAAACAGCTTTTTGAAGTAAAGTTCCAATTTTGTCCTTCTTTTTCGAAAACCTATTTTGGGGGTCCATTTTGACCCCGAATCAAAAGTAGTCAATATGGGTGTCATTGGTTTTGTTTTAATGTGTAGATTTCATATTTGATATTTTTAGTAAATTTTGAGATTGTTCGTGAAAAGTAAGGTCGCGGGTTCAAGTGTTGCGAACCAATTTCGGCTTTCAAGGTAGGTTATGGCTTAACTCTTTCAGATTGGGTTGGGTAGTAAATGATGGTGCAAAATGCATGTTAAGGGTGAGAACTAACCATGAAAAATGGCTAACTATGTATTGTTCCTGTGTGGGGGCTTATATGTGATGTAATTATTGAAATTGAGATATTATGTGATATCAGTGACCGTGTAGGGTCCTATGTGAGGTTGATAGCCTTAAATACATATGAATAATTGTGTTGTGTTGTTAAAATGCTAATGTGGTACCATTGGTGCATTATGATTATATTCATACTTTATTACCAAATGAGACATGAAAATTCATGGATGATACAAAAATAATGAGCAAATATTGATGCATATGGTTGTGAAAATATAGCATTATTATTGGTTGTGAAAATGTATCATGTGGTTGTTTGTGGAAATATTCATTGTGATTGGTTGTGAGCATTACATCCTCATATCAAACTCATTCATGAAACATTGGCACCACTGTGGCAACATCTGAGAAACACTAGCAACACCTTTTTAAAACCCTCTCCGAGGGATATGCCGAAAAGGAGATATGAGATATATGGATTGTATACAGGTTGACAAACTCCCCATGGGTTCTACGTCGGGAAGCTTTAGCTCCGTAGGTGTATACGGGAATTGTGCGACGATCCCGGAGGTTGTGCGACGACCTCGTGCATCATCATCATCATCATAATCACATACATTGCACTTACTTTATTGTGTTTATGTTGTGTTGTATTGCCTTATTGACTTGTCATTTATGTATTTGTCTTATCTTTCTTTAATTGTATTTGATGATCTTGTATCTACATATTTTTTATTGTTCTATTTATATGTGACATAATGTATACTTGTGTTCTATATCTTAGTGTGTCGTTGTAATATATGTAATATATATTAGAACTGTTAGTGCAAACGGTGTGGGCTACTGTTGTGGGATATTTTTTGATTGCAGGTGATGTGCCCTTAGTGTATATTTTGCATGTTTTATTTACTACTTTGCTTGGTCGACTTATGATACCTACTGAGTACAAGTGGACCGTACTCATGCCTACTGCGCCCCTTCAGTGCAGGTCCTAGCTTGAGTGTGCCTCGGATTTCTTAACTCGGGCGATTATTGGAGCTTCTAGGGTAGCGATTGGATATTCATGCGTCCGAAGTTCACCTCTATCTTTCTAAAGTAGTTATGTCTTTATTAGTATTCGGAGACAGATATTATTCCTTTTGTGGTTATTTTTCCAATGTATTTGGCTCTTGGGATGTATTAATAGTTCTTACACTATTGACACCTGATTTTGGGCATAATTGGTATTTTGGATAAGTTCTTTCCGCATTGTTATGATTACTTATATGGTTCGACTTCATTCTGGAAGCCTTACCTTGGGATATTTTTTATCTTTTTCTCTTTTCTTATCAGTTTGGGTGATAGGCTTACTTGTCAAGGTATGTCGCGACAAGTGCAATCATGACCCTCGTTTTTGGGTCGTGACAGGTAATGTTAACTCTTTCCCATGGGGCACAACTTATTACTTGAAAATCCTTAGTCCAAGTCTTGCCTCTAAGGAAAGGGTTATAAAATATCTCATAAATCAATATACAATTTGATAGTGTCAACTTTTGTCCATAGGGCATAACTTGTTGTTTGATGGTCCTTAGGCTGAGCCTTACCTATAAAACAAGAGTTATAGCATTTCATAAGTAAAAAACACAATGTGTTAGTATTGACTCTTGTCCAATATACGTAACTCGTCTGAAAAATCTTGGGATAAGTCGTGCCTCTAAGGCAAGAGTTGTAGAACATCTCATAAATAAAGACATAACGTGGTAGTGTCAACTCTTGCCCATGGGGCATAATTTGTTGTTTGAAAGTCCTTGAGCTAAGTCTTGCCTTTAAGGAAAGAGTTGTAGAACATCCCATAAATGAAGACATAATGTGGTACTGTCAACTCTTGTCTGTGGGGCATAATTTGTAGTTTGAAAGTCCTTGAGCTAAGTCTTGCCTCTAAGGCAATAGTTGTAGAACATCTCATAAATGAAAACATAACGTGGTAGAGTCAACTCTTGACCGTGAGACATAATTTGTTGTTTAAACGTCCTTGATCTAAGTCTTGCCTCGAAGGTAAGAGTTATAGAACATCTCATAAATTAAAACACAATGTGGTAGTGTCAACTGTTGTCCATGAAACATAACTTGTTGTTTGAAAGTCATAAGTCTTGCCTCTACAATGTGTAGTGTCAATTCTTACCCATGAAACGTTGCTTGTTGTTTGAAAGTCATAAGTCTTGCCTTTATAATGTGATAGTGTCAACTCTTGCTCATGCGATGTAACTTGATTGGAAGAAATCGAAGAAAATACAAAAATAGTAAAAATTACAAAAAAAAAATGAAGAAGAATAATAAAAAGATAAGAATCAAAGAAAATGTAGAAGTTGAGAGAGAACGGAAAAAAAATAAAGGTTCATAAAAAAAAGATAAAATAAAAATAAAGGCTGAAAAAAATTTTAAAATTTGAAAAGAAATAAAAATCAAAGAAAAATAATTTTTTTTTTTATAAAAGTAGACGTTGAGAGGAGTAGAGAAAAAAAAGTAAGGATTGAGAAAAATTAAAAAGAACAAATAAAAATAGGAAAAAAAAGAAAATAAAAGTAAAATAAAAAGAAAAAAAAAAGAAGTTGAGAGGAAAAAAAGGAAAAAAATTAAGGGTTGAGAAAAATCAAAAATAAAAGAAGAAAAGAAAAAATAAAAATCAAAGTAAAATTAAAAAGAGAAAAAAAAAAGTTAAGAGATGAATAAGTATGAAGTTATTATCCATTATGAGAATCATTTATGTAATTTACTTCATTGGTCAGGGGCAATTTTATCTGAAAATAAATCACTTAATAGTTGAAGGCTATTTTTATGAAACTTTTTTATTTGGGGTCAAAACTTGAAAATCACCTTACTTTAGGGTAATTCATGTAGTTTTCCCTACATTTACGGCAGTGGGATTGAATCTCATTAAAGAGAGAGATACCTGCATCTCAATCGAAGAAGATATTTTTTATTTTCTTCACTTGTAATCTTCAGTTGTAATTTTATTATAATTTCACCAATAAATATAATTTCACGATAATTAAATTATTTTCATTAACTAATTACAGTTAGTACTTTTTTTTTGGTACAGTGATAGTTCAAAGAATATTCTTATAAAGAAGAATTCTTATGACAAAATAGATTAAGATAAATTAATTAGTTCAATTATTCGGCGGATGTGTTGTAAATTCTTTATCTTACTCTGTATTTTTTAATGTATTTTTTCGGCTATAAATTAAACACAAGTAGAATATAATTGTTCATATATATAGTGGAAGACACCTTTCTTGTTTTCTGCCATTATGTAAATTCTTTATCTTGTTGTTTTTTTTTTTTTAATCTCCATAATTCTCAGCCTACAATCGAATTACATTATTGTGCAGTGGAGAACACCTTTCTTGATATCTGTATTTGTCGTCATTGTGGCACTGAGCTTTTAGTCACCAAATCTACTGTTTTTCTTAAGTTTTACTTCCTTCATTTTAAAATAATTAATTTTTATAGATTTGATATTCTCTTTAAAAATATATTTATTAAAAATTTATTTTATTAATTTTTTCTTTTAAAATATATATATATATATACACTTTATGTAATCATTTAATGATAGAATAGTATTAAAAGAGCATAATATATTTCTCTTAATTTCATGAATGAGACAATTAAATTAAAACAAATAATTTTAGTAAGAGTACCAACTAAAACGTAATAAATGGAGTATAATGAACAATTATCATCCTTGATGAAAAACATGTAATAGTTGTTTGGTAGCTAGTAAGGTGGTAAACTATCCATGTATTAAATTTTGTATAAGTAATATAATGGGTGGTAATTAGTTAGGAAGTAAGTTATTCATGTATAATATTAATACGATGTCTAGTTAGTAAATCAAAAGTCTTCATTACTAATACATGTATAAGTTATGAGAGAGTTGATGTAATTTTTTATGTGAAATAGAAGGTGGAATAAGGCCAAACACATCGTCAGAACCCTAAACATGACACAAACTTTTACTTTGCCACCTAACTAAACGTTGTTTAATTTTAAACACCTAAATCAATCTGCAAATTCATCATTTTTGATACTTTTTTCATATTCTCAAAATCAGTCAAAGCGTGTGATGTCAGATTTCATCTACGTGAAAAAATAAACGAATCCAAATGTTACACAAGTAATTTTTATTTTATTTTTTAAAATAAAACACTTTATTTTTTTTTTCCTCCATAATATCTAAACCCACCCCCTTTCTTCTTTCTTCTTTACCCTGCCATTTTCCAACTTTCCAATTACCTATAAACTTCATACCCGAATTTTTCTTTCCCCTTCCTTTTTTCAACTTTTCAAATTACCCACAAAATTCATATCCGAATTCGACAAACAACTATCGCAATGATTCATTTTTCTTCTTATCTCATTTACCGCAAGAACAATCACTATATTCGTGCCGGAAATCAATAAACACCCACAGTAAAATTTTCATTTTATTTATCTCATCACTTTCTTTCTTTCATTCTTTTTAATTATGAGAAAAGCAAATCACACTTGTAAGAATTTCCCTTTCTTCGTACATTCATCTTAGGTTAGTGAAAAATACGCAAACTGCTAGCTAGCTATATAAAAAAAATATCAAAATGACACAATGAAGAATTATTTGAGGTGTCTAAAATGAATAATGGTTAATTTAAATATTAAAGTGAAAGTTTGAGCCAAATGCAAAAAATTGATGATGTATTTCTAACAAATATATTTCTAATCAATATCCATATATTTCTAACCAATTACGAAAAGATCATGCAAATATGAAACTAAGACTAAGCACTGATCAATTATTTTTTGACTTCTCAATTTAGTCATAGATAAGACCTAAGACTGATACACAGTGAACGAGACACATCTCTCGTTACTCATGAAACCTAGATATATGCCATAAACACTCGAATTCGAAACCTTTAGCATATGTTTTTGATATCATATGACATAATGCTAACCTAATTTGAAATCTTAGAAAAAAAAAATCAAATTCACGCGTGAGAGTCAGCATATTTAAACAACATATACATTCTTATTTTAATTTGTTTGTCTTGTTTTTCTTTTTAGTTTGTTTAAGAAAAAATATCTCTTTTATTTTTTGGTAAGTCTTTGATTCTAACCATGCACATGACATGTTTCAGACCATAAGATTGAAAGACATTTTGACACATTTACACATCTTTAATTTAAGATTACACGATTCAAAGTTTTTTTTTTTTTTCACTTTCTTAAACTTCATATCAAGTTAAAACAAGGCAAACCAATTGAACGGTGGGAGAAGTAGTTATATTCCCTCTTTAGAGAAAGAACCTCTTTGATAAACCAATGCTTATATAACATAAATAACCAAGTTCATTACTTAGATTACAATATTTAGCCATAAACTATTCTAGTCATATAAATAAGAAATGAAAAGAATAAAAAATACTAAAGATTGTAGCCTATCAATGATCATTACCTCTAAGAAAATATAAATTCTAAAATTTATTTTACAGTTTTTTTTTTTTATTATCTCCAGCATATTTATTTTTCATATTGAAAAAAAGACAAAATATATTATCACATCTTCAGCAGAAATTGTAGAAAATTTATGTGTTTTATAAAATTATAAATTAGTATATGATCAGTGTATAATATATACACACTGAGTATACATGTGATATACAATGATTATAATATATTAATATTTATACACAATACCATATACATACTACAATGTGATTATACGAATTACATTAATATTTACTCACTACTTATATACATACTATACAATGATTATACACGAATTATATTATATATATTATATATGTATGATAAATGTATAAATTAGAGGAATATATACAACAACCCTATTTAAATGAATATAGATATAAATATTCCTATAAAATTGTGATTAGAATTTTAAAAAAAATCCTATAATTACTCAAACTATTAATTTGGCTAGTAAAAATAACAAGCTATGAAAGCTGGTTATAATGGAATTATCAAAATAACTTTTTTTTCTAGTCAAAGCATGGAATTATCAAAATAAAATATAACTATTTCAAATTTAAAATTTACATGAACTGCCATTGAAATTAATTTTCCTACTTCTCTCAACACAAAATTCATGTTCGGTCTATGCAGACGGTCTTTTTTACTGTACGATATCACCTCACATCTTGGTAAATGATATATCAGCAATTGGAGATATACATTGATAACCCCGCAAAATTGGTTTCAAATTTCATTTTGATACCTTAAATCCTTAATTAAGTTCAGTACCTATATTTGAACACTCTAACATCATTGAAAATGTCGATTAAACATCTCATATATTGACATGGCACAAAAAGTGATTTTGGTGTCGGCGCGAATCACTTATACGCCATGAAAGAATAAGAACCATTTGATTCAGCTAGTTAAAGGTGGAAGTGGATTATTAATGGAATGAGGAGTTACGTCCCTTTAGCCATAAGAATTTTTCACTATTATCTGTAAAATAATTTTAGTTTATTCCCCAAAAAATCCAAATAAAGTGAAATGTTTTTAATTTTCATAACCAAACGCCTTATTGGCAAATTAATGAGTGTATGTTATTATTTGCAGAAAACTGATGGAGACACAATTCTACGTCATTAGGAGTATGAAAATTGTCTTTGATCAATAAGATGACTATTAAGGTTCATGCTAGTAGTAGCTTAGTATGATAAATGATAAAATTCATCTTTTTTATCACTTTTTCCAATACAACAATGAGAATATTTAAATTAACGTACGAAGATAATGTAAATAGGATAAATAGAGAATCAATTTCTTCTGATTTTCATTTGTTTCTGCACTTGATAAATCTGAACCTTTGATATTTAAATCTAGTTTCACAAAACCATGATTGATTCAGGGAGTGGAGATTGCTATTGACATGAAAGTATCACTACTTAAAAAAAAAAAAAAAAAAAAAAAAGAAAAAAAAAAAAAAATAAAAATAATTAAAAAAAAAAAAAAAAAAAAAAAAGGAAAATCGACCACTAGTATCACTACCTAAAAAAAAAAAGGAAAATCGATCACCGGTTTTCCTCAATTTTCGATCACAAAATCGATCAAAGAGCGTGGTCGGTAAAGTAGTGGTAGCTTTTTAAAAACCGACCACTTATAGTCAGTTTTTTTAAAAATATATATATACATATCCTTAAAATTCATTATTATTTTATTAAAATTAAAAAAAAATAATTTAAAAAAAATTCAAAATAAACCAACCACATGTGGTCGATTTTATTTTAAAATTAACTAATTAATTTTATTAAAATCGACCACTTGTGATCGTTTTTTTTTAAATTAATAAATTAATTTTATTAAAATCGACTACTTGTGGTCGGTTTTCTGCAAAAAAAATTTAAAAAAACCGACCACTTGTTGATTTGTCTGAGATTTATTTTAAAAAAATAAAAATCAACAAATGATCCAACATGCAATACAACAATAACAACTACAACAAACCAAATGTAAAAACTACAACACATACAAAATATCCAACAAAAGTGTAAAAGTGTAAAAACTACAGCAGAATGTCTAAATCCAAAGTACGATGCATAAAAAGGTCAAAAAACTAAAACTCATCTTCATTGTATTCGTCCTCGTCTTTCGCATCCTCATCTGTACTGATATCATCCAGGGTGCGTAGACCTTTTGCAGCCCGAACTGCATCACCAGGACGCGGAGGAATAATCCCTGCAATCTGAATGAAAGAGCTGAACTGCTCCTGCAACATCCTGATTTGTGATTTTGTCTCATCCTCCTTATTTTGCGCCCTCTCTCTCTATTTAACAAGATCTTCAGTGAGTTTAGAAATCATATTTTGTAGTGTTTCAATAGTTTCTCTATCAACTGAAAAGTTAGAGTATGTAGGGCCGAACGAACACCTAATATTCTTGCCAATTTTTTTTGTAGTATCCGTAGTAATGGCCTCTAGCTGCAGGACCGACAACATTATCCCATAATTCCTCCTCTACATGTTGGGGTGGTGGGTCACCCTGACTTTCAGGAGGATGAGTACTACGATACTCGCTAATGAGCTGTGTATATTTGTCTTATATTCAAAGTAAAGTTAAAATTAAAAGTCAAAAAATATTAAAGTACTTATACTTGAATAATATCAACTTTGAGAAAAAAATTCATAAATTCAAAATTTGATTCTTACATGGGAAGATTTTGCACGAGGTTCAACCCAAACATCTTCATCAGTCGGGTTCTTTTTTTTTCAGATGAGTCTCCTCGAATAGCTCACCGTGTGGTATGCTCCTACCCTTTTCTTTTTCCTGCATATGAAAAATTATCAATGTTCAAATAATTAAAAATTTAAATAGAAATAAATAATTAAAACTGTAAAAGTTACATATCATTTTTTCCTCCATAACAATTATACTTTTGACTCCTGCAGTATGTAGGGAGCCACCCTTGGATAATGCCCAAGCTTTCTTTTCTTTGTCCCTCAACAATTGGTATTCTTCGCTATTCCAATAGCGAATATACTATTGCCATAAGGATTTACTAATCCAGTCAGGTCGTACCAAGTTGGTTCGGGCATAATCCAACATACCGTTAAATTTGGATCTACACCTTATGAAAAAGTTCCTCTTTATAAGACATGCATTCGCATCATCCCACCAGTAAAATTTCTACAATAAAAAAAATATAATATTTAATCTTTTGTTCTAACACAGTGTTAAGTAGTCGATAAGTTAAATCCTTACATTAAATTCTTGAAACACTTTTTCCCTGTCAATTTCTGGAACCTTTTGCCAACTGGTCCAGTAGCCGTTGAAGTTTCGACAAATGCATTGTCTCGCAGTTTGTCCAACTCCAGCATGCGGTCTAAACCTATAACACAAGATCAAACAGTAATTTCATAGAGCATAATAATGATGTAATGAAAAAATGAATAATGTTATTATATTTAGAAATCTTACCCTGTCACATATGGAATAATATAACGCCTCCCAAAATCATCTGTCTCCTGACTGCAGAGCAAGTGATGGTGGATGCACCAGCGTGGGCGGATCTGAAGCACCAGATGAAGTGCCTCCAAGATGAAGATCCGACAACCTAATAGATCCAGCAGAATCAGTGTGTGAAGCTACATGACTGCTACAGGAGGGTACTGACGGTCGTAGATGTCTGAATGGCCAAGCGGTCGTCCGATAGTACTGCAATTGCGGTGGCATGGTGATAGAAAAAAATGAGTCAGTGTAGACCCATAAAGTGGCCCCACATGCGTAGGAGTAGGGACCGAATACTGAGACGACCTAGAAAATGAGGGTCGTGTTGTCGCGTCAGCAAACTGACCCTCAGATATATGAATACCTGTCAGTCGTCTATACGGTAGAGGTTGTTTTTTCTTTTTTGTTTTCGTAAGAACAACCTTTTTCTTACCTTTGTTACCTCTGCTTGACATCTAAATTATGTAAAGTTAACGAGTAGTTAGTTCCTACAAAATGAATATATAAGAAAACATTACAAGTAACAAATTTCAAGTTACTAATTCACATTTCAAATCGCTCCAACAACACGAGATAGACAAGAATATTTTTATTACTATGTAAATCATGGAAAAGCAAAAACAGCAATCTTAAACATATATTACATATCAATCTTAAACAAGAAACATAAAGGTAAATATATAGTACAAAGCATAAAGACATCAATACATAATAAATACAACTACACAAACTAATACTCCTCTTCTGAAGACTCTCCACTAAACTATTCCCCCTCTTTGGAAGTTTTCTCATCTCCTACCCACTCAGCCTTTTCTTCTGCAATATTAACTTCTTCAAATATATTTTCTGGGTGATTCAAACTATCCATTAAATCAACGTCCACTAGCTGATGATCAATCTACATTTCATTTTGATACACAGTCTCCAACACATTCTCAACTTCCACCCGTCCTATAAGATTTGTTTTGATTACAGCCCACCAATCAGACTTATCACTGCGTAATGGATAAGGAGCATAATACACTTGTTTAGCATTTTGCACTAGAACAAATGGATCATAAACAGGATACGACCTATTGTGCTTCACTTCAATGATGTTATGCTCCTTATGTACTCTTATGCCTCTTGTGCTTGGATCAAACCACTTACATCGAAAGAAGATAATTTTTTTTATTGGGAAACCAGCATACTCCAGTTCTAAGATCTCTTGAATGATGCCAAAGTAATCAACATCATCATCACCCTTAATCCAAACACCACTATTGTTTGTTTTTCTTGTTCTAGAGTATTGTTCGGTGGAAAATTTAAACCCATTTACTTTGTAATGGGATATTGCATGAGCTTCAACTGGACCCAAAGAAATATCTCTCAAGAGTTGATCGTATGAGGCTGCATTTGGTGACTGGTGTACCTAAAAATATTATACATATATATATATTATATATATGTTAGTTGAGGAATGTGTAAATGTTTAAAATTTATAGAAATATTAATACACTTACGAACCTCATATGTAAACCATGTTGCAAAGGATGCATACACTTGATTTTCATGGAATTGAGTCTTAATTAAACTGAAGATCCAACATACGAAACACAATTAGTTTCTTTAAGGGAATCAGTAAACAAATAAGATATGTTAAAATTTTAATCTCTTTACTTCAGAAAGGACTCAACTTTCGGGCAATTCAGCAAGACATATAAAGTTGCTTATTTTCACTCTGTGGGAGTGAGCCGGAGACGTATGGTCTTTTTAGCCTTACAATCAGATTGATTAAAAATTGATATCGGTTGTAAATGAAGCTCATTCACATCATCCTGATGATGATTCAGTCGGTTTCTTGAACAAGCAACTTCATCACGAAAGTAGTACGAACAAAATTGAAACGTTTCTCTTGCAAGATATGCCTCAACTATAGAGCCTTCCACCCTATGCTTGTTTTTAGGACCCTTTTTCAAATTTTAATTTCCCTGCACAATCTTAAGATTATATGTTTACTATATTTAAAAAAAATATGTATGAATTTAAATATGTTGCAATTGCTTACCGTTCGAATAGATACATCCACATAGTTTGAACTGGACCGCCTAGCCAAACTTCATGCACAAGGTGAATGGGAAGATGTTCTATCACATTGAAGAATGCTAGAGTAAAAATCTTCTCCAACTTGTTTGTGATAACAATAATATTACTTTCTATTCGCGCCAGATTTTCTTCTTTTAATGTGGTGGCACATAAGTCTTTAAAGAACAAACTAATCTCTACTATTATTTTTCATATGTTTTTAGGTAAACCAATAAAAGCAATTGGAAGTAATTGTTCCATGAAAATATGACAATCATGGCTTTTCATTCCATGCAAGATTTCTTGTGCCATATCAACCCTCTTTCCCAAATTTAATGCATATCCATCAGGCATCTTCAAACTTTGAACCCACTCACATATTTGACATTGTTGGTCCAACTTGAATTTAAAACTAGCCTTGGGCTTAAGAAAATTGCCATTGGGCCCCTCCTGTAAGTGTAATTCTCTACGTTTGCAATATTCTAGTAAGTCAAGTCTAGCCTTAGGATTATCCTTTGTTTTGCAGGTGACATTCATAACTGTGTTGAACAAGTTGTCAAAATAGTTCTTCTCAGTATGCATGACATCAACATTATTTCTAAGTAAATTATCTGACCAATATTCTAACTCCCAAAATATACTTTGCTTAGTTCAGTTATGCGAAACACCATATCCATCAAGCCTGTACATTGGTTCCTCGTTGGCTTTAGGCAAATCCTGAACTATCTCCCAGATGTCATGACCAGACAGCCTTGGAGGTGGACCATCATGTTCTCTTCTATTCCTTCTGAATGCATTCTTGAGTCTCCTAAATTCATGATCAGGTGGCAAGAAACAACGATGACAATCAAACCATGAATTTTTCCTGCCATGTCTCAATGTGAAAGATGTTATTTTTTCCATGCAGTATGGACAAGCCAGCTTTCCAGCTGTCTTCCACCAAGACAATATTCCATAAGCAGAAAAATCATTAACAGTTCATATTTGATATGCATGCAAATTGAAATTCTGTTTAAGTGAGATGTCCCAAGTTTCAACCCCCTCATGCCATAAAATTTGAAGTTCATCGATCAAAGGTTGCAAGTAGACATCTATTCTACTTTTTAGATTACGTGGGTCAGGAATAACACAATTCAAAAATATATAGGGACTAGTCATCAACATTTCAGGAGGAAGATTATAAGGGGTGATAAATACATGCCAACATGAATATGGCGCAGCACCAACTGAAAAAGGAGAGAAGTCATCCGCACATAATCCTAAACGAATATTTTGTGGCTCAGTGAAAAAATCTGGATAAGTTGCATCAAAATGCTTCCAAGCCTTTCCATCAGACGGATGACACATTACACCAGTGGACCTTCTATTTTCACTGTGCCATCTCATATGAGGAGCTGAGCTATTTGAAGCATACAACATCTTCAACCTTGGTATTAGAGGTAAATATGCATCGCCTTAATAGTCATTTGATTTTCACTAGAACCACGTTTATATCGAGGATGATGATAAAACTTACAGGACTCTAGGTTAGCATCTTCCTTAAAGTATAACATGTAGCCATTTTCATAACAATCAATTCTAACCGAAGAGAGACCTAACTTTGACACCAATCTTTTTGCCTTATAGAAAGAATCAGGAACCTCCAAGCCGGGGTCAACTAACTCTTTAATAAGGTCTTTCATTAAGTTCATTCCTCCTTCAGCAATATTCCAATCAGATTTAATACTTAATAATCTAACAGTAACAGACAAACGAGAGTGCGAATACCTGTCAAACAAAGGATGACTAGCAGTATGCAATTGTTCATAGAATTTGCCCGCTTCGCTATTAGGAACATCTTCGATATTTTTCCTAAAGTCACCCCCTGTTGCATCCCAAAAGCATCATGCACCATTTCTGTCATCCTAGTATCTTGATATTTATTATGCCCTACAGACCTACTACTTACTCCAATAACAAAGTTATTTTGCGCAACATTACCATGAATACTATGCAATCTTAAAAAGTCCTCGTGAAACCCCCTTTTATAAAGATGTTCCTTTACATCTTCTTCATTTAAAATATTTATTCCATCACATCTAAAACAAGGACAACAAATAGTCTGAAAACGTGTCCAAACATCAAGTCTCTTAGCATGTTCAACAAATCGTTTGACATCTTCAACAAATTCCTCCCTAATACCCATTCTATTATCATTGTTCCGTTGATATATCCAGCTATAATCAGATTCCATCTATGCAATCAATCAGATTCAACTAATTAGATCAAGTCACAAAAATTCAATTATCACCAAACATAACCACATTAAAAAAAACACCTTTAAAGTCCCCAAACTTAATCATTTTCAACCTACCAAGTCACAAAACATAACCACATTCAAAACAAAAAATTACCTTTAAAGTCCCTGCACTTAATCATTTTTAACCTACTAAGTCACCAAACATAACCAAATTCAACCTACCAAGTCACCTTTAAATACCCTACACTTAATCATTTTCAACCTACTAAGTCACTAAATATAACCACGTTCAACCTACCAAGTCACATTTAAAGTTTCTACACTTAATCATTTTCAACCTACCAAGTCACCAAACATAACCACATTCAAAACAAAAAATCACCTTTAAAGTTCCTACACTTAATTATTTTCAACCTACTAAGTCACCAAACATAACCACGTTCAATCTACCAAGTCACCTTTAAAGTCCCTACACTTAATCATTTTCAACCTACCAAGTCATCAAACATAACCACATTCAAAATTAAAAAAAACACCTTTAAAGTCCCTATACTTAATCATTTTCAACCTACCAAGTCACCTTTAAAGTCCCTACACATTCAAAATCAAGCCTTGAGCTTTCATACCAAATGATACAAGATCAAGTTTACAATACAAGAAACAAGCAACAACAAGACCAACAAGATGTCAACAACAATGCTAGTGAATCGAATAAGGCCACACACGGCTTCACTAGGCTTCAATATGAACAATACAAGAAGATAACAACAATGCTAGTGAATCGAACAAGGCCACACACGGCTTCACTAGACTTCAATATGAACAATAACAAAATAAAGAGAAATCAACTTACCTTTGCTTGGCCTAAATTAAAGAGAAAGAGATAAGCGGACACTTGTAAAATAGCAAAGCAATTCTTTTTCCGAATTCGAATTCTGTCAAACAATAAAATTATTAGAAAGAATAATCTTTGGTTAAACAATTACAACAACAATTTAGTAAAAGCTATCACATTTATGACTTCTCTTTCGACTAACAACAACAATGGTGCATAAGTTTAAAATCATGCACCATTGTTGTGCTTTGAGTTTATATTTAGATGGGTATAGGGTCGGATCGAATTGAAATTAATAATTTATTTATTTATTTAGAAAATCGACCACACATCTGGTCGGTTTCAAAATTATTTTTCAAAAAATCGACCACATGTGATCGATTTTGTGGAAATATTTTTAAAAACCGACCACATGTGGTCGGTTTTTACTAAATTATTTTTGAAATAAAATATGTGTTCAATTTAGTTTTAAAAAATTACTATCGAAAAACTATTAAAGCGTATAAATTAAAATTATTTTTTAACAAATTAAAATTATTGGTTAATTAAATTTTACATACGATATTATATGTATATATATATATACCTCGTAATACAATGTGTTATAATTAGATAAATTATCGATTACCTATTTCACATATACTCAGATGAATTATCGGTTAGTTTAATATCTTATGTCATTATAATATACCTTCACTACATAATATGTATATACACTATATATATACCTATACATACACACACATATAAACACTATCGACTATATAATGTTCTAAATACGTACTACATACATCACATATGTACACGAGTATATTACCTCGTAATATAATGCGACGTATTTCATATACATACTTTGACGAGTTATCGATTAATTTGACTAGCTTACATTAATATCACATCAACATACAATATATTATTACTTTGATTGTTTCAAATCAAGGTATTCATTGTTTTTTGGTAGATTCTGCTAGTTTTTTTACTACATCGTTCATCGATCGATCACTACATCATATACATACATACATATATATATGTGTGTGTGTATCAACTCTCGAATACGTATTATATACTTCACATATATGATTTTACTATCCCATAATAATATACAACGTATTTCACATATACTCAGATGAATTATCGGTTAGTTTATCTTATGTCATTATACCTTCACTACATAATATGTATCTATACTATATATATACCTATACATACACACATATATACACACTATTTACTATATATATCAAGTTCTAAATACGTACTATATATACGTACATGAGTATATTACCCCGTAATATAATGCAACATAGTTCGTATACATACTTTGAGGAGTTATCAATTATTTTGACTAACTTACATTAATATCACATCAACGTACATTTTATTATTACTTCGATCCTCAATAGTATCATATATATGAATGTATCATTCAAAATATTTTGATATATACATTTAGTTATCTAATTTTCAATTACTGCATACGTCACTACACGAGATATACGTATATATACATATATTTAATTGTCTATCAGCTTTCAAATATGTACTATAAACATCAAATACACGATTTTACTACCTCATATACAACGTATTTCACAAATACTCAGATGAATTATCAATTACATTATCTTATGTCATTAATATACCTTCACTGTATAATATGTATATATATATATATATACCTATACACACACACATATATACACTATCGACTATATCAAGTTATAAATACGTACTATATATATATATATATATATCATATACGTACACATATATTATCCAATAATATAATGCGATGTGTTTCTTATACATACTCAGATGAGTGATCGATTAATTATATTTGATTAGCTTAATATAATATTAAGCTTGACTACATCGTTCATCAATCGATCACTACATGATATATATATATATATATATATATATATATATATATATATATATATACATATATAAAGATATTTATGTATATGAACTCTCGAATGCGTACTATATATATATATATATATATATATATATATATATATATATATATCTATATAATAAACCTGCTTCATTATATTTTGATGAATTATCGGTTACATATTACATTATTATGACTGGAATAGTAACATAATATCATTATCTAAACGGTATGATATGTATATACACATATTCATTATACAAAGATTATGCATGTTTAATGACATTTAACGTATATACAAAGGAAAATATTTATTTTATAAATTGAAACATAAGTAAAAGATAAAGATTATGTTTAACGTAATATGTTTATTTTGTTTGATATATTTTTTAGTGTAATTTTTTCACAAAATTTAAGAATGATTGATTTTTATTATTAGTATACTCGTTATCGACTACGTGTGATCAGTGTAATTTAAAAAAATTATATATATATTAGATTATATATATAATTATTTTTAATGAAAATAATACGTATATTTGATTACATATATATAATTATTGGTCACTAAAAATTATTTACTTTTTATTTCTTTAAATGATTTTTTTATTTAAATAAAAACTGAAAAATTATGTGGTCGGTTTCGAAAATATTTTTTAACTATATTTTAAAAAAAACAACAACAAGTGGTCGGTTTTGTTATTTTTTATTTTTATTTATAAAATAATTAATAATTAATATAAAAATTATAGAAATAATTATTTTGAAATTTTAAAATATAAAAGAGACTACATGTGGTCGCTTTTTAAAAAAAAACATTAAAAACTGACCACAGTGTGTGGTCGATTTTTGTGGTTATTTTTTCAACTTTTTTTTTCGTAATGTATGAAGAAATAGTTTCTTTTAGTGATGGTGGTGTCAGGACCAACTTAGTACACCTTGATTAATTCCATTAGGTACCTAATATCTCCCACCAAAAATAGTTGATCACAAGCTTATAAGAATGTCCAACTACTATTCCCATTAAGGACGGTTTTACAACATTAAAATTATTAACAGGTTATATCATGTTCTTGATTAAGATATGACAGAATTAATAAACAAAAATTAAAATTGCAAGTGTTTTTAGGACAATTTTATGGTTTTACTAAAACGAAAGAAAACGAACATCAATTACAAGATAAAGAAATATTGAACTTAAACTAAGTTATCTAGTTGATATGGACTTCCATGGTAGATGAGAAATCTGCAGAAAGAAGGAAAAGGAGAAGGATCAGAGAATAAGAACAGAAGAAGAAGAGGAGGAGAAGGAGAGAAGAAAGAGAAGAGAAATGAAAAAAGAGTGAAGAGAGAGAAGAGAAATGAAAAAGGAGTGAAGAATACCAGATTTTTCGTTAGCTGCTTTCTCTCTCCTCTGTGGCTTTTAACAACCTCCTGCTGACGTGTCATGATCACAGCCCTTGAGCCTCATTCATTAACATTCCATTTCAGTCGTTGATTCCAAATTTTGGTTATTCACTTTATCCGCGCCCTGGGTTCGAGCCTCAGCTCCCACATTCTTTATTTGATTTATTCTACTATTAGTCTATACTAATCAGGTCATAACATATCCCTCTCCATCACAACATCCTTGACCTCAAGAATGAGAATCAAACCTAGGAAACTTAGCTTGGAGGAATGCATAGTCTTCCCACGTCGCATCCTCTGGTGGTAGATTGGACCACTGTACCTAAAATTTTAACTCCAGCTATATTATCCTTCTTAACCAACTGTATTTGTAAGATAGTTACTGGTCGAACCAAGAATTGACCATCATCACCAGTACAGGGCAGAGTAGATTGAACTACCACATGATTACCTACCTTCTTTTTTAGTAGTGAAACATGAAACACTGGATGTACCTTGGAATCAGGAGAAAGTGTCAGTCGATAAGCTATTGGACCAACTCTAGAAAGAATTTTGTATGGACCATAGTACTTTGACGAGAGCTTCAACTTCTTCCTCAATGTAATAGAAGATTGCCTGTAAGGTTGTAGTTTAAAATAGACCATGTCATCCACTTGAAATTCCCTGTCAGACCTTCTTTTATCAACATAGAACTTCATCCTCTCTTGAGCTTTACTCAGGTTATCCTTTAAAATCTGGTGCAGTTGTTGTCTCTTCATAATAGCATCTTCAGCAGCTGGTACATTTGTCTCCAATAATGGTCCAAGTGTCAAATGAGGAAGAGAGTATCATATAAAGCTTCAAAAGGAGTACACTGTAAACTTGTGTGAAAATTGGTATTGTACCACCACTCAGCATAGTAAACCATTGCTCCCACTGGTTAGGTCTGCAAGACACCATACATCTAAGATAATTCTCTAAGCACTTGTTCACTCTCTTAGTTTGACCATCACTCTGAGGATGATAGGCAGTGCTACAGTGTAGTTGAGTGCCCAACAACTTGAACGATGCTTGCCAAAAGTTTCTCAGAAAGACCCTTTCTCTGTCAGCAACAAGCGACAATAGAATCTGGAGTACCATGTAGGCAATGAATCCTATTCTAGAAAATTTCAGCAACTGTCACAACAGTGTAAGGGTGGGAAAGAGCAATGAAATGTGCATACTTGGTCATTCTATCAACTACCACAAGGATCATTTCTTTACCCTTAGATTTTGGAAGCCCCTCAATGAAATCCATGCTTATGTGACTCCAAGCTTAGTTAGGTATGGGAAATGGTTGCAATAGACCAGGATAGGCAACATTATCATCCTTGCTCCTATGGAAAACATCACAATTTGATACATAGTCAATTACCATTTGCTTCATATTCGGCCAATAAAATACTTGTGACAGTCTTTTGAGTGTACCCAATTAACCAGAGTGACCACCAACAGGTGAATCATGGAATTTAGTCATTAACTGGTTTCGAAGTTCTCCAGCAACTCCAATGTAAACCTTTCCTTTCTTCCTAAGAATTCTAGAAGAATAATGCCAAATACTAGGCCCTGCAAAGTTACTGTGACCTGAGCAATCAACTCTTGCACTTGTGTATCTCCTCCATAACTGTTAGTCACCTCTTGCATCTATAACGGAATAGAGGCAGTGATAGACATCAATTGACCAACACCACCTTGCCTTGATAAAGTACTTGCCACCCTGTTCTCCGCACCCTTTTTATATTAAATCTCATAGTCCAGGCCTAGTAATTTAGTGAGACCTTTTTGCTGAATTGCTAAAGTCACTTTTTGTTCTATCAGATACTTTAGACTGTGGTGATTACTCCTGACCACAAAATGATTGAACTGGAGATAATGCCTCCATTTATCCACTGCATTCAACAAAGCTATATACTCTTTCTCATAGATAGATTTACCCCGGTACTTGGATGCTAATACTTTACTAAAATAGGCTATAGGCTTACCCTCTTGCATGAGTACATCACCAATGTCAATATGACTAGCATCAGTCTCTACAATAATTTTTTGGTAAAATCAAGCAACACTAGCACTGGTATAGAAGACATAGCAGACTTAAGAGCTAAAAAAGCTAAATCAGCTTCTTCATTCCATTTGAAAGAATCTCTCTTAAGCAAGTCTGCCAAAGGTCTACAAATAGCTCCATATCTGGCCATATATTTTCTATAATAACCAGTTAATCCAAGAAACCCCCTAAGAGCCTTGATTGATTTTGGAGTGGGCCAGTTAACCATGGCTTAAATCTTAGCCGGATTAGTTGATACCCCTTCACTAGTGATCACATGACCTAAGTACTCAACCTTCGGTTGCCCAAAGAAACATTTGGATCTTTTGGCAAATAAAGAATTCTCTCTCAATGTATCAAACACCATAGTTAAATTCTTAATATGCTCTTCCAATGAAATACTGCAAATAAGTATATCATAAAAAAAAAAACTAAGACAAACCATCTGAGAAAAGGCTGAAAAACTTGGTTCATCAAAGCTTGAAAGGTTGCAGGTGCATTGGTTAAACCAAATAGCATAACTTTGAACTCATAATGACCCATATGGGTTCTGAATATAGTCTTGTATACATCGTCTACCTTCATCCTAATCTGGTGATAACCATCCCTGAGATCCACCTTAGAGAAAATTACAGAACCATAAAGTTTATCAAGCAAATCATCTACTATAGGAATATGATACTTATCCTTAACAGTGATGTCATTCAACCCCCTATAGTCTACACAGAACCTCTACGTACCTTCCTTTTTCTTGACTAATAAAGTTGGTGAAGAGAAGGGTGACTGACTTTGCTGGATAATACCTTGATTAAGTACGTTTGTGACTTGTTTCTCCAATTCATTCTTCTGATAATAGTTATACCTGTAAGGCCTCAAACTTATTTGGATTGAACCTGGTTTGAGAGGAATAGCATGATCAAGTGTTCTGATAGGAGGCAAGGTCCTAGGCTCAGCAAATACAACAAATACATCTGGATAATGCTCCAACACCTCCTTGACAGTGTCATCCACTCTTTCCTGATCTCCTTGGACCTCTAAATTCATCATGAATAGGTGGGCATTAAGAGCTTGCCCCTTCTTCAAAATCTTGTTCATAGAACCACTGTGTATCATGTTTAGTCGACCTTCTTCAGTTATACCTTTCAGTACTAGCTTATTCCCTTTCTTCCCAATAGTGATAGATTTCTTCTCATGATCGAATTTAGTAGGGTTGTGTCTCTTCATCCAGTCATTTCCTAAAACAATATCGCAACCTCCGAGTGGTATAATAAGTAAATCCTCTTGGAAGGACCTGCCTTGCATCTTCCATGTGAAATCTTTGCAATGAGAAGTGCACATGACATAGTTACCATCGGTTACTGTCAGTCTTACAGGGGCACAATAGCTAGTTTGATATCCAGCTCCAATAACAGTATATTGGTCTATAAAACTATGAGTGCTTTCGGAATCAATTAATAAGGTAAGACCCTTATTCTTCACAGTACCACTAACGAATATAGTATTAACTCCTTGGTTGTTCCCAGAGAGTGCACTTAGACACAGAACTTTCGGAATTTCTTGTTCTACATTTCCTTTAATGATCAGATCAGCACATAACGGCTCATCTGTTGCTGCTACTTCTTCTACTTCATTCTCCACTTCAGCTTCTCCGATCAAATAATTTAGTTGCTTTTTCTTTCATTGGTGACCGGGATTGTACTTATCTCCACATCTAAAACAAAGATGATTGCTTTTTCTGTATTCATACACTTCAGGGAAAAGTCTAAAAGGGCCAAGTTTAGTGGTGGAAGAATTTAGAGCTCTCGTGGGAGGTGGATTGCTCACAGCAGCCACACTACTAAATGCACCCTTGTTCTTTTTATGAACAACTTTTATGGCTCTCTCCTGCATCCTAGACTTTTCAATAGCCACCTTAAGAGTATTAGGCTTGAACATCTTCACAGCAATCCTGATTACTTCCTTAAGAGCCCCTGCAAGAGTCCCTGTAAAACTTGATAGGAAATGAGCATCGTTAAGTTGTGGATTCCTCACTAACATCTGTGCCTTAAGATCTTCAAACTTCCCCAGGAATTCATCCACAGTTCCAGTCTGCTAAAGCCTATTAAACTCTTCTACTATGTCATCCCTCATATCATCATCGAACCTACTGATCAGTTCTTCTATAAATTTGGTCCAGTTCACCCCACCTCTACTTAACACTAGTGAATAATATCATGTTTCAGCTATCCCATTCAAGTACAGTGCAACAATTTCTACCTTTTGATTTTCCCAAGTTCTATATAAGTTGAAATATATTTCGCATTTACGGATCCATACCTTAGGGTCATGACCTTCAAAAGTGGGTAATTCCCATTTTGGAGGAGGAATTGGGACCGCCTGCAATCTGTTCTGTCTAATGTCCAGAGCTAGAATCAGAAGTAAACCTCCATCAATTTGCTGCTCCGCTTGAGCTCTGTTAGGCATCCTTTCTAATGCAGTGAGTCGATCTAAGATTAGCTCTAAAGTACCTTGAATCCCCATCTGAGTTTCACAAAATCCTTGTTGATTTTTCAATACTTCATCATGCCTTGCTAGCTTCTCATCTACCAGCTTAAATCGAGTGCCCCAGCCATCACTACCAGACAGGTCACACGAACTTGACTCTGATACCAAATGTCATGGTCTCGATTAAGATATGACAGAATTAATAAACAAAAATTGAAATTACAAGTGTTTTTGGGACAATTTTTTGGTTTTACTAAAACGGAAGAAAACGAACGTCAATTATAAGATAAAGAAATGTTGAACTTAAACTAAGTTATCTAGATGATATGGACTTCCATGGTAGCTGAGAAATCTGCAGAAAGAAGGAGAAGGATCAGAGAATGAAAAGAGAAGAAGAAAAGAGGAGAGGAGAGAAGAGAGAGAAGAGAAATGAGAAAGGAGTGAAGAATACCAGATTTTTCGTTAGTTGCTTTCTCTCTCCTCTGTGGCTTTTAACAACCTCCTGCTGACGTGTCATGATCACAACCCTTGAGCCTCATTCATTAACATTCCATTTCAATCGTTGATTCCAAATTTTGGTTATTCACTTTATCCGAGCCCTAGCTTCGAACCTCGGCTCCCACATTTTTTATTTGATTTATTCTACTATTAGTCTATACTAATCAGGTCATAACAGGTGAAGACGCTTCAACTGGCTTGATGCACTGGATGTAGTCAAACCATAGAAAGTAAAGCAGGCCGCAAGAACAACAATATACTCAATGTAATCCCACAAAGTGGGAGACACCGCAGGAACACCATAATTGCAAAAATCAATTTATAAATTATGTAGGAGGCAACAAATCGATATCCATTTATAAACAGGCAACTAATTGATGTGTACAAATTGACTTAAATGGATGAGAATGGAAAAAAGAAGCTAAGCTAAGCTAAGCGGAGATGATTAAATAAGTGGTATTTACAAAATAGAAAAACAAAAAATGAAGATATTTACATCTTTTTAACTTTGTATTTAACTATTCTACAAATCTTTGAGATGATTAAATAAGTGGTATTTACAAAATAGAAAAACAAAAAATGAAGATATTTACATCTTTTTAACTTTGTATTTAACTATTCTACAAATCTTTCATCCAATATGTTGATTCTTCTCAACGTTCCACACCACTCTATGCTGCTGCAGCTCAAAAAATAAGCAGCACGCAACCTCAGTGAGCCCGATAAGCATTTCAGAGAGGTTGACACCAACTGACCAGAAAATGTCAACAGTAACTTCAGTGAGCCGATCACTGTACAAGAGATGTAGACAAGGACCAGATGAGATGTCAAGAATCCATCTGCCACTAACCACCTCAAACGAACACCCAAGTCAAAAAATCTTGTTTCTCAATCTGAGAATTTGTGACGAAGCTATGAAGATGTTACCTCATCAACATAGACAGAAACACAAGCATCTGCTGCACCAGCAGCAAGCAGCACTTGATAGGGATGGAAGGTAAGACATCTTACAGATCCTATCCTCTGAACCATGAAGGTGGACAAATATCTAATGGTGCCTAACTGCTCACCCTCCAGGTTGAAAATTTTGAATAGTTGCTTTGATGAATCACTTGCTACAAGGGGTGCATGACGATGTAAAGCTAGAGATGTAAGGGATCCCCTGTGAGCATAAATGGACAAATATGCCTCCTTGAGATTTCTCATATCAAGGAACTGAATATCACCAGCCTGAGATGCACTGACAACCTGAGAAGAAACAGTTCATGAATTCTCATTTTCTTTGACAATATTGGAGAATTTTTTTCTGCAAAAAAATTGTTAATAAAAATAATTATTGGAACAACTAATATTAAAATGAGACAGAGAGTGTATACACTCTTTTTTTTTGTTTTTCTGAAAAACCAGTAACCGACAAGTTGATATTAGAAAAAAGTATTTTTAATTATTTCAAAAGAATAAATTATAACATTTCTTTATTAGCCATTAACACACCTTTAACTCATCTATAACAAACCATTATTTGCTCCCTTATTACATATGCTACTTTGTGGTATTGTTACGTCTCTCTTCATTAGTATTTCTTATTCTTAATTGCCTATTATTAATCCTTAGCCTTGAAGATGACATTTACCATGGATTGATATTTGATACGTTTCAAGAATGATAAAGAGGTCAATCTCATGATCATTAACTATTATTAATATGGAAGGCTCTTAAGCCATTTTCTAATGAAGGTATATATATGTCCAGTCCTTTTATTCGAGAGAATGAGAGAAACCAAGAGAAAAATCTTCTACCTCTTATATTATATTTCCATATTATCTTTTGTTGGGTTTTCGTTTGCTTAATCTTTGTTAGATTCTGGCTCCTAGTTTATACTAAAAGAGCTTGTTGAATCCTGGGATATTCTTAAGGACAGTTGTCACCTGACAGGCCTCAAGCTATGAGATCTCCCTACAAGTGTTCGAGATGTTGTATTTTCCTTGAGATTTACAACAGTTGACAGGCCAGATATAAAGAGGGCAATAGTTACCTTTGCTGGTTGAAGTTCAGGTTGAAAGCCAACCCCAACAACTCTTTCCACTTCCGTATGAGGTCGTATTGAACAAACAAGCCTAAACAACCACATATTAAACGGTCAAAAACCACTGAATGATGGACGTATTTTTATGCACCAAAAAATGCATGCATCTGTGGGTAATGCCCTATGTATGAGACGAACCATGCAGATTTGATACCCATTTTTGAGGTCTGAAATTACCCTCACACCTCATAATGCCAAGGAAAATGTCATCATCCTGAAATCTATAAATCACAGATTCCAGGAAACGTGATTCCTACACCCCAACCCCACTCAAAAAGAAAACCGAAGACTTGTGGTCTAAGTTATATAATGCAATTTCACGGCACCAATTCCGATGTTGTACTTGAGGTACACATACAAGTGCAGATGCACACATAGATGCACGTGAATTACAAGCATTACATCTTACATTTCTGGCATTCGGATATCAAATAGTTTCACAGATCCATCCACGAAGCCAGCACCAAATTGACCCACGTGAACTTCAGAAGCAGACTGCACAAGGCACGAAAAAAGTATAGATGTCATCACAAAGATAAGTGGCATGGTTAGAGCATTCAGCAAAGAGCATAACATATGCGTGTGATAGAATTGTTTAAAATCACAAGAAAACACTAATGTTTTAGAGTAGAACTTGAGATAGCAGAAAAAGGAACCAAGAATAAGTACTGCCAAAAAGGATAAGGCCAGCCTAGTTTAATCAAAAAAAGAAACAAATATCTTCCCCTACTCCACTCAATGCAATCCATACAAATATATCTTGACAACATTAGCTGGTGGCGGAAAATGTGTTGAGGTAGGTGAACATGTACTCCTAAGAAGATTTTTTTTTTTTGCTGAGTTCGGTAACAAATTATATACCATCAACACTATGGGTTGGTGTTTGGTTCTTCAAAACGTTCGTCCGATTCTTCGGTTTTTAGTTCTTCACTGGTGCATACTGATCTTAGGCGTATTTGTATGCCTAAGTGTCATTATGTATGCGCGTTTAGGTTAGGATAACTTGGTGTGCTTAATGAAGTATAAGGTGTTATCTGTGTATTTGTGTGCTAAGTTGCATGTTTAGAGTGTTTAACGTGAATTTGAAACAATTCAAGAACCAAAATGATCAAATAGAGATGAGACGAGATAACTAGTTATGACGGCCTAAGCTATGCTTGTTTTAGTGTACTTTGATGAGCTTTTTGTTGTATGGTGTAATCAGTAATGTTTGTTATGAGTTGTTGTAGGAGACATTGAAGCAGCCATGGAAGCTAAATGAGGCCTACACGGAAGCTACACGAACCACAACGATTGAGGAAACAAGTAATGGTTTAGACAAGAAGCATAGCACAAAGAGGGGACAAAATCTCATGTTGGGGAGCACCCTTGCGCAGCACCCCCTACTTCCACTAGCTACTGGTTGGGGTATCGATAGGCTATGTGAAGCACCCCCTGGGCCAGCCATGCAATGCAACCCCCCCTCCAAAAAAAAAAAAAAAACCTGACTAAATTTGGTTTTCTACTCAATTTAAGTTGATGGCAAAGTGGTCAATGCTTATATTTCGTACCGGCAGATTATGGACGGCCTAAAGGGCTATATAAAGAGTACTTAGCCACAATTACAAGGCATCTTTAACTTCATTTTTCTTGTAGTTTTACTTATGAATTCTTTAATGGTGACTCTTTGTAAGAGTATGAGTGACTAAACACCTCTTTTCTAGGGTTGAGGTTTCAAACATAATTACTTAGCGTACATTCAAGTTTATTAAAGTTAATTATCATATTTCGTTGTTCTTATATTCTTGTACTCACTATTCTATTGATTCGCGACCTTTAAAATACATCTATATTTCTTTTGTGAGCTCGGAAGGAGAAACATTAGATTAGAACGTAGAACATAAGGAATGTGTTCTGGTTTTTTAGATGAATTAAATAAAAGATTTGCGATTGGGATAGGAATACACCTAATTTTTCCCGTTTGGTTCAAATATGAGAAGAATATAAATGCATTTGGATTAGTTCCCATATCCCCACTCAACGATGTAGTTGTGAAGCTAATTTAAATAGACGATTAGAGACTCAGAAGACCATAATTGTGATATTAAACCCGTGAATCAACAACCAAGATAAATACTTAACCAACGAGGTTGTATAGTTGTGCATGATTGTTCAAGATGCCTTGACCTTAGAATTCTCCAAATTATTGTTATAACACTTTTAATTTCCGTTATTGTTCATTTTACTTTTAGAGTAACAAAACTCAAATTCTCATTGGCTACATATCACACTCGTTTAACTTTAATAGTAATATTTGAATTGGATTGACTATTAAACACCAAGTATCTGTGGGATCGAAATTCGGCTCGCAAGAGCCACTTTATTACTCGCACGACCACGTACACTTGCGTGTGCGGTTGAATGCAACAAGTTTTTGGCGTTGTTGCCTGGAACTTGAAATATTAACACCCTTCTAATTTTTAGTTTTACTATTCTATTTGATAACTGCGAACAACTTGGTCTTAGCTATTGAATTTGCAGGTACAGGTTTGAATCTTAAGCAAGCTGGCAAGGGAGAGGGAATTGGTTGAACCACATCCCGGACTTGAGCGACGTTTGCACCAACTACAGAGAGAAGCAACACTTTTCTATCCAATCCCACAAGTTCAACAAGGCGAGACCATTCCTGCAACAATGGGTGATGAACAACCAGCCCACAAAAGAATGCACGAAGTGGCAATCCCACTCGCAACCAATGTAACCTCCAGTATTCACAGATCAAACGCAAAAGGCAGATTTGAGCTTAAACAGAACATGGTGCAATTGTTGGACACAAGCGGGCAGTTTATAGGCTTGTCACATGAGAATCCACTTATCCATCTTCAAAATTTTCTAGAGATCATTGACACATTCATTCTCGCGAGAGTCTCCACAGATTACATGAGGCTCACTCTTTCCCATTCTCACTCTTGGGAGAAGCACAAAAATGGTTGAAGATAGAACCTTCAAATTCAATCACAACATGGGACGACTTGGCAAAGAAGTTCCTCATTCGATTCTTTCCACCGGGCAAAACTGCAAAGGTGAGGAGTGAGATCTTAAGTTTCAAGCAGAAGCCAAACGAAAATCTCTATCATGCATAGGAGAGATTCAAGTCTCTAATCAGAGATTGCCCGCATCACCATCAAACAAATGAGGTATTAGCTTATACTTTTGTTGAAAGTCTTGACCATAACACAAAGATTTTGCTAGATTCAGCAGCAGGTGGTCGGCCTTTGAAGAAAACCTATGATGAGTTGTATACTCTCCTCAACCGTATCCTACAAGGTAATCCAAAGTGGCAGGTTGATGTATCCAGAAGTATGATGAAGAAGCCTGCAGGTATGATCGAGGTAGATAGTATCACAGCATTGGCTGCACAGTTGGCCTCTTTTCAGAACCAAATGATGACGCAGTTCAACACGTTGAGTATGGCTCCACCTCAGGCCCAGGTTAACGCAGTTCAACAGGTACAAACTTAGTTTGAGATTTGTGGTAGTAATGGTCACTTTGTAGATTTATGTGAGGGAAATCCAAAGTCGGTGAATTTCTTGAGCAATGCACTAACAGGGAATCAGAACTATGGTAATGCCCACAATCATAATTGGCAGAGTCAGCCCAACTACTCTCGAGGCAATAATTAGGTCCAACCTCAGCAGTTTCAGCAGCAGCAAGATAAATCAACAATTGGCTCAAAAGAATTTAGAGGCGCAGCTGGGCCAATTAGCTCAGGCGCAGACGTAGAACACAAAACCTCAAGGGGGTTTGCCTAGTGACAGAGTAAAAGCCAAAGCAAGTTATAACAATCACCTTGAGGAGTGGTAGAGATTTGATTGATGCATCTCCAAAAAAAAATCATGAGGTGCAAACAGAGTTGATCAAACCTAAGCATATGGAAAATCAAGTTGAAATCAAAGCAGCTAACAAAAAGGGAAAGACTTAAGTACGCAAATAAAAAGCTGGTTGAACAATCTCAAAACAAACCCCCACCACCATTCCCTCAAAAGCTTAAGAAAGCCAAAAAGGATGTTTGTTTTAAAAACTTCTTTAACACATTTAGAGAACTTCACACTAACCTTCCTTTATTAGATGTTTTGCAAGGGAAAAAACAAATACGCTAAGTACCTGAAGGATATAGCGACGAACAAAAAAAGGATTGGTGATATTGATACTATAGCACTTACAGAAGAGTGTAGTTCTGTGGTTACGAGCAAGATGCCCAAAAAACTCAAGGACTCCGGGAGTTTTACCCTCCTCATACAAATTGGTGAAAGTGATGTTCAAGCTTTGAGTGATTTAGGGATAAGCATCAACTTGATATCCCTTTTTGTGCCAAGGCCCTCATCTGTGTTACATATGACAGACAGAACTAGAGTAGTCCCCGAAGGAATTATTGAGGATGTTCTCATTAAGGTTGGTTAGTTCATTATCACAGCTGACTTTGTTGTTCTTGACTATTAGGCAGACGATAGGATACCAATCTATTTTTGGCTACCGGTGGAGTTTTGATAGATGTTAGAGAGAGCATACTCAAGATGAGATTGAATGATGAATAGGTGGCCTTCAGAGTGTACAAAGCACTCAACACACCCTCACACTATAAAGACCTATGCATGATCTCAGCCATAGAAGTGGATAAATATGGGGTGGAGGAGTGCAAACTTTAAAATGCCTTTTTGGAATCTCTCATGGTGTTGCCTAACTTGATGACTAAGCTGGAGCTTGAAAAACTTGCATGTGATCCTACATGAGGTAAGAAAAGTAGTAAAAGGGAAAATTCTGATGGTATTGTTAGTAGTTTTAAAACTAATATGATACTTTGGAAATTAGACCGAGGTTGATTCTAGTCCATTATTAATCTACTCTTTTACCACTACTATTTATTTCAGTCGATGGGGGAATTCGACCCCTTTATACGCTTTTATGTCAATTTAGTCCCAAACTTAATCAAGGACAATGGATTTATAGATTTATAATCTTTTCGGCTCAATCCGAGTTCGAGCACTTACTATATAAATAAATAAATAAATAAATAAATAAATATATATATATATATATATATATATATATATATATACATGCATACATACATATACTTAGAAGCCTTGGTTCGGGACCAAGCAGCATATACAGATATCCCGAGTTTCCTATGGGCCCCTTCGTCCATGAGCCAAAGTCCCGGATAAGGATGGCTGTCATAGGTTCGACCTTTGCAAGCTACTGAGCTGGAGGAGGTGTATACAATTGATTCATTATGACACTTGCATTGGACATGTTTACTATTGTTTTATCTTGCATCCGTTCATTCATACGCATCGCCTACCACCAGTATATTTTTTTGGTGTTTATATCTATCAGCTTTATAGGGGTTTGTATAGGTATAAGCTATGATTGTTGTTTGCTGAGTATTTGCTTGAACCTTCCGGCCTTTGGGCTTATGAGGGTTCAGTTAGGTTATTGTTAGTCTGGACTAATCGATTACTTTATCGGTGGTTATTATTATGGTTGTTCGTGGCAGGATGATTATGGACAGGTACCCAAGATTGTTGGTACGTTTCTGATTCCTTTTTTTCTCATAGTAAGATATGTTATTGTTTAGTCATCCTTCGATTAGAGACTTTAATTATGCTAGTATTAGCTCCCTTGGCTATGATCTTCGAGATGTTAGGTTGGCTCCCCCAGGTTATTTATTACCTTTGAATTTAGTCATATATACATATGATATCACCGTATATCCCTCTCTTTCCTTTGTATTACTTCATATCCTTCTTTCACACTTCATTTGTATATTGGCTAGAGATATATAGTATTGCACGTTAGTCCCTGATTACTGTTAGGATGGGCTAGTCATCCTTATTGTTCCATTAGCATTATTACGTTTAGTTTCTTGGATAGTTGCCTGTAGTTTATATTCCTGTTTTACATGTTATTTATGCTTACATTACCTTTGGAGCTCAATCAGTCGATGCCTACTGAGTACCACGTGTTTGGTACTCATACTACAATTCTGCAACCTGCAGATCATAGTACGAGCTCTCGCCGTTGATGTGTGCATCGTGCGGAGCAGCTATGGATCAGAGATTCAGGTGAGTAGATCCTGAACGGACTGATTCTGCCAAAGAACTTTGACCAAAGGAACCTTTTTTCTTAGTCTGCAAATCTAACGATCAAGGATTTGACTGGGATTTCCTCATAGGAGAGACTGTTCTGAATATCTACACTCTTTATAGGGACTACAACTACTGGGTCATCAATGCACTTCATTAGCAAAGAGACATGAAATATTGGGTGCACTAATGCTAAGTTTGCAGGCAACTCAAGCTCATAAACGACCTTACCAAAAAGACTAAGAATCTTATACGGACCAATATATCGGGGACTAAGTTTCCCCTTATTGCCAAATCTCTTCATTCACTTCATGGGAGAGATCTTCAAATACACAAAGTTACAAATCTCAAACTCGAGATCTTTTTTCTCATATCTACATAAGATTTCTATCGGCTCTGAGCTGTCTTAAGCTTCTTTCTGATCAACTGCACCTTTTCTAAGTCATCAAACACCAAGATAGGCCCTGTTAATGCGGCCTCACCTACTTCAAACCAACTAATGGGAGATCTACATCTCTTCCCATAAAGTGCCTCAAATGGAGCCATCTGAATACTAAAATGATAGCTGTTATTATACGCGAACTCAATCAAGGGAAAGAGGTCATCCCAACTGTCCTTAAAGTCAACAATACATGCTCTCAACATATCTTCTGGGGTCTGAATAGTCCTTTCTGCTTGACCATCTGTCTGAGGGTAAAGGTTGTAGTGAACGTTCTGGATCTACCCCAGTTTTTCTGAAAAAACTTCCTAATTGTTCATTAAAAAATTCCCTACCATTGTCACTTCAAAAAATCTTAATTTTCTCATTAAACTGTGTTTCCACCATTACATATTAAGTCTCAAACACATTTTTAACCTCAAATTTGTCCTTCAATAAAAAAAACCTAACTCAGTCTAGTATGATCGTCTATAAAAGTTACAAACCACAATTTCCCCGACATTGTTGAAATTCTAAACAGTCCCCAAACATCACTATGAATCATCATAAAAGGTTTAGAAGCCTGATACTTTTAAGAGGGAAAAAACGATTGGTGATGCTTAGCCAATTCACAAAATTTACACTGGAATAAAGACAGATTTTTATTTTCAAATAACTGAGGTAATAAATGTCTTAAATAATAAGAACTTGGATGTCCAAGCCTATAGTGCCAAAGCATGACTTTATTCAAAATAGAAGTAGAGTTCAGACAAGTAGGATTCAGTTGCAGAGAGTTGTCCCCGTTGTCAAGAAAATAAAGACCTTCATATTCTCTAGCACTGTCAATCGTCTTCCCCGAGACCTTTTCCTAAAATTCACACAAATCAGAGTCAAAAATAGCATGACAATTAAGAGAACGGGTTAATTTACTGACAGAAACCAGATTACAAGACAGTTTTGGAACATGAAGAATATCATGAAGTGTGCGAGATAGTGATAGTCTAACAGTTCCATTTCCAGCGACTGCGGAGAAGGAACCATCAACTATCTTGATTTTATTATTCCCTGCACAAGGAGTACAAGTAGAGAAAGCACAGAAACTTCCAGTCATGTGATCAGTAACTCCTGAATCTATGATCCAAGAATCATTTCGGTTGGAGTTAGCACTAAGAAAAGCAAATGGTACGATACTTGTTTCAGCAAAAGAACAAAAAGGATTAGAAGGATTTGGTGCATTTGCACAGAGCTGGGGAGATTGAAGAAGTTTGTGCAAAATCTCTAGTTGTTCCCTTGTAAATAGAGATGAATCTGGAGGAGGTTGCTGCTCCTGCTCAAAATGAGTTGTTTGGAGGGCTTGGCCATGTTGATATTGGAAGCCACTATTATCAACTCCCTTCTGCTTCCACTTCGGTGGTTTCCCGTGAATCTTCCAACATGTTTCACAGGTGTGCCGGTGTCTTTTGCAATGATTGCACCATGGTCTGTTGTCTTCATTTTTCACTGTCACAAAAGCTGAAGAGTCCATAGCAGGTTTTAGTTAAATATTTAAATCAGGTTTTAACATAACTTTCCTCCTAGTTTCTTCTCTCCTAACTTCAGAAAAGGTTTCACGAAATGAGGGCAGAGGATTTTTTCCTAGGATTCGTGACCTACCCTCATCAAACTCCCGATTCAATCCTGCTAAAAAAGGTAAACTCTCTCATTTTCGTCCCCTTTTTTTGCGTTCACACTATCCACAGAACACTCACATTCATCATTATAACATTGGTCTAACTCCTGCCTCAAAGACACCATTTCGTTATAACAAGCAGTGACTTCTTTGTCACCCTGCTTAGCCTGCCATAGTTTAATTTTCAACTCAAATATTTGAGAAGCATTTTCTACATCAGAATATGTCTCCTAACGGCTTCCCACACATCCTTAGCAGTAGGTAAAAAAAGATAAGGTTTACCTACGAGTGGTTCCATGAAATTTATTAACCAGGCAATCAAGAGTGAATTCTCTGAGCTCCAAGTGTTCATCTTTGGGTCTCCGACTTCCGGCTTTTTCATCTCTCCGGTCAGATGTCCCAACTTTTCACGACCATCAATTGCAAGCTTTATGAACTGTGCCCATTCCAGGTAGTTCTTCCCGTTTAATCGATGAGAAGTTAACTGGATGGACATGTGAGAAATATTGCTTCCTTGAGTCATCATATTTTCTGTAGGGACTTCTAAAGAAGAACTTTTGTCTTCTTTTGATGTTCCAGAAAGATGATCTCCTTGGAAAGCTATTTTTTCCATGTGATACTAGAGGAAAACGTCGTGCTCTAATACCATGAAAGTTAAGAAAGATACTGCAAAAGTATATTTTTTATTCATAGAATTTTACAGTATTTATAAGAGAAAAGTAAGATCAGAATGAACTAATCAATCCCTGATTCTTGGGAGATTCTTGAATCAAGGGATTTCCCCTAATCTATTTCCAAAAATAATGTATTTTCCTAAGATACATGCTATCCCATATTGACAGGAGCTGATTACAGTCAATCTGTTAGCTGATTTGTGGAGCAGATTTGATTGAAATCTGTCAGTCATTCTGGAGCAGATTCTGCAATCTGCCAGCTCATTCGACAGTAGCTATTGTGGAGGTTGAGCTTCTTAATGCCTAAACCACCTTGTTTTCTGTTGAGGGTAAGAGCATCCCACTTCACAAGATTGTAGCCTCTGTTTTCTTTATTCCCCTGCCACAAAAAGTTCCTTCTCATCTGATTCATCCTTTTTTCAATGCTCTTTGGGATGGGAAACAAACTCATCATATAAGTAGGTAGAGCATCTAGGACAGATTTTATGAGGGTCAGTCTACCTCCCAAGGATATATATTAACTCTTCTATCTTGATAACCTTTGACTACTAATAGAGCATGTACCACATGTTAAGATATCTCATGATTGATTTAGTATCTCATAGTGATTTAGTTTTTATTTAGGAGAAGATTATAATTCTTTATTAGTTGATTCTTTTCTTCCTTAGTTTGTGTTCTCTTGTATAGATACACATACATATCAATGAAATCAAATAACTCCATCTTCATTCTCTACATTTATATGGTATCAAAGCCAAAATACTCTTAACAGAGTCCAAGATCCATTTTTTTCTTCTTCTCTTTGTAGCGATGGCCAATTCTGCCCCTGTCGTTAATGCCGACGCAGCCCCTGTCCTCAAACACTTGATTCAATTCATTCCATCATCCCAGCTGCCCATTAAACTAAACTAACTGGCAGCACTAATTTCACCGTCTGGAAAGCCCAGATTGCCATGTTGCTTCATGGCCATGACCTCTATGGTCACCTTGACAGCACCATGTTGTCCCCTGCTAAAACAATCACAACTAACAGCCTTGAGACAGCCAACCCTGCGTACAAGGATTGGTTTTGTCAGGATAAACTGATCTAAAGTGCTCTCATGGCCTCTGTAGATCCCACAATCGCACCCACGATAGCTTTTGCTATCAATTTCACACTTCCTCTGCAAACAAATCGCAAACCCACGTCTTCAGCCTTCGTTGCCATCTCAATCGAGTCAGTAAGGACAACAAATCCATTGCCAAATATATGCGAGAGATTCGCTCTCTCTCTGATGAACTCGCCACAGCAGGTTCACCTATCAATAATGAAGAACTAGTGGTGAAAATACTGAGTGGACTCGGGTCAAAATTTCGCGAGATCTCTGCAGCCATACGGGCAAGGGACTCCTATTAGCTATGAAGAACTTTTTGACAAGCTTCTTAATCATGAACTTTTCCTCAAACATGAGGACCTCAAGAAGACTTCTACCCAGATCACAGCAGCTGTTGCTCAACGAGTGCCAAATACTCCATCAACTCCATCAGCCCCACGCAACAATAGATGCCCAACCAACAACAATAACTGATGTCCCCAATGCAGGCAGCCTAATCAAAGCACTCATTCTCAGTATCCAATGGATAATTCCCAGTGGCGCAATCCAATGGATAATTCTCAGTGGAGTAACTTCCCACACCAATCATCACGAGTACGCTGTCAACTTTATGACAAATTCGGGCATACAGCAAATGCTTGCCGCTCTCGGTCCCATAACCACCTTGAAGCGAAAGCAAATTTTGTTACGCACACAACACCGAGTGACCCCTGGATTCTTGATTCAGGTGCATCTCACCACATCACCTCGGATACCAACTCACTCCACAATGTTCAAGAATTCAAAGGTCTAGACGCAGTGACAATGGGCAATGGTAATGTTATTCCAATTACTCAAACTGGTAATACTTAACTACATCAAATACTGCGTTCAAACTCTCTAGTATTTTGTATGCTCTAGTTATCAAACGCAAACTCATTTCAGTTCATCAATTTTGCAAAGAAAATCTAACCTCCATAGAATTTTTTCCTTTTACTTTTCTCGTGAAGGATCTGACTACGGGAGCACCTCTTCTGCACGGCCCGAATAAAGCAGGTCTCTATGAATGGCCATCCCTGACTCGACCAAACATCAACATTGTCATTGCTGGACCTTCCTTACATCTATGGAATCGACGATTGGGCCACCCCCACTCTCGAGTTTTGCTTTCCATTTTAAACAGTTCCCATCTTTCATATTCTTCAAAGATAAGTTAACTTATTGTAATTCTTGTTGTTGCAATAAAGCTCATAAATTTCCCTTTTATTCAAACACTTTGTCCAGCAAACATCCATTAGAAATAATTTACATTGAATTATGGGGTCCATCCTCTGTTCTCTCTATTGATAAAAAAAGTTACTATTGTCTATTTGTTGATCAGTATACCAAATACATTTGGTTGTACACAATGAAAAACAAACGTGAAGTGCAAAAACACTTTCAAAGCTTACATTCTGTGCTTGAAAAATATTTTGGTCACAAAATGCTCACACTTTACACTGATGGAGGCGGAGAATATAAAGTCATGGAACCATACCTTAATTCTAATGGCATACAACACCTTGTCTCTCTCCCCCATACTCCTCAAAGGGTTGCCCTGGCTGAGAGACGTCATCGACACCTTATTAAGACTGTCAAAACGTTGCTTCATCAAGCAAGTTTGCCCTCCAATTTTTGGACATTTGCCTGCCATCATGCTGCCTTTCTCATTAATCGCCTGCCCACTACCATTTTTGATAACAAGTCCCCATTTGAAGTTCTTTTCAACGAAACACCTGCTTATGAATCTCTCCGTACATTTGGATGTCTATGCTACCCATGGTTACGACCAAACACCCAAAATAAATTAGAACCATATTCCAAACCTTGTATTTATCTCGATTTCTCCATCACTCATCACTGCCATCAGTGTTTTGACCCCACCAGCTCTAAACTTTTTCTCTCACGCGATGTAAAATTTTTAGAAGAAATTTTCCCATTTGATAATATTTTTTCTCACTTAAAACAAAACTTTTCATCTTTAAATTGGGAAAACACTTTACAACATCAAAATCCAGATACGGAAATCAGTTCAACCACTATTAATCCAGATCTCACCTTGCTTCCTCCCATCATTCCGTTCAGGCCAGGTGCACGCCAGAATACCTGCTCAATTCACGCCGCGCAGGGAAATAACCCAGAGTCAGATTATTTCAGCACTCCGGAATCAGCTTCCCCATCCCACTTCACATTTCAAAGCCAACCCCCTGCCCTCTCTGTGCATCCTAGCTCTCTACGCCGACCACCAGTTACTCATGTTTATCAGCGTCGCCCAAAGTCATCACAATCCCTCTATGCTAACAGAGGTGCGAGCAGTTGCTCTCTTGACTTGCCTCTACCCACTGCACCCATAGTTCAAGTTCCACAAATAGAGCAAAATTGTGTAGAAACAAGGTCGCAAAATAACATTGTCAAGCGACAGAAAATTTTTGACTACACTACACAAATAACCTAGCCTGTACCCATTTTACCTGTAACCCACAAACAAGCACAAAAATTATCATATTGGAGAGATGCTATGCAGGTTGAGTATGATGCACTAATAAAAATCAGACTTGGGAGTTGGTTCCACCGGACCACACCAGAAATATTGTTCCTGTAAATGGTTGTTTCAAATCAAAAACAAGCCTGATGGCTCTATTGATAAGTACAAAGCGCGTTCGGTTGCAAAACGGTTCACCCAAATGCCTGGGGTTGATTTTCATAAAACATACAGTCCAGTGGTTAAACCAACCACAATTCAAACCGTCCTCACTGTCGTTGTACAAAAAAGTTGGCCCTTACATCAAATAGATGTCAATAATGCTTTTCTTCAAGGAAAGCGTCACGAAGATGTCTACATGACCCAACCACCCGGGTATGAAAGTTTAGCACATCCTGACTATGTCTGTCATCTCAAAAAAGCTATCTACGGACTGGGACAAGTTCCTAAAGCCTGGTGTGATGCACTCACTGATTCTCTGATCAGAATGGGATTTTGTATGTCTGAATCTGATAATTCTTTGTTTGTTCTGCATAAATTGGGCGTAACTATTTATATACTAATATATGTGGACGACATCATACTCACGGGCAGCAATGAAAGACTCCTTCAAGAAGTCATTACTTCTCTTTCCAAACGACTTTCTCTTAAGTATCTTGGCTTACTGCACTATTTCTTGGGCATTGAGGTACATAGGGATGCCAATGGTCTGTTTCTTAGTCAATCTAAGTATATTCAAGAAGTGTTGCATGACACTCAGATGCAAGACTGCAAAGGCGTTCAGTCCCCAATGAGTACATCTGAGGCACTACTGGTAGACAATGGAGCCCCTAAAACTGATGGCAAAGAGTATAGGAGTGTACTTGGTAAACTTCAGTACCTTTCTTTTACCAGACTGATATCACATATTCAGTAAACAAGCTTACTTAGTTCAACAATTCTCCCTCTATGGTTCATTGGAAGGCTGTTAAACACATCCTTCGGTACCTCAAAGAAATATCCCAGAATGGTATTCATATTTCTCCACATCAGTCCACTGATCTTTATGCCTATGCAGACGCTGATTAGGCGGGTGATATTAATGATCACCGCTCAATCTCTGGCTACATTGTTTTTCTAGGTACGACTCCTATTTCCTGGTGTTCTCGCAAGCAACCCACCGTCTCCCAATCCTCCACTGAAGCTGAGTATAGGGCAGTTGCCTCTGCCTTGTCTGAAACAAACTGGATCACTCACTTACTCAAGGATCTTCACGTGCCACTCTCTGCTGCACCTACAGTACTTTGTGATAACCATGGGGTCACTTACATTACTGAAAACCTGGTACATCATACAAAAATGAAGCACCTCGAGGTCGATCTTCACTTTGTTCGCAATCAAGTTTGCAATGGCCTAGTCCAAGTATCACACATCCACTCCACTGATCAAGTTGCAGATCCACTCACCAAACCATTGTCTAAGCCAGCCTTCCAGCGGATGCTACCCAAATTAGGCGTTGTATCGTCACACCTAACTTGAGGGGGGCATAATAGAGCATGTACCACATGTTAAGATATCTCATGATTGATTTAGTATCTCATAGTGATTTAGTTTCCATTTAGGATAAGATCACAATTCTTTATTAGTTGATTCTTTCCTTAGTTTGTGTTCTCTTGTATATATACACATACATATCAATGAAATCAAACAACTTCATCTTCATTCTCTACATTTATAACTAGATCTCTCCATAATTGAGCTCCAAACTTCAAGTTCCTTATTTTTTGCTCCCAATGGCAATCCGAGATAATTTGTGAGTAGAGAGGCAACTTGGCATCCAAGATTCATGGCCAGCAACTGCGTATTCAGGACTTCATTGACTGGGTAGAGACAACTCTTATGCCAGTTCACATGAAGTCCTGATATGGCTTAAAAAATGGTCAGAATAACATAGAATAAGAGAGTCGTCAGCATACAAAAGGTGGGAAATTCTCATGGCATTTGCTCTGTTGTTCTAGGCTTCAGAACTTCTCAACCAACCATTTTCATTTTCATTGATTTTCCTGAGCATATGATTAAGACCCTCCATAGCCAGTATGAACAAGAAGGGTAAGAGAGGGTCACCCTGTCATTGCCCCCTTTGCCCCTTCTGGGATTTAAAAAAACCTGTAGTGTCACCATTCAACAATAGGGAGAAACTCACATTAGAGATGCAAAATTTAACTCGATTTATCCATTTCCTACCAAACCACATATCTTCCAGAATTTTGAGTAGATAAATTCAATTTACATGATCAAAGGCTTTTTCAATGTCCAGCTTACATAAGATAGCTTACATAAGATAGCAGGTGTTTTTTGTTTCACTTTGGAGTCTACCAGCTCGTTTGCCATACCGTCTCCCCTTCAAAAAGGTCATCTGGTGCTCATCCACTAGTTTACCCATGACAAACTTCAGTCTTTCCGTGGGAAGTTTTGAGATAATATTGTAAGTCCCTCCTATTAAGCCTATAGGTCTGAAGCTTTTTAATTCTTTGGCACCTGCTTTGTTTGGGATTAAGGCTATGAAAGTGCCATTCATAGACTTCTCAAAAAATTCCTTCTGGTGGAAGTTGTGGATGGTCTGCATTAAGTCAGTCTTTATAGTGTCCCAGCAAGCTTTGAAAAAACTCATAGTGAAGCCTTCAGGTTCGGGGGCCTTGTCCCCATCACAACGTTTTATGATGTGTAGTACCTCTGATTTTGAGAAGGGTCTTTGAAGCCATTCTTTTTCTTCATCAGTGATTTTAGGGCAGCCTTAAGGATTGAAAGGAGGTCTCCAGGGCTCTGATTCTGAGTATAGCTTCTTGCAGAAGTCTATCATGGCTTCTTTTATAGCTGCAGGTTCCTGAATCTCCTCATCATTTATCATTAATCTATCAATGGTGTTGAATCTCCTGTGTGATGTTGCCATTCTTTGGAAGAATTTTGTGTTGTTGTCCCCTTCTTTTAGCCACAAACCTCTTGATTTTGTCTCCATTTGGATTTCTCATGTCCAGCCAACTCTTTTAATTAAACCATTATAGTTGCTCTAATCATCAGTTCATCTACTGTCAGAACTCTGTTGTCCTGAATTAAGTCAATGTAAGCCAGTTCTTCAAGAAGGTTGTTCTTCTTGTTAATTAATTCACCAAAAGTAGTTCTGCTCCATCCTTTGAAGTTTCAATTTCAGCATCTTTAACTTGCTGCTGAACCTGAAATCAGGGCACCCCTCCACCTCAAAATCATTCCACCAGTTGTTTACCAATTCATTGAAGACCTCCACCTTAAGCCACCAATTTTCGAACTTGAAATTTGATCTCCTTTCTCCCAGTTTCCACATTCTAACATGATCGGATTGTGGTCAGAAGTAACTCTAGGTAGGATTCTTTGTCTGATGCTTTTGAAAGTCTCTTCCCATTCTGAGGAGAAAAGAAATCTGTCCAGTCTAGCTGCACTAGCGCGGTTGATGCCTCTAAACCAGGTAAATTCCCCCCATATAGTTGAGGATCATGAAGTTCCATGTCCTCAACCCATCTAGAAAAACCAGAAATCACATAAGTGATTTTGGAGCACCCCCTTCTCTCTGACATAAATCTGTTTGTGTTGAAGTCCCCACAAGCGACCCAAGGTCCTTCAAAAAGCTCTGTGTAGGATGCAATTTCCTCCCAACATAGTAATCTTTCACTTCTAGTGTGGAGCATAGATTCCAGTGAGGTACTAGGTAAAAGAGTTGTGGGAGTGGATAAAACCATAAGTGATAAGAGTGTTGTCCTATTTCCACCAAATTCCCAGACCAAACTCTGCTGTCCCACATAAGTAGGATCCCTCCATGGCTTCCCACAGCCTTGATAAAGCCACATTTCATCCATCTACAAAGCCATAACTGCTTGGCTAACTCCTCAACTTTTTCGCTTATCTTTGTTTCTTGAAGGCAGTAAAGATCTGCTTCCCATTTTTGTAATAAACTCTTAACAAAATTCCTGTTTTCTATCTCGTTAAGTCCTCTTACATTCCATGTGACCAAATTCACATTCATTTGTAAGAGAGCCTAAGAGGCTGGGTTGTAGGTTTTTTAATTCATTTTTGCCAATTCCCCTGCCCTTAGGCGTGGTGACTATCTTCTCCTGTTCTTTCTTCTCCGGTAAAGCTTTCCTTTTATCTAGCTTGATGAGTAAAGCTAGTGTTTCCTCTTCGAAACCTTCGAAAGCCACTCCATACGTGCTACTTAGTTCGAGGATGTGAGAATTTACCCCGTGAGAAGTCTTAGAGGTTGTAAAGTTTTGGCTTGATGAAATGCAAGACTTGGGTTAGTTGGACCAATTAAGCAATGTGAATCTTAGAGGTTGAAAAGTTTTGGCTTGATGAAATGCAAGACTTGGGTTAGTTGGACCAATGAAACCATAGAATTAAGAGAGGATGTTGAAAAAATCTGCTACTCTTCCAATTCCCAGTCATTCAAGAAGACATTCAAGAATCTTCTGAACATCCTTGTCCTGTCGGCATGTCAGCTATTGTTGCTTGTTATTGTTGGCATAAACTATAAAGATCTCGATATAGCTGTTTGAATGTAGCTTGGCCAATCCAGTTTTCATTCCAGAATGAAACTTTTCTGCCTTTTGATTGAAGTGTTGACCATAGATTTCTTATGGATCTCAAGATGCGGCAACCATATGGTGTGGACACGTCCTTACTTGTGCAATTGTCTTCTTCCCCATATTTTACTTTGATGACTTCCTTCCAAATTGTCTTCTTCCCCATATCTCAGACCCATTACTTATCCTTCAAGGGCAGTTTCGTCCTTTTCTTTTTACCTTTACTGTAAATAATTAAAACCGTTTTAATTTATCAGTTGCCATGCGTTTATTTTTCCCCTACAGCGTTATTTTTCCAGCCAAGTTTTATCAGTTACACACATTAAAACAAGTCCTTCTGTTTTCCTCCAAATCACACAATAAAAGCCTCCCTTTTCCTTCATCAGTTTTTCAAAAGTTCCCAGCAGCAACCAATATCCCTTTTCCTTCATCTGTTTTTCGTAAGTTTTCAGCAGTCAATACCCCTTTCCTCCTCTCAATCACAACTTCTAAGAAACAAAAGAGAATTGGTAGAGAATCAAGTACAAATTTCATCTTCCTATCTCAAGTTCTTTCAACGGTTAAAGAGGTATGTAAGATTATTTTCTTTCATGTTTTCTTTTGAGTTTTGTTCTCCTCTAATCCCAGTTACTCTCAATATTATTTGGATTGGTGGATCTCCACATCTTTGTCAACCTAATTGAGTTCTTTTATGAGTTTTTCTGAGAAGTTTTTACGTAGTCTTCCTGTTTCATAAATACTCTATAAATTTTGGTGAGTAGATGTTAAACCAACGAATTGCTGCAGAAGTTATGAAATTTTTTGAGTCGTGATTGGCATGAGTACTGCTTGTGACTTTCCTCAACTTTAGTTCTTTTGATACTTATAATAGATACACATATACCACTTGAAGTTACACTGGTCTAGACATCCCAGACATCAAATAAGTTAACTATGGTATATTTATTTTGTTGATTGCTTAAGTTAAACGATTTAGTGCTTTTGTCATGTCCCAGATGTAGCTGTTATGTATATAGAGCTCGTCTTTTTTTCTCAAACAACGCGAACAGTTTCTGATGCTAGTTTTGTTTGCTTCATGTTGAACACTGACCGCACACGAGGACCTTAGAAATCCTTGAGGTAACTCAAATAACATAGAAGCTTAATCTAGGTGAAGCTTAATCTAGGTGCTTTCTTCTCTATAGTTGGACAGCATATAACCTTGAGAATGAAATACTAAGCAGTAGTCAAAGGATATAAAGTGTTAAATTGCATAACTGTGCTGCTATTCATTGATAGGGTATAGCTAATGTGTAACAGAAACTGATATTAACATGATATGATCCACGTTTGCTCTGCAACATGTCATAACAGAATGTTTGCGGTAGTTTCAGATTCATAAGTGAGCAGTCTAAGAACTTTGGTACTCTTTTCTTTGTAATGGCGTATACTTTCAACTTTTTCTAATTTCATCTTGAACTGCAGAAGTAAGGATCACCTTGAAAAAAATTATAGAATTACTCAATCCTTCTACAATCCACTCTACTGTACCAACTCAAAAAAAAAAAAAAAACGAATACACTCTTAAAAACTAGTAAGTCACGATCATGAATTATAAGACATCGGACTTGGAAATTAACTATCACGCCTCTCCAATAATGATGTTAGCTTATGATTATGAACCTATTACAGTTAACTCTCTATATAAGCCCTAAAGTGGCACTTCATGATTTCTAGCCTAAAACGGCTAAACTATGAACATGAGCCTAAAACGGCTAAACTATGAATATGAGCCTAAAACAGCTAAACTATGAACATGAGCCTAATTAGGGTAACACTTTGAAAATAATAAGTAAGACAACATTATGAGCATAAGGGAGTGAGTTAGCTGACCGTGAAGGCATAGGTTTAAACAACAAATGCCCGAAACTATGTTTGCCGACATAGGATAGAGATTATTCCGCAAGTGGATGACTCTTTTTATCATGTGTCCCGAAAAGGGGCTAACCATGGATACTTGCTAGCAAATTATGTCATGTCACGTCCTATGCCCGGCAAGGTATAGGACGGCTTAGCTGATCAGGCCGAGATTAGACTCCATGCGCTCACATGGTGGTTTATCATGGTTCACTAATTTCTCCCACAAATAATCAAAGGAAATATAAGTTTAGTTTATATTCTTATTCCCTTCCGATTGTCTTCACTTACTTTTAATTTGAACTTTGTTGTCATTTATTGTCTCTTGCTATACTATCCTCTTGAAATGATTTTACATACCAATACATTCCACGTATTGACCGCCTTTGGCGCTACATCGTTTCATGATGTAGTATCTAGCGCTCAAGTTCGCGGTCAGGCATCTCATTAGGATCTCTATCTTCTGCTATTGGTGAGCCTCTTTCCCACCAGGAGGCCGGACGAGATATGATGACTATTATTATATATTTTCTTTCCTTTCAGTATTGGTACTTATTAGAGGCTTCACAACTTATTAGAGGCTTCACAGGCTAGAGTAGTTGTCAAGCAAACTTTGTAATTTCCAGTCTTCATTTATCAAAACTATTAGGGTTGTTGGATATTATGCAATGTTAATAAACTTAGGTGAAGTTTTATCTCTTGAAAATAAAATCGTGATTGAATTCTACATTACTTTCGCTTTATCCATTTGCATTAGAAGTATGCTCGGGTGATATGCCAGAACGTTTGCTCGTACTAACTATAGTATTGGGTGCGTGCCACATCCAGGGTCCCGGCCTGAGTCTTGACACAAAGTTGATTGTCTTCTTAGGCATATCTCCATTACCATTTCATCATCAAGCTCTTATTCTATATTTTCATGTTTTTGATTCCTATTCCTCCTTCAATTTGTTGATTATCATGTCTTCCATTTTACTAAATGAATTTTCATCATTAACGTTAAATTTAACGTTACCACCTCGACTGACCGGCGAACTCTGACGCCGACGACGGCGCAGACATACTAGAAGCGTACAAGATCTACCCTATCTCCCTCTTTCTCTCTCACCCTTCAGATCTCTCTCTCCTAGTTTCTAGCTGGCTAGGGTTCCCGCCGGTTCGACTCAAGTAACGGGGGAGGTACTCATCAGCGGCCTCACAGGTAGGCTGACGTCCGACGACGTCCAGATTCCGACGTCTCTGAAGAAGCTTCGGCGAATCTCTGGGGACATTCCGGCGACGTAACCAGCGGCCTTTTTCCCGTCGACCTTATTCCTACAAACACTTTTTAACACCAACATTGCCAGATCAACAGCACGAAGGCGTCCCGGTGACATCCAAACTTTGGTTCTTTCGTAACTTTATATAGTTTGATTTCTTTATATTATTTTGCTCCTTGTCTTTTCCTTGGTGCCAGGCCATTAGTGTGCTCTATTTTTCTTACTGTTAGTTTTGTCCTTACCTCGATTTTGTTTTTTCTCCCTATTTGAGTTTAGTTTTGTTTCTTGATTATTTCTTCTAATTTGTGTGAGCCTTGTATTTCCTGTTGTTGCTTTATTACTACCATTGTTTATATTTTCTTGTAGTAGTGGCTGTGGGCGTTGATGGTTGGATAGGGTCATGTCCGAGGGGGTTGAGGCGGGGGGCTGTTGTGGGGGCAGGGGAAGAGGAAAGGGCGGGAGTGGGAGGGAGGCCAAGGTTTGGCCTCAGGGGCGATAGAGGAAGACGTGTGGATAGAGATGGTAGGCTGAGGGTTGGGTCTTGGAATATAGGGACTCTTCAAGGTAAGTTCATAGAGCTTGTGAAGATTCTTATAAAGAGGAGGATTAATATTGCATGTGTTTAAGAGATGAAGTGGGTAGGGTCTAAGGCTAGGGATGTGGATGGTTACAAGCTTTGGTACTCTGGGAGCGAGAGGCGTAGGAATGGAGTTGGCATCTTAGTAGATGAAGAGCTTAGAGGTCAGGTAGTAAAGGTAAAGAGGATCAACGATAGGTTGATAACTATTAAGTTGGTCATTGGGGGGTTTACCCTGAACGTGTGTAGTGCTTATGCGCCGCAAGTGGGCTTGGATGGGGAGGAGAAGATGCGGTTTTAGGAGGCTTTGGATGAGGTGGTGAGAGGCGTGCCTAGCTCGGAGAAGATTGTTGTAGCAAGAGATTTCAATGGGCACATCGGGGCGTTACCGGGAGGCTTTGGTGATGTGCATGGTGGTTTTGGTTTTGGGGAAAGAAATGAAGAGGGGGCTACTCTATTGGATTTTGCGAGGTCCTTTGGGCTGGTGGTGGTGAACTCGGGCTTCCCGAAGAAGAACGATCACCTGTCACCTTCCGAAGCGCGATAGCCAAGACCCAGATTGACTTTTTGTTGCTTAGGAAAGGGGATAGGGTGTTGTGTAAGGACTGTAAGGTCATCCCAAGTGAGAATCTTTCGACCCAGCATAGGCTCTTGGTTATGGATTTGGGTATAAAGAAGGATAGGAAGAGAAGGGGTGAGGAGTGTAGACCTAGAATTAAGTGGGGCGGCTTGACGCCAGTGAATGCGTGGGAGATAAGGGAGAAGTTGGCGGGAATGGGGGTGTGGGAGTGTAGGGGGGACGTGGATAGTATGTGGGATAGGGTGGCTAGGTGCATCAGGGAGAATGCTAGTGAGGTGTTGGGTGTTTCTAGGGGGCCGGACATCAGCGGGAGGATTGGTGGTGGAATGAAGAGGTTAAGAAGAAAGTGGAGATAAGTTGGTTGAGAGTAAGGACGAAGTGGAGAAGCGGATAAACAGGAAAGAGTACAAGTTAGCTAGGAAAGAGGCTAAGTTAGCAGTTACGGCGGCTAAGACGGTAGCTTTTGAGAGCTTGTATGCGGGGTTACAGGAGAAAGGAGGGGAAAAAAGTTATTTAGACTCGCTAAGGCTAAGGAGAGGAAGGGTCGTGACCTCGACCAGGTGAAGTGCATTAAGGGGGAGGATGGTACAGTGTTAGTAGAGGACGGCCACATTAAGAATAGATGGCAGTCGTATTTTCATAGGCTCTTGAATGACGAAGGAGATAGAGCTATTGTGTTAGGGGAACTGGAGCACTCAGAGGAGTGTCGAGATTTTAGTTATTGTAGACGTTTTAAGGTAGAGGAGGTTAGAGAGGCTGTTCGCAGGATGCGAAGGGGCAGGGCGACGGGGCCTGATGAGATACCAGTGGATTTTTGGAAGTTTTCTGGCGAGGCTGGTTTAAGGTGGTTGTCTGGATTGTTTAATGAAATTTTCAAGACGGCGAAAATGTCTGAGGCTTGGAGGTGGAGTACTATGATCCCTCTTTATAAAAACAAGGGTGACATTCAGAGTTGCAATAACTACAGGGGTATTAAGTTATTGAGTCACTCTATGAAGATTTGGGAGAGAGTGGTCGAGGTGAGGCTGAGACGGATAGTGTCTATTTCGGAGAACCAGTTTGGATTTATGTCTGGCCGCTCGACGACGGAGGCAAGTCACCTGGTACGGAGGCTGGTGGAACAATAGAAAAAAGGACCTGCACATGGTGTTTATCGACTTGGAGAAGGCATACGACAAAGTCCCCAGGGAGGTGCTTTGGAGATGCTTGGAGGTGAGTGGAGTCCCGGTGGCATATATTAGAGCAATTAAGGACATGTATGATGAAGCTAAAACTCAGGTGAGGACGGCGGAAGGAGACTCAAAGCATTTCACTGTCTTGACAGGATTGCATCAGGAATCTACTCTTAGTCCCTTTTTGTTTGCTTTGGTGATGGATGTGTTGACGCGGCGTACTCAAGGAGAGGTGCCTTGGTGTATGCTTTTTGCAGATGATGTAGTTTTGATTGATGAAACACGAGGGGGTGTGAATGATAAATTAGAGGTGTGGAGACAAACTCTTGAGTCTAAAGGGTTCAGGTTGAGTAGGAGCAAGACATAGTATTTGGAATGCAAGTCTAATGACGTGAGACTGGAGAATGAGGTGGTAGTGAAGTTGGAATCACAGGTGGTATGTAAGAGGGATAGTTTCAAGTATCTCGGGTCCGTGATTCAGGGTAACGGTGAGATTGACGAGGATGTCTCGCACTGTATTGGGATGAATGAAGTGGAAGCTCGCTTCGGGGGGTGTTGTGTGATAAGAAGGTGCCACCCAAGCTTAAAGGCAAATTCTACAAGGTGGCAGTCCGTCCGGCCATGTTGTATGGAGCGGAGTGTTGGCCAGTTAAGAACTCCCACATTCAAAAAATGAAGGTGGCGGAAATGCGGATGTTGTGTTGGATGTGTGGGCTGACTAGGAGGGATAAAGTTCGGAATGAGACTATCAGGGAGAAGGTTGGTGTGACTCCAGTGGAGAATAAGATGCGGGAAGTTCGATTGAGATGGTTCAGACACGTGATGAGGAGGGGCATGGATGCCCCGGTTCGTAGGTGTGAGAGGCTAGCTTTGGATGGCGGGGTAGGGGTAGGCCGAAGAAGTAGTACTGGGGAGAGGTGATTAGGTGGGACATGGAGCAGTTACAGCTCACTGAGGACATGACTCTAGATAGGAAGATCTGGAGGACGCGAATTAGGGCAGAAGGCTAGGGCCAGTTTGGGTCGCTAGTGTAGGGAATTACTTGGTGGGGTATTATTCTTGTTATGATACCTTGTTTCATGTTTTATTACGAATCTGTTTACTTTTCTCCGTTTTCTATTACTTGTGGATGTCATATTTATGTTATGCCATCTTGTTTCATGTTTTACTATGTATTTGTGTAGTATTCCGTGTCTCAAGCCGAGGTCTATCGGAAACAGTCTTTCTACTTCTTTAGAGGTAGAGGTATGGACTGCGTACATCTTACCCTCCCCAGACCCTACTATGTGGGAATACACTGGGTTTGTTGTTGTTGTTGTAATTTTCATCATTACCTTGCCAAAAGAAACTCCTCCTTGGAGCATCAATCTTGTTGATCACATTAACAGGCATAAGAAAAACAGATAACATGCAAGTAGGTAATGCATCAAGCACATTGTTAGTCAATGTTAGCCTATCCCTTAGATATGTAGCGACTATTCCAGTGTGTGAACCTCTTTTCACACTTTCCCTAAACTCCGTACCATATCACCTTTGATTTGTTTTCTGGTCTCACCTCGACTAATTCCACTAGATACCTCCTAACACCCACCATCAACAGGTACCAAGTAACTCAGTCCAACAAGGCTAGGACAGATGGAAAGAAATCACCTTGTTTTTGTCGTTGCTGGATATGAACCTAAGATCCAACGGTTATCAACCCACACCCTTGGGTGCAGAAACATGAAACTTTTTGAAGGGTGTATCATATTTTAGTACAAATATTTCTTGTTGACTTTTGGTTCTAGTCAATTTTTGGAGCACCGATGAGTTCCCAGCACGGATAGATGATTTGATGTTCTTTGTAGAGAATCTTATTTATGTAAACCTATTTATTTTTTGTATGCCCCTTGTATACTGGAGATTATCGATCATGTCAATAAAATATTTACCTTGTCTAAGATATTAGAAAAAGAAGAATCACTTGTTCTTTTAGAAGAAGGAAAGTTTACCATACCAATCCAACACTGCATTTGAGCACAAGGATAAATCTTTATTAAACCAGGTGGATCAACGCTGATGTTCAAACACAAAACAAGGGCAACACATCCTGTCTTCATCTGCAAGAAGTTCTGCACGCTTAAACGGACCAGATGGTAAAGATATCAAACATTTGTTTACTATATGAGAACTAAACCCGAACTCCTTATATTAGCTAGCTCAAAAATAAGACTGAAATCAAGTAGTAGATATGTATTATTTTCTCTTTTTACATAAAGTAACAACAAGTGGAGAAGACAGAGGGGCGGGCCCATTATCCACCGAGTTCTGAACCATGTGCCAAAGCCCACGAGCTCTAAAGAATTTCTTGGTAATGAAAAAGGGCATAAAGCAAGAAGCAACGGAGCAACGGGTATTAAGCAAATCCAAATCTTATCTTGAGACTTTGGCAAAACTGTTGTGCAGCAAGAACAGCTCTAGGCAGCCACTTTTTGTTGCCTAAAGAAGAAACTCTAAACAACCTTTTTTCCAAAGAAGAAAATGAATACATCTTAAAATACTTGTATTTCCATGGTAACTTTAGTTTTGAAGTAGCAGCAATAAAAGCATCACAAGATTAAAGTGTGCACAACAGAAAATTGAGTAATCACAATATACCAAAAGTCACAAAGCGCAAAAAAGATAGCACAATATAGCAAAAGTCAGAAAGAGCAAAAAAGATATATTGCCACTACACAAACAGTTAATAAGAAATTAAGAGCAAACAAGAGAACTGAGACATCAATTTTGTTGAAATTAACTTTAGTTACTTCAGTAATTTTTAGTCCAATAAGTGGTTTTAGTTTAGGATGAATTTGAAATATAAATTTGTATTAGTTTGTTTAGTTGTTGGGATACTTTAGGTAGTTCAAATTTTAAATTATGCTGATTTTCTATTGTAAGTTGACTATTTAAAGACATCCTATGCTTAAGAAAAAAGTTGTTTCAACCCCTTTTTGTTGCCCCGTCTTTTGAAAAAACCATCAGTGGTGTCGAGAGCTTCATTTATCTTACAGATCTCATCTTCAGAAGAGCTCCAAATGATTGGGAAGTTGGTAGAATAGTAAGTCTTTACAAGTTCTGAACACTTCCTCGGGTATTTCCACTAGCAAAGACAAACTATTTTGGAATCTACATAGCAAGGGAGTCTTCACAGTTAAGTCTTTGGAAGTTAGTTTGGAAGATCAAAATTCCTCATAGAGTATCTTGTTTTGCATGGTTGGTGATCAGTAGAACATCCTTAACCCATGAAGTGTTACAGAGAAGACAACATACCCACTGTAATCCCACAATTAGGGTATGGAGAGGGTAGTGGACTTTACCTTTGCTCATGGAGGTAGAGAAGTTGTTTCCGATAGACCCTCGACTCAAGTGCAACATATTAAAGTATTTACAAAGAAGAACACGACAATGGAGATAATATGTCAATTAAGAAGGAAAGCAGTACAGAGCATTCACAAAAAAGAAACCACAACGAAATAATACGTTAACTTCAAAGAAAATACATGTATAAGACTAATACTACAACAAATACAGTGCTTCCAGGCTCCAACCAAGCCTAGACCCGCCGCAAAGTGAGTCAAAGCTCAACTACCTATTGCCCTTCTACCCTAGTCCGGACCTCCATACCCTCTTATCTTAGGCCATGTCCTCGATACGCTAGAGCTGCACCATGCCCTTTCTAGTCACCTTTCCCCCCACTACTTTTTTGTTCTACCTCTACTCCTCATATCTACTATATCCAATCTCTCATACCTCCCTACTTACTGGGGCATCTACGCATCTCCTCACACCCACTATATCCATACCTTTTCCACCTCTTGATTGACACTCTCTGCTCCTTCGATGCTTCATTGAATACATGAACTATCCATTTCACAACTTCAAGATTTAAGCTTACCTTTCTCATCAAGTTTCTTCTATGCTCACTGCTCAGTCCATTTAAACCAGGTTTCTATCCTAGAACTACACTTAGCAATATCATACGGTTTAAACCCAGCATGGTAGTAAATCCTATCTACCCCTGTGTGAAGCTATGTTTAGGGGTTTTCATGGTTTGGTGAAAAACCAGATCAAAACGATTAGAAAACCCAACATTGGGTTTCCTTTGGTTTTAAATTTTAAAAACAGACAATATTCAATTTGATTTTGGTTCTACTTAAAAAAACAAATAAATAACCAAACTAAATCGATAAATTATATACACAAATTTTATGATTATTTGATATTAATTTTTCATAATGATTATAAATACTTTATACCTTTTAATTACCAATGTCAATTTGATTTTAGTCTACCTATTTCACATGAAGGAGAGCCTTGGCATAGCTAGTAGAGTTGTTGTCATGTGACAGGAGGTCACAGTTTCAAATTGTGGAAACCTCTTGCAGAAGTGAAGGGTAAGGCTGCATAAATAGAACCTTGTGGTTCGGCCCTTTTCCAAAACATGCGCATAGTGGGTTGCCACTTTTTTTAGTCTACTTTATTCACATGCACTACTAACAATTTTAAATTCCATTTCGTTAAGACTATGCCCAAACCCAACAATCTAAGTCTAATTGTATATTTGTAGTACGGTGTATTGGCAAATTTTTAATTTTCTTTGCTAAGACATCACCTACTCTTCAATGGCTTGTCCTTTTGATTTTTAAAGGGTGGGCCATTTTATTTAAAGTTGGCAAAATGCATAGACAGGCCCTTGAACTTTTTGACTTTTTCAATATTGGCACCTCAATTAGGTCATGTTACTATTGAGCCCCTGAACCTTTCATTAAGTATGTCTATTAAGCACATTTGTTGACCTGGCACGGCATGTGAAGTACATTCTTCATTGAGAGAGTGGAAGGTCTTAATTTTTTTTAATTTATAATGTTTTTTTAATTTCCAGGATCTCAACCAAATGTGCTTGTGGAAAATAAATTCGACCATTTTTAACCAAGTGTCGCTAGCTTTCCACTATTTTTGTCCAAATTTAGAACTTCAACCAAATGCACTTGTGAAAAAATTAGAAATTCAACCAAATGTGATAGCGGTGGAATTAAATCTGATTTTTGGTTCAGTGAATACAAAGGCATTCACCAACTTATAGTAAATTTGCCTCCACTTGTGATACGGAATAACCAAATGTGCAACCAAATCTGATTTTTGGGTACGGCAAAATCAGATCTTCTGATTTTGGAGTTTAAGTTCTGATTTTGGATGCCCAAAATCAACAAAGAATTGGGTCAAATTCATAGAATATAGCAATAGAATTTAAAGTGGAAGAAGATATAACGGAGGTAATGGAGGTTTTCTTTTTGGAGAAGAAGGCTTATAATTTTTTTTTCTTAAGAAAATATTTTTGGCTAAAAAGTTTTTCTTTTTGGTTGGATTATTAGTGCAAAAATGAGTTGCCTTTGTCGTATTGGGCATTTTCCAGGTCACCCGCATGTAGACTTCACGCACTCTAATTTTTTTATAATTTTCTGAAAAAGTTCTTAATGGGCACACTTAATGAAAGGTTCAGGGCTCAATAGGTACATGACCTAATTGAGGTGTCAATACCGAAAAAGTCAAAAAGTTCAGGGGCCTGTCTATGTATTTTGCCTTTAAATTTCTATACGACTTTTGTGAATGTTAGACATATAAAGTGGAGGAACCACTATAGTTATGCAACTTAAACACGTTAAAGCTTCAAAATAATGTTGAAAATAATATTCCATCCTACAATTTGATTTTCCTGTTTTAACTTGGGTACGAAGTTCAAGTAAGTAATGAAGGCTTTTGAAACGTGTGGTATTAAATTAAGGATATATAGAATGTACCAAGATCTCCTTTAATCTTGTGGTCTTAAACATGCCATATGAAAAGTCGAAACTAAAGAGCTGTCAAGAAAAGAAAGAGACATTCTTTTAAAACGGGTCAAATTGAAATAGAGGGAGTAGAAGATTTAGATACATTCATCTTGTGATAGTAGAGTGAAATTTGTTGATTCCTAATGTTCATTTGAAATAGTTGTCTTGTTTCTCTGTTGTTTAACTATTAGCAATTTATCTTTAGCTAGTTATAAACAGAAAAATCAAACCAAATCGGTGGTTTTTATTTTATTTGGTTTGGTTTGATTTTAGAAATTTAAAAAACGACTAATTGACTCTGTTTGGTTTTAATCAAAAATCGATCCAAATAGAATCATGAACACCCCTAGATATGTTATAGCAAGAAAAAAGAAATGAAAGTCATCACAAAAATAGGAGAGAGAAGGTTCTTGGGAAATGTGTCTGACAGCAATAATAACAACATACCCGGTGTATTCCCATAAAGTGGGGTCTGGGGAGAGTAAAGTGTACGTAGTCCATACCACTACCTCAGATGAAGTAGAGAAGTTGTTTCCGATAGACCCCCGGCTCAGGACAAATAACAGTATAACAAACCAAAAATAAAAGCAAAAACAAAAAGGAATAGCACACCGCTAGCTAATAAAAAACAAGACACCCACAAGGTAATACTATAAACTAGCTATTTGGAATCATAGACATCACTAAAACGCTATGAACAAAAGACGACAAGAAACAACAGGCACAGATACAAACAAAACACTTTCCTTACTATTATGGACGTACTCCTACCTACTAGCCCTCTATCCTAATCCACGTCCTTCACAACTTTCTATCAAGAGACATATCCTCCGCAAGTTGTTCATGTCATGCCTAATCACCTTCCTTCAATATTTCTTCAGCCTACCTCTACCCCGCCTAAAACCATCCATAGTCAATCTCTCACACCTCTGTACTGGAGCATCCGTGCCCCTCCTCATCACATGCCCGAACCATCGCAACCTCATTTCCCCATCTTGTCCTCCACCGAAGCCACTCCCACCTTCTCCCAAATAATCTCATTTCTAACTCCATCCCTCCTGGTAAGTCTATACATTCACCGCAACATCCTTATTTTTGCCACCTTCAACTTTCGAATGTAGGAGTTCTTTACTGGCCAACACTCCGCTCCATACAACATAGCTGGTCGGACTGCCACTCTATGGAACTTACCTTTAAGCTTATGAGGCACCTTCTTATCACAAAAGACTACCGAAGCGAGCCTCTATTTCAACCACCCTGCACCAATACGGTGCATGATAGTCTCGTCAATCTCACTATTTTCCTGAATCATAGACCCAAGATACTTGAAACTCTCTCTCTTCTGAATGGCCTGAGAATCCAGCTTCACTACTACGTCAGCATCATGCGACAAATCACTAAACTTACATTCCAAGTGCTTCATTTTGGTCCTGCTCAACCTAAATCCTTTAGGCTCAAGGGTTTGCTTCCAAACCTCAAACTTATCATCAACTCCTCTCTGAGTCTCATCAATCAGTACAATATCATCAGCAAATAACATACACCAAGGCACCTCCCCTTGAATACGCCGTGTCAAAACATCCACCACCAAGGCAAATAAAAATAGGTTAAGATCGAACCCTAGTGCAACTCTGTCAGAACAGAAAAGTGCTCTCTGAATCTCCTCCTACCGACCTCACACGAGTCTTCGCGCCTTCGTACATGTCTGAATTGACCTAATGTACGCCACGGGCACCCCTCTGGCCTCCAAGCACCTCCACAGATCTCCACAGATCTCCAGGGGACTTTGTCATATATCTTCTCAAGATCAATAAACACCATGTGCAAGTCCATCTTCCTCTCCCTAAACTGCTCCACTAATCTCCTTACGAGGTGAATGTCCTGAGAGCATTTTAGAGAAACTCACAAATTTATTTGACACAAATTTTTGAATATAGCAGTAGCTAACTCAACTCAAGAGATTAAGTTTAACCGCATAATTTTATTTTTCTTTTGGAATGAAGAGGAATTTGTAAGTGAAGTAGAATGAATATTGGGAAAGAGTCCTTCTGGTTCTTCGCTCGCTTATAATTACTACAAAACTTTGCTCACATCCAAATAGCCTTTTCATAGACTATACACATCTAAATATTGTGTGACTTTTGATTGATAAAAACATGATGTTGAAAAAACAGAAGAAGCAAGATGTGACTACAAGGTCAAGCATAACAATTGAATTCTTTTATTTTCATAACAATGGTGCAAGGGCCGGCTCTCTTGCACCTCGAAATTCCACGAGTATCTGCTACATCCCACCAATAAAGGTAGTGATAACTCCGTCCACAACGACCTCCACAAATGAGAAGAAATCACTAAGCATTTTTCCAATGTTGCAATTTGAAACATTGCCTCCATAGTAGTGCAACAATTGAACGTTGAGCTATGACATTGGTCACACGTCCGCGTATCTAAAATTCGAAAAGATGACAAAATAAAGTTGGCATGTGACTATCAGGGATATGTGTTGTGTGAAATCTAATATTCCAAGAAATGACCAAACATGTGGAGATCGGAAGTCATTCTCTGATTGTTGTTATAAGGGGTTAGTTGTCACCTTTTTTGTGAAAATGAAAATGATTCCGGAATCATCTCCACTGGATTCATCGGTTGAAATTATCAATTGGTCGATAAGTTCTCTACGCGTTCCAAGTTGGCAAGTTCAATGAATCAAAGAAATATATGGCACAAATGAAGCATAAAAGTATTAATCAGGGACCTTTTTGCATCCCTGATACTGGGAGATGAATATAGCAACCAATGCTCATAGGGAGAAAAAAGAATTCATGGAAATACTTAAACGTTATGTAATGCCAAAAAGCATGTTGTACATCACAACTTTTAGATTATGTTTTACGTCTGTGACACCATGCCACTGGTTTAGATGTTCATGCAACTTAGAAACTGAATCATCCACGGCCATATCCAACCAAGACACTAACATATGTTCTAAGTGTTCACATAGGAAAAAAACTGTATCATTTCCCATAGAACTTTATGGCTGACCTCATATCAATAAAGTATTGTCGAATTACAAATCAAAGGAACTAATGGTCTGATGGAAATTTTAATGGCTTGCTTGCAAAGTTAACATTGCCGAGTAAAGCGATTTTCATATTTATTTTGACAGACAGAGAAAATTTAACCTTCTGCTCAGATGAGTATTCATCCTCCCATATATTAAACTTCACCTTGAACCAGTAAACGTTACACTAAACTAAAATCCAAGAAAATCCTATGCAGAAACTATTAACCTTGCTTAAAGATAACAGAATTTGAAACTATTTCGTTCCAAAAGGGAAAAGGAAATGAAAGCACAAATGAGAATAGTATAAATTACTGAATTTGAGCAGAATGAGAATTGAAAATTCATATCACTAATTCCAAATAGCTTGTTATTGAGGCATGGTTGTTAGATTTAGGTGAACATTGAGCTAACAACAACAACAACGTACCCAGTGTAACCCCACAAGTGAGATCTGGGGACGGTAGAGTGTACGGAAACCTTACCCCTACCCTTGGGAGGTAGAGAGGTTGTTTCCGATAAAAATGAAACTAAATTCATCAAAATCATTCAAAAATCTCCAGAGAAATTTCCAACACTTAAGAATTGCACAACATCATACTCAATATAATCCCACAAAGCGGGGTCTTGGGATGATAGAATGTACGGAGACCTTACCACTATCTTAAAGGTAGAGAGGTTGTTTCTGATAGACCTAGGCTCAAAAAGATCATCCAAAGTTGTCCAGAAAACAAACATATAGGAAATAGCAGATAATAACAAAAACATCAGATAGTAACATGACAATAACTGCAACACAATAATATGCTAGTCGAAGTACACTTTATCCAAAAAAAAAAAAAAAATGCTAGTCGAAGTACAAGCAACAACAAATAATAACAGAAATTGGACCACAAGAAACTAGCAGAGCAATACTACAACTAATATTATGGCCAAAAAAACAACGTATGAGGAGGCAAATCTTACCCGTTCCTTAGTTCGCCATTTGGAGACGACACCACTATTAGCCTGTCCAGAAGGAACATACTCCTCAAACTCCTCATGCCGAAGCTCACGAAAGAATATATATTGAGGCACATAACCATAACTTGTCGTTGTCGTCACCGTCATTGTCCCATTGTCAGCAACAGCACCATGGCTACTACTAGCAACATCTGAATCTCTGTTATTAATCCTATCATCATTTTCATGATCCGCAACTTCCTCCACAACAGCTGTGGACCGAGACGTCACCATTAAATCTCCCAATGCCATTCGACAGTCTGGGAATAATCGAATAAATTTTGAACAGCAAATGGCAGATGTTTCTAGTGATCAACGAAGGCGGAGAACGAACACGGTTGGAGATTGAGAAAAGGAAGGATGTAGGATTCAGCTGAAAATCGCGCTGCTAAAAACCCTGGAAGGAAGGCTGAACTGGAAGAGGGCGATTGAATGTACAGGTAGGATGGCGGAGGAACAGAGGAAGAACAAACACACACTGCGGCTACACGAAGCAGCATAAAGGCGAATTTAAAGTAAAAAGAACAAAATAAAATTGAAAATGATCAAAATGGTCCTTCATATATATAAACTAGACTAGATATGATGGCGTGCCAACACGGTCCAATATATATTATTTTTTATCTCAATTTAATTATTAAAATAATTTATATTTTTAATTATTATAATTTATAATATTTTTCTTCTATTTCGACTTAAATGATGTTGGTATAATTTTGAGAGTTAGTCAGATATTTTACATTTTAAAAATTTCTTAAAGTTGTTAATTATGTGATTTCCAATGCCTTTTACATTATTTTTTAATAATATATGAATATTCTCCCTGTATCAATTTATGTGACACAGATAAAATTTCGACAATCAATCAATTTTTTTTGTACATATATACTTTTATATTAAGTTCTTGATTTATAGTACTTTTTATTTCATTTTCAAATAGTACATCTTATTTTATGTCTTGCTCTGTTCCATCTCAATTTATGTGCACTAATATAACTTCGATAGTCAATCAAATTTTTTATGTTGACATATCTTTTTATGTCTCTTTTACTTTTTTTATGAAATATTATCAATTTTTCAATGCTTAGACGATTATAATAATTAATTAAGGATGATATAGTAAAATCACGATGAAAGTAATGAAGTACACATGTCTTAAGTGATTTGTCATGACTAATTAGAAGCGACATAACAAAATTATTATAAAAAAATATTTATATAATAATTAATTAACAGTGGTACAGTAAAATTACGATTGAAACAGTTGAAATAGTCATAAATATCTATTCTATTATTTTTAATTAAATATTATTAATTTTTTAATATGTAAATGACTTATAATATTTAATTAGGGATACAATAATTAATTAAGGATGATATAGTAAAATTACGATTGAAGCAGCTGAAGCAGACATATCATAAATATCTATTTTAATATTTTTATTAAATATTATTAATTTTTTAACAGATAAATGACTTATAATAATTAATTAGAGGTGATATAGTAAAATTACAGTTGAAGCAGCAGAAGCAGGCATGTCAACCTCGTGGGTGTTTTGCTAATATAGTAAAATCACGATTAAAGCAGCTGAAACAATCATAAATATCTATTTTACCTTTATTCTAATTAAATATTATTAATTTTGTAACACGTAAATGACTTATAGTATTTAATTAGGGGTACAATAATTAATTAGGAGTGATATAGTAAAATTACAGTTGAAGCAGCTGAGACAGGCATGTCATAAATGTCTATTTTATTTTTTTATTAAATATTATTATTTTTTAATACATAAATGACTTATAATAATTAATTAAGGGTGATATAGTAAAATTACAGTTGAAGCAGCTGAAGCAGGCATGTCTGCCTCCTGTTCAGCTACTCAACTGTCTCTTATAAGATAGTGGAACTAGATATCAAGGGTCCGTGCTAGCATGAACCCAATATAAACTATTTTTGCACCTCAATTTACGTGACAAATAAATTTTTGATAATTAATCATATTTTTAATATGTAATTAGATATTTTAAGTTGCTAACTATTATAATTTAAAATATTTTTTAATGTAATTTTTAAATAATATATATTATATTCCTTGTTCAAACTTTTGTGCATTGATAGTTAATTATATTTTTAAAATAATTTAAATTTTAATTTATTGTGATTTATTATAATTTTTCTTTTGTTCTATTAATTGAAAGTGGCATAGTAAAATTATTATAAAAAATACCTATCAAAAAAATTTAAGTGGGTTCATATAAGAAGTCAAGTTAATTTAAAAGATCAAGAATTAATTTATTATTTTATAACTATTTTATTTTTTTATTAAATATTATTAATTTTTTAATACTTAGATGACTTATAATAATTAATTATGGGTGATCTAGTAAAATCCTGATTGAAGCAGCTGAAACAGTCATGTCAATAATGTCTATTTTACTTTATTTATTAAATATTATTATTTTCTAATACATAAATAATTTATAGTAATTAATTAGAGGTGATATAGTAGAATTACGATTAAAGTAGTTGAAGCAAATATGTCAACCATAAGCAGCCTTCTTCAGCTGCTTCATTGTCACTTATTATATAGGAGAATTACTATTAAAAAATACTGTGGGAAAAATTTAAAAGGGACTCATATAAGTCGTTAAGTTAATTTAAAACATCAAAAGTTAATTCTCATTTTATGTTTATTTTACATTTTTTTTATTAAATATAATTAGTTTTTTAATCTTTAGATAACTTATAATAATTAATTAAGGGTGATACGGTAAAATTACGGTTAAAGCAGCTGAAGCAGACATGTCATAAATGTCTATTTTATTTTTCTAATTAAATATTGTCAATTTTCTAATACATGTTACTTAAGAAAATTGAAGGAAAAGTGTCTTTTAAGTCTTGAATGATGGATTGGTGACATTGACCAACAGATAGGGTCAAACATTATTAGGAAACTTGATCAAGTTAATTGTGGACTTGATTAATATTTTCAAAACTTTCTAATCTTTTCAAAAATACAAATCAACCCAACCCACACCCCTCTTCAATCTAAATCAGTCACTCTCTCCTTTCTCTCGACAGCTTCTCTCAACTCTCTCCCAACCAACAGTTCTGCAAAATTTTTCCCTTCAAACCCCGATTACTTCTACCTCTGATGATAAATAGTTGGGCCTCGAGTTCCCCTCTTCAATTTAATCAACCTGTCTCTCGACAGCTTCTCTTAACTTTCTCCCAACCAACTGTTATGCAAATTTCTCATTTCAATCCTCGGCGACTTCAACATTCGACTACAAATAGTTGGGCTTCAAGTTCCTTTTCGACTTCAATCGATGTGACAGCCTTGCTCTTCGGCCACAACAACTTTGAATTCTTCATCGTTCCTTTTCTTCTTTCACAGGTAAAAATTTATGGCCTTTTTAGTTTTGAAAAAAACGAGGAACTTGAGCCAACTTCTCTTATAGTATTGGTTAACAATTTCAATATTTGTTGAACTAATTTGAAATACGGTCTGAATAAAACCCTATTTTCTGGTATTTCTTCTCCTCTCTTTTCGAAGTGAATTATGATATTTTGTTGTTTGTTATATTTTTTTAAAGTTTGATTTTTATTGTTTGTGTTTAGAAAAACAAAAGGACAATTTGATTTGATGTGTTTTGTTCTGTTCTGTTCTTGTTCTTGGTAAAAATGGTGAAATTATTGTTTTTTGTTTAACAAAATCGTGCTACTGTTTCCTCCGATAGATTACCCCTCTCGTGCAACATATTAACTATCTGATGCAATAGATTTATCATATGATGCAACAGATCAACCATCTGATGCACCAAAGGAACCATCAGATTATAATTCTGATGTAACAGATTAATAATTTGATGCAATAGATTAAATATCTAATGCAACAGCTTTACCATATATTGCAACAGATTAAGCATCGAATAAAAAATCTAATGCAACTAATTAACCATCTGGTGCAATGGAAGAACCATCAGATTAATGATTTGATGCAACAGATGAACCTTTTGTTGGATAAAATCCTACCAACTCTTCCTACAGGAAAAGTCCAAGAGTTGATTTTTTCAACTGATTATTTATCTATCGCGATAGACGACCCTATGTTAGAAGAAATCTAAACAATATTGACCATTGATAACTATTCTAACAGATCACTTATGTGTTGCAACAGATGTGTGACCTGTTGCACAAACCATTCATCTTTCTCAACAGATGAGTGATATATTTCGTATTATCGCAACAGATTACTCAGTCGTTGCTATGAATTATTTAATTATTCCAACAGATCACTCGTATGTTGCAACAGATGATGTCACAATAGTTGTGTGATCTGTTGAATAGACCATTCATCTATCTTAAAAGATGAGTGATATGTTTTGTATTGTTGCAATAGATTACTCATCCGCTGCAATAGTTTGGTTATATGCTGCAACAGATATACTACCTGGTGCAACAGATCGGTGATCTGTTGCAACTGTTATTTTACTGTTTTGTTTGTTTGATTTACTGTTATTCTTTTTTAACGATGCATTAATCAATAATAATATATTATTTTATGTTTCTGTTAATTTTAGATAATATGGTTCCCAAAAGAATAGAAATCAAATCAAGTCCAAGTAAAGGAACAAGTGAAGCAGTTAGGTTATATCCACCATTCTATGAGCTCGCTTTACAAGTATTATCTCAATCAGGAGAAGAATATGATGAACACAGGGAAGAGGAATGTTTCAAAAGAGATGATGCAGATGCTAATAACCCTTCCACCGAAGAGCTGGTCAAAGCCTTCAGCATTGATTGTTATCCTGTGAGAATGCAGTGCGATGGTGCTGCAGATTTAATGGGTGATTTCATGATTAAGTCAGCCATGGGAAAATCTTTTGACGCCTTCAGAAAAATACTTCGAGAACAAAAATTGGATGCTTATTTCAGGGACAGCTGCTTTAGGAAATATCTTGATTTGCCGAAGGATAACAATGCTCGTTTCCAAATAAAAATGGTATATGAACTTCTCAAGCGTAGGTTTATGTATGAAAACAAAGATAAGATGGATGAGGTGTGGATAAATTACTGTGGCATGCCTGTTTGTTTTGGTTGGAAGGAGTTTGCCATAATTACTAGACTAAAATATTATCCTACTTCTCAAGTTATACATATTCTATCCCCAAAAAAGTACCCCGCACACCCAAAAAAGGAAAAGGCAAGTCGTATGATCGTGATGACCTGATGTCCATTATTGGTCCAAGCTTCAAAAACAAAAATTTGATAGAAGCATTGAAAGGTAAAGGATTTTCAAAGAAGCACAAGCAGTCATTGTGCGTGGTTTGGTTTGTACATAATATTCTTTGGGCGAGAGACGCTAACAACAACATAAGCCTCGATTTAATAAAGATCTCCGAGGATCTTGAGGCGTTTATCAACATTCCATGGGGGTATGAAAGCTTCAAAATGACTGTCAAATATTTGTTGACTCCGTTGGCGCCAAAGACAGTCAACTTATATGGCTTCCCATGGGCTTTCATGGTAAATGTTTCTTTCTTCTATTATGATATCATTCCTTTTTTTTGGCTCAATAATGGTTTTGATTTATTGGAGTTATTTTATAGGCTTGGGCGTTTAAAGTCATTCCTTATTTGAGACAATAAATGAACTACCAGGAAGGAGTTTCCTGTCCAAGAATCTTGAGATGGTTGTCGGCCAAAACTGATAAAAATATAAAATTTCTTGATCTCTTCGACCCCCCGAAGGATGCAGTAAGTATAATTATAATTAGTTTTTCTTTTAATTAATGTTTTTTTGAATGATCTAATCATCATTCCAATATATGTAATGATTTATGTTAGAATGTGCATCCATGGCTAGTTCCGACCAATCTAGAGTTGAAGATGCCATTTTTTCTTACTGTATGATCTGTGCAAACTTTATCGGACCCTAAGGTCATTGATAGAATAAAAATAGAATTATTTGGAGCAACATCCATTACAAGAAAAATAATTTTGGAGGGTGGGCTTGTTATTGTTGATGGAGCTGTTGGTGGTGGTAGTGGTGTTGTTGTTGGTGCTAATGATGCTCCTCTTACAGTATTTAAAGCAAATAATTATGAGTATGATCATACTGGTTATATAAATTTTGCCTCTCCTAGCGGATGTTCTGCATGCAAATGTCAAGACTGTAAGGCGAAACATAATGTAGTGATTAATGTTATTAATGCATTAACTGTTTCTGTAAAGGAATTGACATCTAAGATGGGTCTCATTCCATCAAAGAGGATTTAATTTCCATCCGCTCCATTAGAGATTAGGGACAAGAGGAGAAGGAGAGTAATTTCCAGGGCATTATCAAGCATCCAAAAAAGCAAAATTGCAACTCCTCTGTCTGTGTGTCGCACTAAGCAACGTACAATATCCAAAAGAGAGCAACACGAGCTGAAAAAGGTGAATATATTATATGTCTTCCAACTGACAAAACAAGCAGACACATATTTATTTCAACAGATGAGACATCTGCTGAAAATTATCAAACAGATATATACATCTATTGCAACAGTTGACTAACCTGTTGCACCAGATACTTTATCTGGTGCAACTAATGTCTCATCTATTTTAGCAAATCAAACATCTCTTCGGACCACTTTTATTTGTACCAACAGATAACCTATCTGCTGCAACAGATGATTTATATGTTGCAACGGATGGTTCATCCGTTGGAAATTATCACACAGGGTCTTCCTCATGTAGAAATTTGTCCTAACAGTTGATCATTATTACAAAAAAAATATAATATGTTTGGGATAATTTAAAATGGGAGAAAGACCTATTTAATTTGCTAGAAGAGATGAGTTATCCTTTTTCGTTTTGTTGTATCTCCGTGATTAGCATTAACCAATTCTGACTTTCCATGTGGATGTAGAAGAAGCTACTGCTGAACAACATTGATAATATGATACTCTTTTTATGGAAATACGGAGAATAAAAAGCGCAGAAACCATACTCAAGCGACAATAAAGATGCACGACGAGCAAAGCCGAATTCCATAACACCGAATGAAGAACAACTTGTCCATACTGAGCAGATATTTATAGCTTGAGTCTGTCAAAGCAATCCTTGGCAGTATACTTAAATTGTTGTTGATGTATTTGTTGAGATCTGCACCCATAACAATTTTTTTACATTTTATTTATTCGTTGACTTATTAAAGCTAATTTATGAAGGCTTCAATTTATTTTATTTTGTCTACGAATTTTATTTATTCCTTAGATTTGAACTTATTAATTGAAACGGAATACTAGATTCAAATATTACAATAGATAATGTATCTGTTACAACAGACAACACATCTATTGAAAAAATCAAACAGATTTAGACATATGTTGCAACAGGTAGGTGATCTATTGGAATTTATCAAACAGGTCTTTCCACTGTTGCAACAGATGGAATTTAGATAAAAACATTGAGATAATGCAACAGATGACACATATATTAGGAAAAAAGAATAGATTTAGATATATGTTGCAACAGAAGGACTTTATCTATTGCAACAGACAATAGATCTATTGGAATAATCAAATAGATTTATACATATGTTGCAACAGGTAGGTTATCTGTTGGAATTTATCAAATAGGTCTTCCCACTATTGCAACAGATGGACTTTAGATAAAAACATCGAGATAATACAACAGATGACCAACCTATTGCAACAGATAAACTATATGTCAGAATAGGTAGGATAACTGTTACAATGGACGGAGAATCTATTGCATTATAAAAATTCAACTTTCGTTGGACATAAGAAATTACCACTACGTGTAAAAAGTTTAAAGTGAATTGAATTGAAATAAAAAGGCGCAACCCATCAACAGTGTCCAGTTCAAACACCTAAAATAAAATAGGCATCAAGTAGACATGTTCATTTTAAACATGTAAAATAAAATAGGCATCAAATGTGCCAGTGTCAGTCTGGCACATTTCGCTGACTTGTCGTCACTTAGCCCCTAACGGTCATTTTCCCCCACACCCATTGTCTTATATATATTCATCTTCCTCCTAAAATTTAACCCTAAATTTCCAAATCTTCTTCTTCATCGTCATCTTCTTTTATCTATCCAAATTTTTCAAATTATTACTTTCATTTTTTCCAACTGACCTTGACAATGTCGAGCATATCTTCCACTATTTTTTGTGATAAAGATTTTTGATAGTGTAAGTGCGATCATGAAGCTCTATTAAAGACTTCTTGGACTCAACAAAATCCGGGTCGTAGGTTTTTTACTTGTAAGATTTCAAAGGTAATATTTTTTTATTTAATTAATTGATTAATTATTGACTTGTAATTATTTTATAATTGTGTTCTCTTTTTTATAGAAATTGGGTGGATGCAATTACTTTGATTGGTATGAAGAACGACACCCTTCACAAGCAAATCGTGTAATCTAGGATTTGTTGAACAAAGTCAAGGCTTCTGAAGAGAAACAAAATCGAGCAAGAAGATACTACATTGTTGCCGTTATTGCTATTGGTTTGGTGTTATTGGGCACATGGATATTGAAGCCTAATTGCTGAAATTTTCATGGTGGTGTGTGTATTTGCTATTGGTTTGTTGTCGACGAGAACATGGATATTCAAGCCTAGTTGGAAAATATTAAAAAGATTTAGGCATATGTTGAAAAATTTAGGTCATCTGTTGGAAATTATCAAACAGGTCTTCCCACCGTTGCAACAGATTAGACTTAGATTATTAGATTATTCATAGAAATAACATCGGCGTAATTCAATAGATGACCAACCTATTACAACAGATAAACTATCTGCCAGAATGGATTAAAGATATTTTACAACAGATTAACAATCTAATCTATTGCATTATAAAAAACTCAACTTTCATCATAAAAAATTATTGTCATTACATGTACATGTAATAAAGTAAAGGGTGACTTGAAATTAAAAATTTCTATTTCACAGGCTCTTCTATATACACAGGCTTCAAGCGCCCAGTTAGTATCCCATAAGCCCAGACCTCTTGCAGGTTTGCCACAGCATTGTCGGACAGAAAATTCATTAGCTCAGCCATTTCTGTGTCGGTCAGCAAACATTTAATGTGTGCAAGAGCGTCTGAGCTGCTCGCTTTAGCGGCATCATCTTTTGGAAGGATCATTCCCCTGTTTCGACCTTCAAAATCCCATGATTTCTTTATCAACACTTCTTTTGGCAAATGATTCATCAGTTTACTCTCTCTCAATAAGATGGGCAACAACACCATCAGTGGATCAACAAGGAGAAAAAGATCGAAATCATCGACGAGAGGTACGTTGGAGTCATAAACATTGATCTTTCCCTCCTCGAGTAGTATCTCAACAGCTCGATAATGCATGCTGTTCATGCTAATGATTGCAAGAATCCTTTTTGCCTCGATCCAGCTCTTGCCGTTCGAATTTGGCCTGTCCCCTCTAACATATCTTAATATTTCTTCTTCATCCAAGACCAATGTAGGAATTAGGAAATCAAGTCCCACGCCAAGGGTTGACGCCTCTCTATTGAGTTAATCATACCTATCCTTGAGCTTATTGCAGAAGCTGAGTTCCATTATCCTATTGGCAGCATCATAAGCTTCTCGGTACGTTAATTTTCTTTTCCTCATGAGGCAGAGAAGTATGTCAACATGCTGTGAGATGAGAAGTCAATTTTTAAATAGGTTAGTAACTGTAAAGATGCAACGGATAGTCCATATGTTGCATAGGGTTCTCTCAATCAATAATCCAATGCAACTTATGCAACGCATGGATAATAACCAGTTGCACCAGTATACCCAGCTGTTGCAACAGATATAAAATCTGTTGCGTAGCTCTTTCTTCATGGGGTAGATTAGAAGAGATAGGTTAAAAAAAGTAAAATTTTCTTGTCCTCGTACGGCATAAGCATATCAGTCATAGTCTGGAAGTCTTGGGGGAAAAAGAGAGGCCTGGGGTAATCTGGTGCACCTGGCTTGGCATTGTTGGCCTATCGCAGATCCCTCTTTTCTTCGGTGCCAAGTTTCGCATATATGTCCACCTTTTTTACTGTCCCCTAAACTTCAACAGCTTTTGGAGAGGGAGGAATTACAATTCATTTTGATTTCTGAGCGAAGAGTACGTCTCTAATTGCTCTTTTCTTTCTCCTAACCAACGCTGTAGGAGTGTGTAGCTCCTTTACCTTCTTGGATGGTATGACACACCTCTTGGATTTGAATTCCTTGATAGCTTTAGAGATAGCCTCTACTTTTTCAAAGAGTTTATCCTGTCTGTCCTTGCACTCATCGCATTCGCAACGAGAACACGAGGGTGAAGAGGGGTGAGAAGGACCTGTGTAAGGGAGAAAAGGGGTGTTTTCAAACATATTTATTCTTTCTTGAGCATCAACATGCTCATCATAATGAGTGGTAGTAGCATCAGCATGCCTTCCACCAACACAACAACTCCACCAGAAGAAGCACCCGGATCTGCCTTAGTAAAAGGTTGGTCATGAAGAGCCTAAACATTAGGCTGACCTTGCTTAATTTCTCTTCTTATGGTTGTTACTCCAGCCAATTCCTTCTTTATTAACTCCACCGTTGTGTCTGCAATAGTATCAACATGACCTAGAGTAATATCAGAAGTCATCACCGACTCCTCCTCAGTAAGCACGATCCATGGATGCACAACCTATAAAAGAAAGATAGATGCATTTAAATCATATAATATAATAATTTTCACAGTTGGGCTACATTTAAAAAAAAGACCCATCTGTTGCATAGTTTACAGTATATGGTTAAAATCTGTTTGAGTCTGGTTCAAAGAAACAGAGTAACACTTGGATAATCTGATACAAAATATCAATCATCTGTTGCAACAACTGTATAAGATGGGTAATCTGTTATGCAACAGATGATCTGTACATCACAACAGATGAACGATATGTTATCATATTAAACATCTATTTCATAATTTACGGTAGATGGTTAATCTTTTAGGAGTTGGGTTTAGAGAACCAAAGCAACAGATAGGTAATCTGATGCAAGATATACCCCATCGCAATAGATGTCCTATATGGTGCATCAGATATAACATTTGTTGCACCAGATATAACATCTGCTCAATATATTTCTTATCTTTTAGTAGAATTATTTTACTTGAAGAAGACGTACTACATCATTCGGAGGGTTAAAGAGATCAGCCTCCTTAATATTGGTGTTGCTCTTTGCAGCCAACCACCTAAACATCCTTGGATGAGAAACCTCATCCGGGTAATCCATTAACTGCTTTCGGAGGAAGGAATGACTTCAAATGCCCAAGCCTAAAAAATGTAAATAGGAAGCAAGAAAAAAAATAACTATATTCATTATAAATTAATGGATGAGTAAAATTAGTGATTAATTTTACCATGAAAGCCCAAGGAAAGCCGTATAATATGGTCATCCCTGAGGATAGTTTTGTCAGTAAATACTGGACAGTCAAGTAGAAGTTGTCATATCCCCATGAATAATTATTGAATTTATCAAAATCCTCAGCACGCGCCAATAAATTATCTTCTATGACCTTGTTGATGTCTCTTGCCGATATAACCGAATAGGCAAACCAAACTAAGAATAATTGCTCCCTGTACTGCTCTGGTATGGTTTTATCCTCGAGATCTGTCAACAAATCCGATGCTTTGTAGCCATGTCGAGCAATGTCAAACAACCCATCTATTTTTCCCTTGTATTTTCTTTCCTTGGATCTTTTGTGGGGTGGTGGTCCTTCTGGACGATGGCATCTCAAGCTCGTTACTATGGAAAACTCTTGCAAGCCAAAACAAACAGGCATGCCATAGTAGTTGATTCAGATTTCATCTATCATCTTTTTGTCCCACTCTTTCGGATCTTTATCATCCCTCGCGTACTTGATCCTGCCGCTTGAGAAGGCCATATACCATCATCATAGGGAAACAGATATGGGCAGAGGGGTCCTCACGCAGCTCAAGAAGTGTCCAAAGCAGCTCTTCTTAAAAAGTCCGCCTATGTTTTCGTTCTTCATAATTTTCATAAAATGTTTAAAAATTTCCCCCATCTGACATTTAAGTACAATGTGACTAGTTAGCTATTTTCCTTCTGGGTCATTTATCGGCATCGCAACTAGAAACCTGTCAATACTAAAAGTTTTGATGGGAATATGTTGGGATATCGATATTAACTCATGCCCCGTCGGTGATCCATTATCATCATGTTGATGATCATCCTCTTTCTCTTTCTGACTCTCCAATTCCTCCTCTTTCTCACTTTTATTTTCTTCATCACCATCTACGGACCCTTGTCCACCTATCTCAACATTATTTTTATATCTCTCCTCAGCTTCAATTTTCCCTGACTGAGATTGTTCAGGAAGCTTCTTCGAATCCCTCTGTACTATAGCCTTTTTTTTAGTGGTCAGACGTTGATCCACTTTCACTTTCTTTTTTTTGGGAGACATGTTTTACCTACAGACAAAGAAAAATAAAAATTACATTACAGTTGATCTATGCATAGATTTTAAAAAATACATGACAAACACTACAAATACTGACACACCAACAGACGCAACCACAAACACCACCAACAAATGCCAATAAACAAACAAACACCATGAATACCGACACGGCCACAAACACCACCAACCAATGCCACCATCGATTCCACCACGACGACCACAAACACCACTACCACCACCAACACCAAAAACACCATCCAACTATACCACGATAGTCAATGGAACATTCAACGGAAACTAGGGATTTCTTGAGTTCTTCCTATAATTTTACCATCAAAACTCAAAATTGTAAACCCATTCTCAAAGATAATACAACTAAAAGTTTTATTTTCTTAATTAACTTAAAACCCTTATTTTTTAGAAAAATAAATAAATATAGAGCTCTTCTCAAACTCTGTTGACTACGAAGACAAAGAAAACGACTGATACAAGCAAGAATGAAGTCGAAAATAACACCTATGTGGTCAAAAATGAGAAGAAAAATGATTTGTTGTGGGGGGTTGAGCAAATTTGTTGAGTAGTTGTTATCTGTACTATATTGTTGAGTAAGAATGAGAGAGAAAGAGCCATACCCCGAGATTTGAAATAATGAAACATTTTGTATGGATTGATTTGTATTTTGGAAAAGAATGACAAATAGTTTTGAAAATATTAATTTAGTCCGAAATGATCTTAATTATTTTTAAAATCATAAAATATATGCATAATTTTTAACCCTCTCATCATGCAATTACCGAAACGGTAATTCAATTGAAATTGTATAAAAACAATTGAAGTTGTAGTTGACCGAGTACTCTAGGTGGTGACCCTGTGAAAACTCACCCCTATTTCTAGATTAATCAATTTAGGTACTATTAGTCTAACATATGAACTCAATTGAAATTGTAAAAAACAAATGTTCAACATGTTGCATTAGATTTCTCATCTGTTGTAAATTATCAATCAAATTAGGTAACAACAGATTATGAATCTGATGTAAATTATCAAACAATCTAAGTCATCTGTTGCGACAGATTACCCATCTGTTATAAATTATCAAATAGATTGTCATATGTTGAACAGATTACCCATATATTATAAATTATCAAATAGGCGCTGCCATCTGTTGTGGCTGACCCTATGAGAAGTCACCCCTAGTCCTAGATTAATCAATAGTTTACCCTATGAGAACTCACCCCTAGTCCTAAATTATTTAATTAAGGTATTAGTATCCTAGTCCTAGATTAATCAATTAAGATATTAGTCTAACATATGAGGTAGTAAGAATCGGTTCAGCTTAGAGTGATCGATCGTCGACTCTGGCGGGAGGAACGCAGTACCGTTTTATCATGTAATTGACAAAAAACTCAATTAAAGTTATAGTTGACCCTATGAGAACTCATATTCAATTAAGGTATTAGTCTAACATATGAACTCAGTTAAATTATATATAAACAAATGTTCAACCTATTGCAACAGATGTCTTTTCTGTTGGATCAAATCAAACAAATTATGTAATATGTTGCAACATATTATGCATCTGTTGTAAGCTATCAAACAGATTAAGCCATTTATTGTGACAGATCATGAATCTATTGTAAACTATCAAACAGATCAAGTCATCTGTTGCAATAGATTACCCATTTATTGTAAATTATCAAATGGATTAAGTCATATGTTGCAATAGATTATCCATCTGTTGTTAATTATTAAATAGGCATTGTCATCTATTTTAGTTGAAATTATGAGAACTCACCTCTAGTCCTAGATCAATCAATTAAGGTATTAGTTGAACATATGAGGTAGTAAGAATTAGTTCGGCTCAGAGTGATCGATCGACGACTCTTATCGGGAGGAACGCAATACTATCTTATCATGCAATTGACAAAAGACTCAATTGAAGTTGTAGTTGACCCTATATTCAATTAGGGTATTAGTACCCTAGTCCTAGATTAATCAATTAAGGTATTAGTCTAACATATACGGTAGTAAGAATCGGTTTGACTCAGAGTTATCGATCGACGACTCTAGTCGAAAGGAATGCAGTACCATCTCATCATGCAATTGTCAAAAGACTCAATTGAAGTTGTAGTTAAACCTATGAGAACTCACCCTTAGTCCCAAATTATTTAAGTAAGGTATTATTACCCTAGTCCTAGATTAATTAATTAAGCTATTAGTCTAACATATGAGGTAGTAAGAATTGGATCGGCTCAGAGTGATCGATTGACGACTCTAGTCGAAAGAACGTAGTACCGTCTCATCATAAAATTGCCAAAAGACTAAATTAAAGTTGTATTTAACCCTATGAGAACTCACATTCAATTAAGGTTTTAGTCTAACATATGAACTCAATTGAAATTATATATAAACAAATGTTCAACCTGTTGCAACAAATGTCTTTTCTGTTGGATCAAATCAAACAGATTAGGTAATATATTGCAACATATTACGCATCTATTGTAAACTATCAAAGAAATTACGTTATTTGTTGCGATAGATCACGAATTTGTTGTAAACTATCAAACAAATTAAGTCATCTGTTGCACTTAAATATTTTTAGATCCTTTTTTTATAAAGCAATTTAGGTATTTCCTGTTTAATATAAAATAGTTAAAATACTAAGGTGGTGAAAAGTATTACTCGGTACTACTTAGATAACTTAAAAATCTCCTAAGTGAGTAGTCTTATTTGGTCTTTTCAATGTCACCATCTTTTGAGTGGATATGTATGACATCTAAAGTGATTAATGTTTAAACCATGTTGTATTTCTATAATTTCTACATTTTTTCATGTAGAGCATTGAATAATCTTTCCATTGATACCAATTTCATTGAAATCCAACATCAGATGAGTGAGTTGTGGCCGTTTTACTGAATGCTATTGGATCACCCAGGTTTGACAGTCGACCTGGTGAACCGTCAAGTGTCCCATCAAACCAAGGCAGTAGCTCTCTTTTTGGGATGTTGTGTGACGGTCAAAGTGGTGGACCATCACAAAGTTGATGGACCGTCAAGGTATCCGTCAGACCGAGACAGAATGTCTCATTGCTGGCCCTCAAGTGACGGATGACTTGGTGGACCGTCACTTTTCTGGCAGACCGTCAAGTCAACCATCACATCGAGGTAGAACATTCCAATTTTGGTGTTCGAGTGACAGACGACTTGGTGGACTGTCAGTCCTTCTGACGAACCGTCAGGTCGACCATCACAGGTCTCGATCAGTAAATTTCAACTTTTTTTCAAAGGGACATCTTGGTTATTTTTGCTCTTTGTGGCCTTATATATATATCTATGTAGAGAATAGAAGATCATTTCTCTCCATTTCTCTCCAAATTTCTTTCAATAATTCTCTAGAAACCTAGGGTTTCTTCCAAACCCAAAAATCAAATCATCTCCAAGAAAATCAAGAAATCTCCCATAAATTTCTTCAAGTTGTTCAAGAACTAAGTTCCTCAAGTCAAAGGCAACAAGGTCTTGGTCTAAAAGTGTGAGAAATAAATTTCAAGCAAGTTTCTACATCTTCAAAATCAAAATCTAAGGTATGTGGGGTTTGAAGAAGAACACTTCTTTCGTTCTTGTGCCTAAAGATTTAATTTCTACTATTGATCTACATGATCTTTGCTAGTGGGGTTACACCCAAATTTCTTTAGTTATGATTTATGAGATTTGAGTTGAATAAGTTTGATATTTATGATTATTTCAGCATCATGTTTCTTAAATTGAGAATTTATTCCATGAGTTGTATATTGTCATTATGTATTGATGATTTTTAAGCGATTTAAGTCAAGTGCCATGATTTATTCTTTTCCATGAGAAATTTGACTATTGAATTTATATAGATATTGAGATTGAAAGTCAAGAATGAGTCCTATGATGTTTTCTTGAAATTTTTGATATTTAAAATGATTTGATACGCAAATGTACTCGATGTTGAGAATGATTGTGTTGAGTTGAGTCGAGTTAGGAATCCACAAGATGTTTATGATTTACAGATGAGATATATATTTATGCTTTGGTCTTTTATGATAGACCTGTGAGTGGATATTGATTAAGGTGGATTTCCTAACGCGTTTTGAGCTGAGTCTGGGAGGAGTATTTAGCACCGATCAGAAAATTTGGTATTTCTTTGGAACTACGTGCCACCGTAGGATTGATGTTGATGATTTTGGTCCAAAGGCCGAGTATGAGATTGTGATATTGTGATATTGAGATTGAGGTTGTACTCCCTGGCAAGAGTACAACACCCCTGCCAATGTGGCAATCCCTCCTTAGAAAAGCAAAACGTTAGACTCCATGAGGCTCACATGGTATAGTTATGTCGATTATAAGAAACTCCCAAACCCATAATAATCTAAATACCTTGAGTTACCGAGTCACTCTAAGTCATGAGTCAAAATTTTTGAGTTCAATGATTTATGAGATTTATGAAGCATGTCTTGTTACTGATGATTTATGGAAATAATATTTCAGATAATTCAAGCGAAGAGAGTTATTACTGTCAGCATGCATGATTTTCTTATATACTTATGATATTATTTAAAATATTGCATCCACCCCCACATACTCAGTACATTCCCAAGTACTGACTCCCATACTCTTTTGTATTCTATATTTCCTCATGATATAGGTTCGGGTGCTCAGTCTCAGTAGCGACAGTGATCTTTGAGTACCTTCATCTGTACTTCTGCAGTTAGTGAGTCCTCATGGTTCGAGGACGTGTATTTCCTATTTTGTCTTGTCAATAGATGGTTATTTATTTTCAGTTCAGTACTAGTCAGTTGGGGATCTGTCCCAATGGCTCATCAGACTTATATAGTAGAGGTTTTGTCAGGCTAGAGTACTAGTATGTACAGAACTTTAGTATTTTGATTGTACAGAGCACTATTACTTCATATCACAGTATGTTCATAACATGGTTATTCCTTTTTATCTTAGCATGATTTGTGTTATAATGAGTTCTGAAAGTGATTACAGGCTTAGAGGGTTAGCTTGGGGCCACGTGTGATCTTAAGTACCGTGTGACGTTTTGGGATAGGTTTATGGGGCGTTACAAGAACGCTCTCTCCTTCAGCCATACAGTAGTCTAGACTCAACTCATAACTCTTCTTTATTCTTTATTCTCAATTATCTTTGTTTTTTTCTCTCTTTTCTCTCTTCTTTCAAATGAGGATCCTTTGGGATCTCAACCAATCAATATCTTTTCTCGACTGAACTAGATGTTCTGATCCATTTACTTATTTAACATTGCAGGTATGGTTCAAAGTTGCTCTTTTTATCTCGTCTTCTTCTTTGTATGTCATTCAAATTAGATATTTACATTTGTTGCTATTAATGATTTACCCATTACCAGTTTTTTATTTATTGATAAAATTGAAGGAAAGGTGGCTTTTAAGTCTTGAATGAATGAACCATTATTTTTATTAAAATATGCGAAAAAAGTAATCTGTTGGGAGAACTTAAAAAGCTTTGTTATCAGTATAGTTTTTTTTTTATATCTTTTGTTTGGTACTTTGGTGGTGCTATTGTTGGTGGTGGTGGTTGTGTTGGAACATGTGATATTTGTGTTGTGTATGGTGTTAGAACATATGGTGTTATTTTGTTTGTTTCTTTGTTGTTGATGCTATTGGTGGTGGTGTTGCAATAGTTTCCTCAACTGTTGCAACTGATGAATCAACTGTTGGAACAGGCGGAGCAACTTTTTCGAAGAAATCAAACCAATAGCAAGGCTGGTTTGATTTATTCCAACAGATGGCCCATATGTTGCAACATGTCATCCATCCTTTACAAACGATGCCTCATCGGTTGAACAGATGGGTAATCTGTTGCATCATATTGGTCATCTGTTGATTCACTCAATTTCGTGTTACCCTTTTGTAATGTGTTTTTTGTTCTTCTCTTGTTTGATATCAAATGTATTTCTCTTGTTTGCAAACAAAAGAAAGTGAAATTGGATCCACTTTTGCTCGACCAGCATTAAAGGCTACAGTAAAGATAGGTTCGGAGAAATAAGCTGCTTGCAGATGGAACCACTTCATATGTGGGAGGTATGTATTACTGATCAACCTATCATGAAAACACATATCCAGTATAATGATTTTGTGAATGTTTGTTCTTTACCTATTAGGTAATAATTCTTCAAACAAGTTATGGCATTTTACAGTTAAGATTGTTAGGTTCAAACTGGTAAGGCTAAGGGACCAAGACGGTGGTGTCAATACCCCATTACAATTTAATGACGGTTTATGCTCATGTTTTTGTGTGAAGTTTGGAGAAGGGTTCAAGTTTTTTGGCGGCAGTGTAATATCTAATAGTGATTGGACCGATATAGATATACATAAATAGCATGCATGAAAATGGGATCCATTACACGCATCTTATTCTTCCTACCCCATCAGGACATGTCAGTGTTGTTTATTCATCTGCACGAATGTCGTGACTTTTTATCTTAACACATTAAAAATAGCTAATGTATCGAAATCTCCATCTATTACAACTGACGAATCAGTCGTTGGAAGAAATCAAAACATCTCCTCCAACATATGGTCCATCTGTCGCAACAGATAATCTATATGTTGCAACAGATGGTAAATTTGTTATGATAGACCTGACTTTTTTTTAATTAATCTGCACGCATGTGATTACTTCTTTCTAAAAATGTTTATTTCAATTTAGTTTTCCTATTTATAAAATCAAGAGAATTTTATTATATTCTTCCAAAATTACCCTTATTATTAAATGAACACATAAAGTATATTATTCATATTTATACTTTCTAATCATAATTAATAAGGTCAATTTGGTAAAATAATCACCTAATTTATATTTTTATTAATTGGTGTGCCAAGCCCATAGGGCCCAACTAATACGCAACGAAGGGACTATTAAAAAGAGGCGAAGACTTTTTATCTAACACATTCAAAACAGCTAATGAACCGAATACTCCATCTGTTGAAACTAAAACTAATGAATCAACTATCAAATGATATCAAAAAATCTTCTCCAGCTTATACATACTAACCATCTGTTGCAACAGATAATACATAAAATGCATCAGATGTCTTATTTGTTGCATATACAAACCATCTGTTGCAACAGATAGTAAATCTATTTTGACAGTCGTCTATTGCACATTCAATCCATCCATCTATTGCAACAGATGCTAAATCTGTTAAAAGTACTGGACGATCTATTGTAATAACTCAATAATAATGACTTTTATTGAGTCTCAAACTGCTATGAAAAGGTAAGAAGTAATTAGTGTAAAAGAAAAAGTCACAACTTTTCACAGAAAACAAAATGCCACCATTTTGAATGTAATTAATACACTGGAGCTGAACAGTCCTGTCTTTTGGCCTGACACGTCTAGATTAATTATAGGTACCTCCTTAATCTTTATTCAACTCTATTTATTTCTTGCATTTTTTCCTTTCGTGTGATATCTTCAACCACTTCTCTTCAAAGAGCATATTCCTTTCTCGTTGAAGTAAGTTTTTTTCTGGCGTAAATTTACCAGTTGGTCGTATACGTTGTATTACATTGTGAATATTTTTCATGCGTGTTCTAGATATGGCTGATCCTTTTTCGGGCATTGCTATTCTACGTGACACAGTGCGGGAACTTCAAAGGCTGGTTAATGTCCTGCAGAACGAGTTGGTCGCTGTGAGAGCGACAATGTTTAGGGAGATGTAGAGATTGATGAGAGCCCTTCTGCTATGAGTTGATTGGCCGGCTATCATTAATGATGATGATGATGATAATAATAATAATTAGAATATGTTTTTTCTTTTAGCGTATGTATTTTAATTTTTCTATATCAGATCTATACCTATTGTATTTTATTTTTCATTTAATGAAAAATTTACTTTTAGTTAGACTTTGGCATTTAAATTCTTATTCAATTTTCATTCTGTCTATTTCTTCTAATCTAATACATGTTAACATGTCGACGGTTGGAGGCAATGTTGAATCCAGTAGCACTAGCAATTTTGCATTTTGAGTTCTTTCAACAGATGAGCCATGTGTTGGAACTGATTGGTCATCTATTGGGTTTCAACAAATTATCTATCTGTTTCGACAGATTATCATCTTTTGGAGGAAAGCATTCCAGTTATTGTGCACTGTTGAGAATAATTGTGGTTTGCTATATTATTTAGTTCATTTTTTGCCTCATTTTATTGATGCACAGGTTATTTGAAAAAAAGACATTTTATATATAATAAATGATAACACTAGGTTCACAACAATGAGTTAAATATATAAAAGCCCATAACAAACAAACAAACAACAACACAAGTTTCTGCAATTACAACGATCATGGTGGATTATGATTCGGGCATGTAGTTTTTTTGTGGCCAGCGCACTTACATATGGAGCACTTGTTTCTTCTTGATAAAAATGATTTTCCAACTCCACGCCTCTTTTTATATGGCTTTCTTCCCGATTTATATGACTTTCTTCTTGGTTTGATAGTACTCGGGTTAATATATGGAGGAGGTATTAATCTCCCCATAAGCTCTACTGGAACAACCCAAGATTCTTTGGGAGGCACCGGAGTATATGCCCATTATATGCCATTTCATATTTTTCCACCGAATAATATTGAGAGGAGTGCTCGTAAACTTCAGGTTCATATTTATGGCCGTATTGAGCTTGAAGGGCTGCCATAGCATGTGGATAAGGTATGTTGTCCAAGTCAAAAACTCTACACATACAAGATCTTGTTTGAAGATCGACCGTGGAAGCATCACCATGACCGGTGATACGGAATTTGTAATCTGCTATTTTATGAGAGAATAACCTATTCCCCAAGCTAATGTTCGTTGATATTTTCTTTTCAATTTTGAGAACAAATTGGGTTCTTTTTTCTGGGCATTTGAACTGCACACGCCCTTCGTTAAAAAAAATTTCTATATTTCTCGCTTATTTTTTCAAACATAGCCTTGATGGGAAATTCTCTTTCATCGCCAAAAAATGAATTCACCGATTCAGCTATGTTTGATGTCATAATATTGTACCTATAGAAAAGAATCACTTAGTACGACATTAAACTAAACTTGTAAATCAAACAAGACATTAAATTCATAAGAATATACCTATTTGCTGGACAGAACGCTCGGCTCCATCTCTCAAAACCGACATGTGTAAGAAATTCTGCTACATTGGGATTCACATCCGCTATTCGATTGAAATGGTCTAAAAACTCCTCTCTACTATATGCTTTAGCTGCTCTATAAAAAAGGTGACGACCCTTTCATTGTGATAGTTTTTTCGAATGTTCTCTCCAAGATGCCTAATACAACAACCAGAGTAAGCTAAAGTGAAGAAATGTGAACCCATCTTTGGAATACTTGGATGCCTATCCGATACAAAACACAACTCTTCGGTATCTTTGATGCAGCGTCGCAGTTGTTCACAAAAGAATCCATAAGAGGCATCACATTCCTTGTCCGCTACATAAAAAGTGACAGGAAAGATGTGATTCTCTGCATCCTGCATCACCGTCGCTAGCAGAACTCCATAATACCTGCTCCTCAAGAAGGTACCGTAGATGGCTATGCCTTTTCTCAAATGTTGAAAACCTTGAATCCAAGAACCATAGGATACAAAAAAGTACTTGAACCTTCCGTTTTCATCTTGATGCAATGTCGTCTCACTTTCGGGATTCGTGGACTCAATCATGTAATGGTAAGCATCCAAGACTTTATACCCATGCTCAAGTATCACCCGAACCAGGTCCTTGGCAATCCCCATGGCCGTATATACCTTTCAATAACTGACAAGGACACCCAAATCCGTGAGGAGTTGATTGGCCATAAGCCTTGTTGAAGGGCCTTTGCCATCGGGGAAACTACTCCTGAAATATTCACCGAGGACCTTTGCCGTGGTGTGAGGATTTTGGCCCAAGATATGCTCCGAACCACATGTGTGATGCTTTTCATGTTTATGAATGATGAATCTATCAGAACTTGTGTACTTCACCGCTCTCAACCACCACTTGCAGTTCGAATTAGCACATTTGAAGCAAAAGACACTGCTCGAATTAATCACCTTCTTTATTCTGAAATCTTTTTTCAAATAAGAAATAAACAAAGTGTTAGATAGTTCATTCTTGTCCTTGAATGACATTCCAATAAAAAAACCGGTCCCGTCGTCTTGAAGATTTCCAGATTGTGTCGATTTAGAAGAACTACACATTGTATTGGTCACATCAACGGGCGTAGGTGTTTGATCATCATCTGAAATATTTATGTCTAAATCATCCAACCTATCATCAAAGAAATCTTTTTTTTTCTTCTTCTTCTTCTTCTTCTTCTTCTACGTTCTGGTTCTCATTCTCTTGTGTCTTTTCAACCATGTACACTCTTAATATCGGCCTGGTTGAATCACTTAGATAAGAACGCAACTAAACTTGATCGGTTATCTTAAAAGGTAGTACCTTCTATTTTCAAAGGAAATATGCATGTAGCTGATGGCTAATTCTTCTAGTTAACAATTCAGTCCACAAAAGTTGATAATTAAGTTCCCAAAATCATCATACGAAACATCACTTTGGACTGTCATAGCTATCGTCTCTAGCATTGCACCCTCTTTCCAACGCCATACATATCGATTGCTCTTCTTGAACCATTGACCATGACAATTCACCCCTATTATTATTAATCCCTCCATTAGTGGTACCTAAATAAAGTCATTAGTTAAAAAAAGTCGATAGTGATTTTATAGTACCGTAAATGAATCCCAACAGATGTGATATCTATTGCAACATATAAGTGATGAGTCATAACTTATTCTTACCTGTTGGGATTCATGTTACGGGTATGAATATCTATTGCAACAGATAAATCGCCTGTTGGAATTGATGTTATAACTAATTCACCTTTGAAGCTATTTCCTATGTTGGAATCGTGTTCAGGTTTTGTTGTAACAGGTAACTAATCTGTTTCAACATATATGTCAAATATTACAACAGATGACCCATTTGGTTAAACATGAATCCAACATATCAGTCTTCAGTTGAAACAAATGTCTCATCTATCGCAATAGTTGATTTATCTTCTTAAATAGATGAATTTTATATTGGATTCATGATTGGGTTCTATCCATTGTTGGAAAACAACAACACAATAGCAGTTACCCAGATGACAAATTCAACTAAAAATCATAATTTGACTTACCAACGTCTCCTATGAAGTAATGCCAAAGTGGAAAGTGATGTTAGAAACAAAATTTGACCGAAGAAATTGGTCAAATAGCAACAGTAGCGATAACAACAATAATAACAAATGGTCAACAAGAACAAGATGAAGATGATAATAAAGTAGAAGATGATGATAATGAAGCAGAATGTGATGAATGAAGTAGCAGCAACAATGAACAACAAAAATCGCTAAGAGAGAGGAAACAACAATGGGTGAGAAGAGAAAGAAAGACGCCTTTTTTCCTCCGTTTTTCGTTATATAGGCTAACATTTGGATCAAAGTATAAATTTAAAAACTTGTGGGTTATTTTCAAACTTTCCCAACTTTCTTAATCCATAATAAAGTAATTGTCATGTCCACCTAATAATTAAGACTTGTGTCACCTACACCTCATTTTAAAACTCTTTTGTCCCCTGTGGCCCAAACCCCCATGTTACTTTTCTTGTTCAAACTTTTGTGGCATTGATAGTCAATTATATTTTAAAAGTAATTTAAGTTTTTAATTAGAGATTTATAATATCTCTTTTCTCTTTCAATTTAAGTGGCACTAATATGATTTCGAAAATTAATCAAATATTTTATATATTTAAAAAAATTTAGGTTGTTAATTAGTATGATTTATAGTATTTTTCTATTTTTTTTTTTGAAATATATAACAGATTAAACTTTTTTTCTTGATATTTTAAGTTGTTAACTATTGTAAATTATATTACTTTTTATGTAATTTTCAAATAATACACATTACTCTTCTTGTTCAAATTTTTATGCTATTGATAGTCAATTATATTTTTAACTATTTCAATTTGAGCGGTACTGGTAATTTCGAGAGTCAACCAAATGTTTTGTATTTTAATTTTTTTAAAAAGTTGTTACTTACTGTGATCTATAGTATTATTTAACAATAAATATTATTAAATTACTAATTTTTTAATTCTTAGATGACTTTAGAATAATTTATTATAAAAAAGTATTTGTGGAAAAAAAATTAAGTGGACTCATATGAGACATCAAATTAATTTAACGATAAATATTATTATAGTTAGATGAATTTATAATAATTTTTTAATATTAAATTTTTAATACTTAAATGAGTTATAATAATTAATTAGAGGTGATATAATAAAATTACGATTGAAGTTGCTAAAGTAGAGATGTCATAAATATTTATTTTATTTTTTATTAAATTTTATTAATTTTTTAATATTTAAATGACATATAATAATTATTTTAGGGGCGATATAGTAAAATAACGGAGCAAGCAGCTGAACGGTTAACAAGCAGCTTGACCCTACGCTGCTCTCCTATTCACTCTTATATAATAGAGTAATTTACATATTGTTCTGGAATATATAACAAATTATGTTATTTAGATATTTTAAGATGTTCAATATTGTAATTTAATTTAAGTGCATTGATATAATTTCAACAGTTAGACAAATATTTTATTTGTTAAATTTTTTAAGTTATTAATTATTGATATAGTAAAATCATGGAGCAAGCAGTTGAACGGTCCGCAAGCAGCACGACCTTAAGCTGTTCTCCCGTTCACTCTTATATTATAGTGTAATTTATATAATTTTTTGGAATATATAGCAAATTATTTTTCTTAGATATTTTAAGTTGTTAAATATTGTAATTCAATTTAAGTGCATTGATATAATTTCGACAGTCAGAAAAATATTTTATATATTTTAAATTTTTCAAGTTATTAATTATTATGATTTACAAGATTTTTTAAAAATATATAACAAATTAAAAAAATAAGACAAACAAATTAAAATGGAAGAAAAAAATGAAGGCAAGGAAAAAGACCAATGAAGTTGTGCCAAAACAAACAAATTGACCTTTAAATTTTTAAAGTTGTTAATTATTGTGATTTATAATATTTTTTATGTAATTTTTAAAAAATATATAGCAAATTAAATTATTTTTAAAATATTTTAAGCTGTTAATTATTGTAATTTATAATACTTTTAGCATAATTTTCAAATACTACTATATGTTACTGTAACGCCACAAAACCTGGTCCCGAGATGTCACACGGTGCTCAAGACTACAAGTAGTCTTAAGTTAACCCTGTCTTCTTTCTGCTATGTCTGAATCTCAAATAAGTGAATACAGATATAAAAGCATACTAAATGCGGAAAACTGTCTAAGTTAACTAAGAATATCTAAAATTACTAATCTCAAAAGTCTAATAAATCAATACTGAAAATCTAAATCAAATTTAGTATTCTGACAAGCCTCTACTACTAATAACTAGAGAGTCATTGGGACAAACCCCCAGCTGACTCGAAATGTTTGAAAAATACTGAAATCGTCTGTACTAGAAAGTTGAAAATCTGAATGACTAAGTCCCAGAACTATGAGGATTCACCAACTGTCGAGATGTAGATGTAGATGCTCGAAATCACTCACGCTGCTGAAACTGAGCACCTGAACCTATATTTTGAGATAATGTAGCACATAAACGTATATGTGGATCAGTACTTTGAGGATGTACTGAATATGTGGGGGTGAATACATAAGTAAAACAATGTCTCAACATCATCATCATTTGTAAAACAATTCATGCTAAATGTAAATGACTCAC